>NC_133502.1:10750000-11050000 GCF_049354715.1 Callithrix jacchus | reverse complement strand
GAGCCTGAATCTTTGAAGAGCTTCAATCTCACTTGGTTGATTATTAGATCTCTGTTTCTTGACCTCTGCCGCTTCATCTTTCCCACATGCTATTGCCTTTTATTATGGGGCAACCTAGGCCGGGGGTCTCTGATCTTTTGAGTTCCCTGGGCCACACTGGAAGCATTGTCTTGGGCCTTACATAAAATACACTAACACTAATGATAGCTGATGAGCTTAAAAAAAAAGAAAAGAAAAATCACACAAAAACCTCATGCTGTTTTAAGAAAGCTTAGAAATTTGTGTTGGGCCACATGTGGCCTGTGGGCCTCAGGTTGGACAGGTTTGACCTAGGGCATTGCAAGAGGATGAGTCGCTCTCTCTCGTTTCAGTTGCGGTGCACTCAGTGGGTGTAGGAGCCTCTCTTGGTTGGTTGGCCGCCTTTCTCTTTAGGGGAGAGGCGCGTGGAGGAGGAAGGAATATGGGTGTGGTTGCTGTAAATAATAACTTGAAGTAGACAAATGGTCTCCTCAACTTCAGGCAGGGCAAGGAACTTTTTTTTTTTTTTTGAGACAGGATCTTGCTCTGTGACACAGGCTGGAGTGCAGTGACACATTCATAGCTTATGGCAGCCTCCAATTCCTGGCCTAAAGCAGTTTTCCTGCCTTAGCTTCCCGAGTAGTTGGGACTCCAGGTGTGTGCTATAACACCTGGATAATTTAAATTTTTTTTTTTTTTTTTTTGGTAGAGATGGGGGTCTCTTTGTTGTTGCTCAGGCTGATCTTGAACTCCTGGGCTCAAGGGATACTCCTGCTTCTGCCACCCAAAGTGCTGGGATTAGAGGTGTGAGCCCCGCCCCCCTACATTTTCAAAATGTGGGTGGCAGGGAAATGGGAAAGTGATGCCTTCCCGTGACTTGAGTAGGTTGTTCATCCCGGTTTCTCTGCTGGAGGGGAAGGGCTAGTACGTCTATTTTACTCTGTGGACACTCAAGCTGAGAGAGTGGTTGAGTACGTTGCTTGGACCCACACAGCAATCCAGTGTCAGAGCAGGCTCTGAAGCTGGGCAGACCGGCTCCCCAGCCTCTTTGGAGCTGCTGTACTGAACTGCTTCCAGTTTAGGTGCTTTTTGGAAATGCGTGGAGAAGGCACCCTCTGTTCTGGCAGGTTAGAGTTTCTCCAGGGAAGCTGTTAAAGTACTTGCAGTTGGAGATGATGCACGTGTGACAACTATTAACGTGCTTTAGGGCAGCTGTTCTCAAAGCATGGTACTCAGAGCGGCAGCATCAGCATCATTTGGGAGATTGTAAGAGATGCAGATGCTGCAGCATCCACTCTGGACTGACTGAGTAAAATTGGAAACACCGGGTGTGTGGGTGGGGTTGCTGAGGTTTCAGGTGCTCCCGTGACCCTGGTTTGAGGCTCTTACTGCTTCCAGCTATTCCTCTCATTGTCATGTTATTGTACTATTATGCTTTTCTTTATTTTTAATTTTTAAAATTTCTTTTCTTTTTTGAGATGGAGTCTTTCTCTCTTGCCCAGGGTGGAGTGAGATGGTGCAATCTCTGCTCACTGCAACCTCTGCCTCCTGGGTTCAAGCGATTCTCCCACTGCAGCCTCCCGAGTAACTGGGACTACAGGCGTCCACCCTCAAACCCAGCTAATTTTTGTATTTTTAGTAGAGCCGGGTTTCACCATATTGGCCAGGCTAGTCTTGAACTCCTGACCACAGGTGATTCTCCCTCCTCAGCCTCTGAAAGTGCTGGGATTGGATTATAGGCGTGAGCCACCGTGCCTGGGCCAGTTTGAGGAATTCTAAAGTCTGAGGCCTCTTAGTGAGAAAGGAACTATCTGAGGAATGTGGAGTTCTTTTAAATTATCAGGCCCACAGAGACATTAAAATGACACAGCAGTCCCTTGGACTTCCCACTCCACTTCCCACCCCCTTGAGCTATTTACTTGAAAGTACCTCATATTGCCACATAGCTATAGATTAACCTTACAATGCCCCGTGGACACTGTAATCCACACCCTCTAGTTTAAGAATGTATAGCAAATGTCTAATCCGTTAGACAAATGTCAAATCCATCTAATCCGGGAGTTCCTGACAAACTTTCTAACAGCCCACTCCCTGTTTTCTTTCTTTCTTTTCTTTTCTTTTTTTTATTTTCTTTCTTTCTTTCTTTCTTCTTTTTTCCCAAAGACCTCTTTGTAACAAATTCCCAAGGTAGTTCACCAGAGCTCATATACAATGCTATTTGGGTCTGAGTCTTCTGGGTGCCTGTCCTGACTTTGGCTGTAGTAAATTCTGCAACCTCTGCCTCTTGGGCTCCAGCGATTCTCCCACCTCAGCCTCCCGAGTAACTGGGATTACAGGCATGTGCCACCATGCCTGGCTAATTGTGTATTTTCAGTTGAGACAGGGTTTCTCCATGTTGCTCAGGCTGGTCTCGAACTCCTGACTTCAGGTGATCTGCCCACCTTGGCCTCCCAAAGTGCTGGGATTACAGGTGTGAGCCACCGAACCTGGCAGTATTTTCTCCTATTTTTTTTTTTCTTTCTTTTTTTTTTTTTTTGAGACAGCATCTCGTTCTGTCACCCAGGCTGGAATGCAGTGGTGCTATCTTGGCTCACTGCAACCTCTACTTCCCCAGTTCAAGCGGTTCTCCTGCCTCAGCCTCCCGAGTAACTGGGATTACAGGCACCCGCTACCGCACTCAGCTAATTTTTGTATTTTTAGTAGAGACAGGGTTTCACTATGTTGGCCAGGCTAGTCTTGAACTCCTGACCTCAGGTGATTCACCTGCCTTGGCTTCCCAAAGTTTTGGGATTACAGGCGTGAGCCACCGCACCTAGACTCGCATTTTCTTTTAGCTATTGTTTCATTCCTTTTTTTTTGTTGAGATGGAGTGTTACTCTTGTTGCTCAGGCTGGAGTGCAATGGTGCGATGTCAGCTCACCATAACTAACCTCTACCTCCCGGTTTCAAGTGATTCTCCTGCCTCAGCCTCCTGAGTAGCTGGGATTACAGGCATGCACCACCACATCTGATTTTTAATAGAGACAGGGTTTCTCCATGTTGGTCAGGCTCGTCTTGAACTCCCTACCTCAGGTGATTCCCCCACCCTGGCCTCCCAGAGTGCTGGGATTACAGGGATGAGCTACCGCGCTGGGCCTATTGTTTCATTTCTAACAATAAAGGCAGCTAGAATTTCTTTAGGTGTTTGATATGAGACAGTCCCCATTTTTTTTCCAAACAGCTTGTTTTCCCCATCATCATTTACTGAATAATTTCTCCTCTCCTCCATTAGTGGAAATAAGTAGCATAGCCTATGAACTGTGGCCAGCAGGGTGCAAGATGGACCAGTCCCTGAAACTCTCCTGGGATTGTCCTGCTGCCCCCTGGTGCCCAGAAGGCACTTTGCATTCCTCTGCCCACACCTCATGCAGAGGAGATCTGGGGTAAGCAGCAGGGTGGAGGCTGATGAAGCATTTTTCCCCAATATGGGCATTGAGAGAGATCGACCAGATGCATCTGGCTCATAGAGAGTGGTTAAATCGTCACTCCCCTGTTGCTAGCCATGTCTCAGTGGGTGAAGTGTCATCGTGCAAAGCCTGTGCTGCTGTGGAAACCGCCACTAGTGACAGACAGACTCTCTGGAGACCTGCCCTAGAGAGCTGATGACATGACTATAGAAGCAAACGCAAGTGGCTGAGGGCAGGTGGCTCAGAGAGGATGGGCGTGTGAGGCCCTTAGTCAATGCATCAAATGTTTAATTTTATATTTTCTTTTTCTATAATAATAATAATAATAATAAAAAACATTTTTCTATAGAGACAAGGTCTCACTATGTTGCCCAGGCTGGTCTCAAACTCCTGGGCTCAAGTAATCCTCCTGTTTTGGTTTTCCAAAGTATTGGGATTACAGGCATGAGTCACTGCTCCCAGTCATTTAATTTTGTGATGTGTGATGTGTGTGTGTGTGTGTGTGTGTGTGTGTGTGTGTGTTTTGAGATACGGTCTTACTCTGTTGCCCAGCTGGGAGTGCAGTGGTGCAATCATGGTTTACTGCAGCCTCAAATTCCTAGGCTCAAGTGATCCTTCCAGCTCAGCCTCCCAAGTAGCTGAGCTATAGGTGCATGCTATTGCACCTAGCTAATTTTTATTTTCTTTGAGACAGAGTTTCACTCTGTCACCCAGGCTGAAGTGCAGTGGCGCTATCTCGGCTCACCGCAACCTCTATCTCCCAGGTTCAAGTGATTCTTCTGCCTCAGCCCCCCAAGTAGCTGGGATTCCACACACCCGCCACCAGGCCTGGCTAATTTTTTTTGGTATTTTTAGTAGAGACGGGCCTTCACTATATTGGCCAGGCTGGTCTTAAATTCCTGACCTCGTGATCTGCCTGCCTCAGCCTCCCAAAGTGCTGGAATTACAGGCCACTATACCTGGCCACCTACTTTGTTTTTTTTTTTAAGGTGGAACTCTGTTGCCAGGCTGGAGTGCAGTGGTGTGATCTCAGCTCACCGCAACCTCTGCCTCCTAGGTTCAAGTGATTCTCCTTCCTCAGCCTCTCAAGTAGCTGGGTGTACATCACCATGCCCAGCTGATTTTTGTATTTTAAGTAGAGATGGGGTTTCACCATGTTGGCCAGGATAGCCTCCGTCTCCTGACCTCGTGATCTGCTCGACTTGGTCTCCCAAAGTGCTGGCATTACAGGGATGAGCCACTGCACCTAGCTGCTAATTTTTATTAATAAACTTTTGGTAGAGACCAGGTCTTGCTGTTTTGCCCAGGTTGGTCTTGAACTCTTGGCTTCAAGTGATTCTCCCACCTTGGCCTTCCAAAGTGCTGGTATTATAGGCATGAGCCACTGTGCCTGGCCAAATTGTAAATTTCTGTGCCCACAGAATCACAGTCTCTTGGGGTTGAGGTGGCATCCAGGCATCTGTTTTTTTAAAGCATGCTTCTTGGGTAATTCAGATACTGAGATTTGGGAGTCACTTTTCTCAGGTCTTTCTCAGCCCTTAGCATTCAGCTCTACTTGATCAGTGTCTGGGAGGCCAGGGTTACTGAGTTGACCCCCTGTGGTTTAGATGATTCATTTAGCAAACATTTCAGTGCCTTCTTTATTTTATTTTTTGTTTTTGTTTTAAAAAATATTTTTTTTGAGATGGAAAGTTTTGCTCTTGTTGCCCAAACTGGAGTGCAATGGCCTCATCTCAGCTCACTGCAACCTTTGCCTCCCTGGTTCAAGCGATTCTCCTGCCTCAGCCTCCTGAGTAGCTGGGATTACAGGTTCCTGCCACCATGCCAGGCTAATTTCTTGTGTTTTTAGTAGAAATGGGGTTTCACCATATTAGCGAGGCTGGTCTCAAACTTCTGACCTCAGGTGATCTGCCCGCCTTGGCCTCCCAAAGTGCTGGGATTACAGGCATGCACCACCATGCTTGGCTTTATTTTATTGTTTTTGAGACAGAGTTTTGCTCTTTTTGCCCAGGCTGGAGTGCAATGGCATGATCTTCACTCACTGTAATCTCTGCCTCCAGAGTTCAAGTGATTCACCTACCTCAGACTCCCTAGTAGCTAGGACTCTTAACCCCAGGTTAAGATCTGCCCTGGCCTCCCAGGCGGTTAGCCACTGCGCCTGACAGAGTGCCCTCTTTCTTGCCAGGTTCAAATCCATTACAATAAAGTACCATTCCTGTTCTCAAAGAGCTCACACGATGAGGGAGGCAGCCATTGTATTATGCAAATGATGCCAGCTGATAAAGAAAACCCCAATAAGCCCCCATTCTCAGTGGCTTCATTAAAAATCGCCGGCTGAGGGAGGTGGATCACATGAGATCAGGAGTTGGAGACCAACATGGCGAAACCCCTTCTCTACTGAAAATACAAAAAAAAAAAAAAAAATTACCCAGGCTTGGTGGCATGTGCCTGTAATCCCAGATACTTGGGAGGAGACTAAGGCAGGAGAGAATAGCTGGAACCCAGAAGGTGGAGGTTGCAGTGAGTGGAGCACCACTGCACTCTAGTATGCGCCACAGAGAAAGACTCCATCTCAGAAAAAAAAAAAAGAAAACTCGAAATAACCAAGACCATGTCCATTCTCATGCTGTAGTCCCCTTCCGGCCATCTAGGGTGGGGAATGACACTGTATAGTTACTCCTAGCTGGACTTTCTCCATCTTATGGCTCAGCCCCTTTTCAGTCCTCCTTCTCTCCAGGAGGCCTCTTTATTCAGCTGGAGAGGGCCTGTATGGGGCTGGTTTTGTGTTCCAGGCATGGAAGCCAGACACCTTTTGCAACCACTTCCTGTTGAACAGGTCTCAGTTTCACGGTCACTTCAGACCACAAGGAGGGGTAGAAAATGTAGTCCAGGCTGGGCACGGTGGCTCACGCCTGTAATTCCAGCACTTTGGTATGCCTAGATGGGTGGATCACCTGAGGTCAGGAGTTCAAGACCATCCTCCCAAACATGTTGAAACCCCATCTCTACTAAAAGTACAAAAATTAGCCAGCCGTGGTCTTGCATGCCTGTAATCCCAGCTACTCGGGAGACTGAAGCAGGAGAATCACTTTAACCTGGAAGGTGGAGGCTGCAGTGAGCCGAGATCATACCACTGCACTCCAGCCTGGGCGACAGAGTGAGACTCTGTCTCAAAAAAAAAAAGAAGATCAGCCTGGCCAACGTAGTGAAACTCTGTGTCTACCAAAAGTACAAACATTAGCTGGGTGTGGTTGCGGATGCCTGTAGTCCCAGCTACTCAAGAGGCTGAGGCAGAAGAATCACTTGAACCCGGAAGGCAGAGGTTGCAGTGAGCCGAGATTGCGCCATTACACTCCAGCCTGGGTGACAGAGTGAGACACCGTCTAAAAACAAAAAAGAAAGAAAACATAGTCTGTGTGTCCATTAGTCCCTGCTGCAGTAGTTAATCCTGACCCGGTGTCGGGGGTGCTGGAGTAGAGGTAGAGAAAAGCTGTGTCAGAGTGGACATTTTTTTTGTTGTTGTTATTTTTTGAGATGGAGTCTTACCCTGTCATGCAGGCTGGAGTGAAGTGGCGTGATAATGGCTCACTGCAATGTCTACCTCCCAGGTTCAAGCGATTCTCCTGCCTCAGACTCCAGAGTAGCTAGGATTACAGGTGTGCTCCACCAGGCCTGGGTAATTTTTTTTTATTTTGGTAGAGATGGGGTTTTGCCATGTTGGCCAAGGTGGAGATCTTTCGGGAGGGGTTGACCCTCCTCTGGAGCTTGGATGGAGAATGTAGGGAGGCATCTCTGGCAGGGGATGAGATGTCCAGGTCACAGAACTGCAGATGGAGATAGTGCTGCCTGAGACATGTGGTGAATCACCACCCCTCGGTCACTGTGCCCTCCCTGCTAGCTGGTGGTATTGGGTACACCCAAGGACGCCCTCCTGTCTTTCATCCCAGTGGACATTCAGACTTTGCTTCTCCCAATTCCAGCCCCTATTCCTGAGTACTTCTAGCTTCTCTGTGGCCTGCAGTGTAGCTCCTTGTTCCATTTCTGGGTTCCATGACCGCTTCCGTGCTAGTCTGTTTCAGGCTTAGTCCCCGTCTGCTCTTTTCTCCGGGCTAGCTCCTGTCTTCCCCTTTTCCTTAGTGTCATAGAATTAGAGGGTCGAAAGGAAGAGATCTTCTAGTCCACACACAGTACAGGAATATCTTCCAGATATTGGGCAATGGGGAAATGCATTATGTGACTCTTATGACTTCAGATTAGAATGCTAGAATTATTAAGCATTATTAATTTAATAATTAAGAATTATTAAACTGTATGAAGCGACAGTTTTTTTTTTTTTCCATGCAGTTTCTACCTGTGTTTACCTACTTTTATTTATTTATTTATTTTTATTTAGTTTTTGAGATGGAGTCTTCCTCAGTCGCCAGGCTGGAGTGCAGTGACCCAGTCTTGGCTCACTGTAACCTTTGACTCCCTGGTTCAAGCGATTCTTCTGCCTCAGCCTCCCAAGTAGTTGGGATTACAGGCATGAACCACCATGCCCAGCTAATTTTTGTATTTTTAATAGAGATGGGGTTTCACCATGTTAGCCAGGATGGTCTCAATCTCCTGACCTCATGATTCGCTCGCCTCAGCCTCCTAAAGTGCTGGGATTACAGGTGTGAGCCACTGTGTCTGGCCTATTATTTTTTGAGATGGAGTTTCACTCTTGTTGCCTCAGCTGCAGTGCAATGGTGTAATCTCGGCTCACTGCAACCTCCATCTCCTGGGTTTAAGCAATTCTCCTGCCTCGACCTCCCAAGTAGCTGGGGTTACAGGCATGCGCCACCATGCCTGTTTAATTTTTTTATTTTTAGTAGAGATGGGGTTTCTCCATGTTGGTCTTGAACTCCTGACCTCAAGTGATCCACCCACCTTGGCCTCCTGAAGTGCTGGGATTACGGGTGTGAGCCACCATGCCTGGTGTTATTTACCTACCCCTTTTTTTTGTTAATTTGAGATGGAGTCTTCTCTGTCGCAAGGCTGGAGTGCAGTGATCCGCTGACTGCAACCTCTGCCTCATGGGTTTAAGCAGTTCTCCTGCCTCAGCCTCCCAAGTAGCTGAGACTATAGGCATGTGTCACTACACCCAAGTAATTTTGTATTTTTAGTAGAGATGGGGTTTCACCATGTTGGCCAGGATGATCTCGATCTCTTGACCTTGTGATCCGCCCGCCTCAGGCTCCCAAAGTGTTGGGATTACAGGCGTGAGCCACAGCGCTTGGCCTATTTACCTACTTTTAAGAAAAAAATTATATAATTTAATGAAGCTAAGAACGATGTGTGAATCAAGCAGCTCCTAGAACCAAAATAGGTTCAGAGCCGCTCTCCTTTGTTTTTTGTCAACACACAGAGCAAGTTAGCTACCTTCTTTCATACGCTTGCCTCGTAGTATTCAAAGACAGTTATCATGGCCACATTAAATCTTTGTTTGTTTGAGATAGAGTGTTGCTCTGTCACCCAGGCTAGATTGTAGTGGTGTGATCTCAGTCCACTGCAATCTTTACCTTTTTGGATCAAATGATCCTTCCACCTCAGCCTCCTAAGTAGCTGGGACCGCAGGCATGTGCCACCATCCCCAAGTAATTTTTTATGTTTTTTTGTAGAGATGGAGTTTCCCTATGTTGCCCTGGCTGGTATTGAACTCCTGGACTGAAGTGATCCTCCCACCCTAGCCTCCTAAGTTCTGTGATTACAGATATGCACCATGGTGCCTGGCCAGGAGCTTATTTTTGACCATGTTAAGTTTGAGATGCCTGCTATACATTCAAGTAGAGAGATGTTGAATAGGCACTCAATTGGTTGTGAGTTTGGGGCTCATGGAGAGGTTTATCTTATTATTTTTTCAGATGGAGTTTTGCTGTGTTGCCCAGGCTGGCATGCAGTGGCATGATCTCAGTTTACTGCAACCTCCACCTCCCGGGTTCAAGTGATTCTTGTGCCTCAGCCTCCCGAGTAGCTTGGATTACAGGCGTGCGCCACCATGCCTAGCTAGTTTTTGTGTTTTTAGTAGAGCCAGGATTTCATCGTGTTGGCCAGGCTGGTCAGGAAGTTTATCTTAATTTGGGCATCATCAGCGGTCCATGCAGTTGAGCTATATTGGACACGTGGCCAATTGACCTCACAGTCCACGGGGCTTATCCCCATATAATTAGTCTTCTATCCCTATTTAAATTCATTTTGTGGGTGCCGAAGTTTACCAGCTCATTGTTGCTGTTGAAAGTTCTTGGAAGACTTGCGTACTCTGAATGTTACAAAGGACAGGTCCTAGGACTGTCCTCTAGGTTGTGGTGGACCCACTAATCAACACTGTGGTTGCTAGATTAACTCAGTCACAAGTGTCAAGAGAGATTGCGTCATATGGAAGGTCTGCCTTATGGAAGTCCAGAGGTATTGGATCACCCATGCACTCAGTCTTTTTTTTTTTTTGAGACAGGATCTTGCCTTGTCACCTAGCCTGGAGTGCAGTGGTGTAATCATAGCTCATTGCAGCCTTGACCTCCCTGGCTCAAGTGATCCTACCACCTCAGCCCCCCAAGTAGCTGGGACTACAGGTGTGGGCCACTACAGCTGGCTAATTTTTCTAATTTTTTTGTAGTGGTGGGTTTTCGCCGTGTTGCCTAGGCTAGTCTTGAACTCTTGAGCTCAAGCGATCCACCTGCCTTGGCCTCTCAAAGTGCTGGGATGACGGGGTGAACCATCATGCCCAGTCTGGGCAGTCATTCAGAAACTCCACCAAGGATTAAAGTCATTTGGCATGATTTCCTCTTTTTTTTTTTTTTTTTTTTTTCTTTTGGAGACAGTTTTGCTCTATCGCCCAGGCTGGAGTGCAGTGGCATAACCTCAGCTCACTGTAACCTCTGCCTCCTGGGGTTCAAGCAGTTCTCCTGCCTCAGCCTCATGAGTAGCTGGGATTATATGTGTGTGCCACCACACCTGGCTGAGTTTTGTATTTTTATTTAGTTTTTTGAGATGGAGTTTCGCTCTTTTTGCCCAGACCAGAGTGCAATGGTGTGATCTCCACTCATTGCAGCCTCCACCTCTTAGATTGAAGTGATTCTTCTGCCTCAGCCTCCCGGGTAGCTGGGATTACAGGCATGCCCCACCACACCTGGCTATAATTTTTGTATTTTTAGTAGAGATGGGTTTTCACCCTGTTGGCTGGGCTGTTCTTGAACTCCTGGCCTCAAATGATCCACCCACCTCAGTCTCTCAGAATGCTGGGATTATAGATGTTAGCCCCTGTGACTGCTCTCATGACTTCCTCTTCTTTTTTGAGATGGAATTTTGTTCTTGTTGCCCAGGCTGGAGTGCAATGGCATGATCTTGGCCCACTGCAACCTCCGCCTCCCAGGTTCGAGCAATTCTCCTGCCTCAGCCTCCCCAGTAGCTGGGATTACAGGCACATGCTACCAGGGTCAGCTAAGAGATGGGTTTCACCATGTTGGCCAGGCTAGTCTTGAACTCCTGACCTCAGGTGATCTGCCAGCCTCGGCCTCTCAAAATGTTGGGATTACAGGCGTGAGCCACTGTGCTTGGCCATGATTTCCTCTTAATGAACACAGGCTGGCTCTTGGTGCCGCTTTTAATGAATATACTCTTGAATTGCTCCCTTCAAATGATTGTTGATATGCATTATTTCTGTTAACCTTACTAACTCTATTTTTTGTAAATTCTTTTTACATTACATAGCAGTTTCTTAGCCCTCCCCACGATTGGGTCACCTGGACAGCCATAAAAATATGGTTGTCTGTTCCCCTTCTAGACTAATTTGAATAATAATTTCTGGGGGTGGAATCCATGCATCAATATTTTAAAATGGTTCTCTACGTTTCTGATGGGCACTGAAGCCCAAGAACAACTGATGAGCTACTGGCCAAAGATATTTCTGTGCATATTTCCATTTTTCTGGTCAAAGGTTCACCACCCCCTTTCCAGGTTTCTCTCAAAGGACTTGGCTGATCTCAAAGCATGAGAACCACTACCACCATAGGACTTACTCCCCTCTGTCGGTGCTCAGCCAGTGGGGAGTCAGCCAGTGGGCTTGCTCTGTGCCAGGCATGTTAGAGATTCTGGGTCTTTTGATTTTTATAGTAACCCCTTGTTGAGGGTGGCTCTGCTCTTGTGTTACGTACAGGTGAAGGAAACTGAAGCTGGAGAGGCCAGGTAGCATAATGAGGGTCACTCAGGCAGGACATGATAGAGCTGGGAATTGACTCAAGTCCGACAAATTCCTAGTATATATTAGGCCATTGATAAACATGATGATGAGGGTTCTTGCTAAATTTATCCCCTGCCCCCCTTTTTTAAGACAGAGTTTTGCTCTGTTGCCCAGCTGGAGTACAGTGGTATGATCTTGACTCACTGCAACCTCCACCTCCCAGGTTCAAGCGATTCTTCTGCCTCAGCCTCCTGAGTGGCTGAGATTACAGGTGCTCACTGCCATGACACCTGGTTGATTTTTATATTTTTTAGTAGAAACCAGGTTTTTTCACCATGTTGGCCAGGCTTGAACTCCTGACTTCAGGTGATTCGCCCGCCTCAGCCTCCCAAAGTGCTGGGATTACAGGCGTGAGCTACTGTATCCAGCCTAACTTTACCCTTTTATCATGCCTTTTTTATTGTCTTAAGTCTTGACTCATTTGTGACTTTTTTTTAAAATACTAAATTGTTAGCTCTTTTAGGGCAGCAACCAGTATCTTCAATGTCTTCAACTCCTAGTGTCTGACTGAACATCTTGCACTTAATATGCTTAATTAATGATTATAAGCTATTCCTTTAGACTGAATCTCAATTTCTTGAACTGAGAGTTGCTGACACCTGTGTCTTAGGTAGGAACAAGCAAAAGCCTCAAACTGGAGCCAGAAGACCCATGATGTTGTACGTATTAGCTGTGTGTGACTTTAGGCGAGATGCATGACCACTCTGGGCCTTGGTATTCATTCTACAATTTAGAAAAATTAAACCTACGCATGTCATGTTTTAAGAGCTGTATTTTAAAAATACATTAAAAATATTTATTTATTTATGAGGTCTTGCTGTGTTGCCCAGGCTAGAGTATAGTGGCTATTCACAGGCACACTACAGCCTTGAATTTGTGGCCTCAAGAGGTCCTCCTGCCTGAGCCTCCTAAGTGTTCGGGATTGGCTCCAAGAGTATTTTAAAGGTAAAGTTCTCCTCTTTTGGAGATGGAGTTTTGCCCTGTTGCCCAGGCTGAAGTGCAGTGGCACAATCTTGGCTTATTGTAACCTTCCGGGTTCAAGTGATTCTCGTGCCTCAGCCTTCTGAGTAACTGGGACTACAGGTGCGTGCCACCATGCCTGGCTAATTTTTTGTATTTTAGTAGATACAGGGTTTCACTATGTTGGCTAGCCTGGTTTCCAACTCCTGAGCTCAGGCAATCTGCCCACCTTGGCCTCCCAAAATGCTAGGATTACAGGAATGAGCCACTGTGCCCATCCAGTAAAACAACAAAGTTCTATACACTTCTTTTTCTTTCTTTTTTCTTTTTCTTGAGACAGAATCTTGCCCTGTCACCAGGCTGTAGTGCAGTGGCACAATTCTGGCTCACTGTAGCCTCTGCCTCCTGGGTTCAAGTGATTCTCCTTCCTCAGCCTCCTGAATAGCTGGGACTACAGACGCGTGCCACCACACCCAGTAATTTTTGTATTTTTAGTAGAGACAAGGATTCACCATGTTGGCTAGTATAGTCTCGATCTCTTGATCTTGTGATCCACTTACTTTGGCCTCCCAAAGTGCTGGGATTACAGGCATGAGCCACTGCGCCTGGCCTTTTTTTTTTTTTTTTTGAGATAGAGTTTTGTTCTTGTTGCCCAGGCTGGAGTGCAATGGCGTGGTCTCAGCTCACTGGAACATCCACCTCCTGGGTTCAAGTGATTCTCCTGCCTCAGCCTCCCGAATAGCTGGGATTACAGGCATGTGCCACCACACATGACTAAGTTTTGCATTTTTAGTCGAGATGGGGTTTCACCATGTTGGCAAGGCTGGTCTTGAACTCCTGACCTCAGGTGATCCACCTGCCTTGGCCTCCCAAAGTGCTGGGATTACAGGCATGAGCCACCACGCCCAGCCTTACACACTTATTTTTCTCCCTCACCTTCAATCAAGTAGGGCAAGTTAATATGGAATTGAGTCAGTATATAATGTCCCATCCCTGATGAGTGGAGAAGTCACCTATTAGTGCCCTGAGAAATGAAGCTCTATTAAAAAAACAAAAGAAAGTCAACAAAGGGAAATTTAATTCATACTCAGAAGTGCGCCACTATCGATGGAAGTACTTGGAAAATTATAAGGTGTGTTATTATTACATCTCTAAGAAGTTTTCCTGGGCTGGGCGCGGTGGCTCATGTCTGTAATCTCAGCATTTTGGGTGGCCAAGGTGGGTGGATTACCTAAGGTCAGGAGTTCAAGAGCAGCCTGGCCAGCATAGTGAAACCCTGTCTCTACTAAAAATACAAAAAATAGCTGGTATTGGGCACCTGTAATCTCAGCTTCTGGGGAGGCTGAGGCAGGAGAATCGCTTGAACCTGGGAGGTGGAGGTTGCAGTGAGCCGAGATCATGCCACTGCACTCCAGCCTGGGCAACAGAGTGAGACTTTGTCTCAAAAAAAAAAGAAAAAGAAAAACTTTTTTGGAAAGCAATTTCACAGCAGAGCAACAAGGGTGAAATTGCCCCAGTCATCCCCTTTGCTGGCTGACTTCCCTCTTTCGTTAATAGCACTGCACCCGGTAGCTAAGGCTTGTATCTTCAGTTATCTGCATGCAGGGAAGTGTCTGGTCAGTGATAAAAGGTAGTTGGTTAGTTGCCACATCTTGACTGGAGGCACGCGATTCCAGATTCCAACCCAGTCAGTACACTGCAGGCTTCATCTTTACAAGGCACAGCTCTGCTGCTTTCTGCTCCAGAGCCTTTGGTAGCATCTTCTTTGGCATTTGATGCTCTCCTTTTCCTGGTCCTAACTTCGTTTTGCTACATTCTCAGGTGTCTGTTGTTCTTGGGCAGGCAATATATGATACCTTTCCCTGATCACACCTCATATTTGCTGTCCTGTTCCCTTAGCTCATGCCATCTCCCCTGGCTAGAGTACCTGACTCTCAGGTTTGCTGCTAAAATTCTCCCTGAAAACCCATCCATCAACCAACCTCTAGTCCATTATTCAGAGGATGTATAAATAAAGATCTGCTCTTTATTTATTTATTTGAGAAGGAGTCCCGCTCCGTCGCTCAGACTGGAGTGCAGTGATATGATCTCGGCTCACTGCAACCTCTGCCTCCGGGGTTCAAGCGATTCTCTCACTTCAGCCTTCAGAATAGCTGGGATTACAGGCACCTGCCACCACACCCAGCTGATTTTTGTCTTGGTCAGGCTGGTCTCGAACTTCTAACCTCAAGTGATCTGCCCGCCTCATCCTCCCAATGTGTTTGGATTTACTGGCATGAGCCACCATGTGTGGCAACTATTAATTTATGTAAGAGACAGAGTCTCACTCTGTTGCCCAGGCTGGAGTGCAGTGGTGTGATCTCAGCTCATTGCAGCCTCTCTACCCCCTGGGCTCAAGTGATTCTCCAATCACAGTGTTTTGAATAGCTGGGACCACAGGCATGTGCCACCATGTCTGGCTAATTTTTGTTTATTTTTTGTAGAGACAAGATCTCACTATGTTGTCCAGGCTGGTCTCAAACTCCTGGGCTCAAATGATTCTCTTTCTTCCTCAGCATGCCTGGCCTGGAACTACCATATATTTAGACATTACAATTATGTAGTGCTTCTTCTAGGCAGGGGGGCTACTCTAAGCACCTCACAAGTAAATATTATTGAATCCTAATAACAAAACTGTGGGGTGGGTACTCTTATTTCCCACAGTCACACAGCCTTTGAGTGGCAGAGCCGAGGTTCAAAGCAGATAGGTAACCTAGCACAGAGGCCTTGCTCTCAGCTACAGTGTCATGTACCTCTCGGTTACAGGTGATGGGAATTCGGTGACCCTGGTCTCTGCCCTAAAGAGCTTATGTTCCAGTGGGAGTCAAACCATATATATTTTTGAGTCTCTGCTGTGTGCTAAGCACGGGGGGTTGTGCTGTCTGCTGAAAAGGCTGTGTCATCTGGGTAGCTGCTTGACACGGTCAGCTCCATGTGGGCAGTGTCCTTGCTTAAACATGTCCTGAGTACCTGACCCAGCCCTGGCACAAAGTGACTCAGTTGGCTAGGTGAGGTGGCCCATGCCTGTAATCCCAGCATTTTGGGAGGCTGAGGCAGGTGGATAACTTGAGCCTAGGAGTTTGAGAATAGCCTGTGCAACATGGCGAAACCCTGCCTCTACAAAAAATACACAAATTAGCCAGCCATGGTGGTGCATAGCTGTAGTCCCAGCTACTCAGGAAGGCTGAGGTGGGAGGATCACCTGAGCCCAGGAAGTTGCAGCTGCAGTGACCCATGATGGCACCACTGCACTCCAGCCTGGGCAACACAGTGAGACCCTGTTTCAAAAATAAGGCAGAAAATCACAACCGAAAACCCAAACCAAAGCAAAACCAAAAAATAAAAACCCCAGATTGCTCAGTTACTATTTTGGAATGAACATGCAGGCTCAACTTTGATATCATTCCTATTAATTGTTATTACACCTTCTACTTTCTCTTTGGTGAAAGGGACGATAATTACAGTGATGAAAGAAATACTTAATTTACCTCTTTCTCTGTAGGTCTAGAAAATTTTCATCACTGCAGAAAATTCTGTTGCAGCTGGGTGCTGTGGCTCATGCCTATAATCCCAGCACTTTCAGAGGCTGAGGTGGGAGGATCACTTGAGGTCAGGAGCGCAAGACCAGCCTGGCCAACATGATGAAACCCCTGCTCTACTAAAAATATAAAAGTTAGCTGGGCGTGTTGGAGTGCACCTGTAATCCCAGCTACACGGGAGGCTGAGGCATGAGAATCATTTGAACCCAGGAGGCAGAGGCTGCAGTGAGCCTAGAGTGCACCACTGCACTCCAGCCTGGGCGACAGAGCGAGACTGTTTCAAAAAAAAAAAAAAAAAAAGAAATTCTGTTGCATAGCAGTGCTCTGGTTTAGAGGATTAGATCCCTAAACAGTGAAAATCTTTTTTAAAAACTTGATCAAAACCAGACATGCCAGTTGGCCTTCCCTTTCAGATTAGCAGAGGCCTGGGCTTGGGGATGAGGAACAGGAGCCAGGAGTGTGACAGTGGGTGGCTAGCCCCGGGTGAAAGGGACCTGGGATAGAACCTGAGGGATGATGATATCATCATCGACAGTAAATCCCTATACAGCCCTTGCTGTGTGCTTTATGCATATTTGATCCTCCCAAGAACCCTGCTCAGGTTCATAATTTATCATCCGTAGTTTAAACATGAAATTGAGTTACAGAGAGCTTAAGACATTCGCCCAAGGTCACACAGCTAACAAGTAGCAAAGTCAGGATTGGAATTCAGGCAGTCTGGATTCCGAGTTGCCACGCAATCTGTGCTTTCTGTTGCCACTCAGTGTAGATACTCATCAGAAAAAAGATCCTTCTGGCTACAATATAAAGTTAGAGGAAGGCAGGAGTGGAGGGAATGAGTTAGGAGCTAGCTACAGTCCCAGCTGCCTGGGAGGCTGAGATGCAGGCATTGCTTGAGCCCAGGAGTTCAAGGCTACAGTGAGCTATAACTGCACCACTGCACTCCAGCCTATGAGATAGCAAGACTCTGTCTCAAAAAACTGCAAAAAAGTTCAAGGTGGTTCTGGAACTAGCAGCATCAGTAGAAGCCTGTGTTTTAATCAGTCCTCCAAGTGATTCTGATGCATGCTGAGACCTACTTGCCATAGGACCTTTTTTTTTTTTTTTTTTTGAGACGGAATCTCTGTTTCCCAGGCTAGAGTGCAATGGTGTGATCTTGGATCTCGGCTCACGCAACCTCCTCCTCCCGGGTTCAGGAGATTCTCCTGCCTCATCCTCCTGAGTAGCTAGGACTACAGATGTGTGCCACCATGCCTGGCTAATTTTTTGTATTTTTAGTAGAGGTAGGGTTTCACTATGTTAGCCAGGATGGTCTCGCTCTCCTGACCTTGTGATCTGCCCTCCTCGGCCATGCAAAGTGCTTACAAGTGTAAGGGATTACAGGTGTGAGTCACTGTGCCCAGCCAGTTTTTAAACATTTTGGTCACGTTCCACAAGTTTTACATATGTAATGACTCAAAAGATATATACTCTTTCTCACATGTACATATTTAACATACTTTAATAAAAGTTTCAAGAAACAATGTCCTGTTTTAAGAAACATATGGCACACTGATATTTTCTATTCTGTTTCATTGAACAAAGTCACAGTCATGACTTACTTCGGCCTGTCAGAAACTCTGCTCTTGAGCAATCAAGAAGGCCGCTGTGCCACAAGCTTGCACTTCCAAAGCCTCCTTCAGTGGGTCTTTCCTGTCTTTGAAGAAGCTTATAAGTTCCAGAGCTTGACCCAGGGAGTCCTTGTTTCTCTAAGTCTGGACCTGCCCCTTTATCACCCATGTTATGGGCTGAATTGTTCCCCCCAAAATTCAAATGTTGCAGTCCTAACCTCTAGTACTTCAGAAAGTGATTGTATTTGAAAATAGGTTTTGTTTGTTTGTTTTTGTTTTTTTTTTTTGAGATGGAGTCTCACTCTGTTGCCCATCTGGAGTGCAGCAGTGCGATCTCAGCTCACTGCAACCTCCGCCCCTGCCAGGTTCAAGCTATTCTCCTGCCTCAGCCTGCTGAGTAGCTGGGACTACAGGCATGTGCCACCATACCTGGCTAATTTTTGTATTTTTAGTAGAGACAGGGTTTCGCCATGTTGGTCAGGCTGGTCTCGAACTCCCAACCTCAGGTGATCCACCTGCCTCAGCCTCCCAAAGTGCCGGGATTACAGGTGTGAGCCACCATGCCTGGCCTGATTGTGATTTTTTTTTTGAGGAGGAGGAGGAGTTTCACTCTTGTTATCCAGGCTGGAGTGCAATGACGCGATCTTGGCTCACCGCAACCTCTGCCTCCTGGGTTCAGGCAATTCTCCTGCCTCAGCCTCCCAAGTAGCTGGGATTACAGGCACGTGCCACCATGCCCAGCTAATTTTTTTTGTATTTTTAGTAGAGACAGGGTTTCACCATGTTGACCAGGAGGGTCTCGATCTCTTGACCTCGTGATCTACCCCCCTTGGCCTCCCAAAGTGCTGTGATTACAGGCATGAGCCACCGTGCCCGGCCCCGATTGTGATATTTTTTTATGGCAGCCTGAGCAGATTATGTTATAGCCCACAAGCCTCACAGAGGTATTGGCTGGAGTTAATGCCATTGGTTGTCATTTTCCAGAGCTGCTTTGTATGGCAGTAATTTTACCTCTATTAGACTGAACTTGCCAAGGAGTTTGACCCTAGACTCCAAGGAGTTTGACCCTAGACTCCATTATGGACCGGCCCCCTCTTTTCCTCATATTTTTTGGGTTGAGTTCGGGTAAGATCCCTGAAACTCTTCAGATGTGGAACCAATCTCCATAAACCCTTCAGAATACTTCACTTCCTTCTGAATTACTGTAGACAAGCAGTCTGGGAGGTCTAAGTGTGTATAGTATGTGCGATTACTGTTTTTAACATTCTGTCACGCATTATTGTTGGTGTTAGTTCCTCAGTGCCAGATGGGTGTGTCTTTGGCATAAGCCTGTCTGGTATAAGCTGTTCTGTTCTTTCAGGCTTACAGAGTCACTCATACTCATGCTCTGAACTTTATCTCTCTCTCTCTTTTTTTGAGACAGAGTCTCTCTCTGTTGCCCAGGCTGGAATGCGGTGGTGTGATCTTGGCTCACTGCAACCTCTGCCTCCTGGGTTCAATTGATTCTCCTGCCTCAGCCTCCCAAGTAGCTGGGATTATAGGCCTGCACCATTATACCCAGCTAAGTTTTGTATTTTTAGTAGAGACAGGGTTTCACCATGTTGCCATTGTGCCTGGCCTGAACTTTCTCTTTTACGTCTACATGCAAATTACCTGAACTATCTTGCTTTTGGGAAAACCCCTGCAAGCCCTGAACATCCAGTATTTAAAAAAAGAGGTGGGTCTGTTCTCTTAGCAACTCAAAATCTCTTTAATTCTCCCCCTTTAAAATATAATGTAATCCTTGTTTTTCCTTAAAATAAATATTTTAAAGAGAAAATTAGTCCATTTGAATAAGCCAAAATAGAATCTTTTCCCCTCTCCTTGTCTCTGTCTCTCTTGAGTGGATTTTGGTCATTTCTGTGAGGAGTCGCCCAGAAAATAAGCTGAAGTCTGTGGAAGGGAAATTCCGCAAAGCTGCCTCATGTCCACAGTTCCTCAGGAGGGATTCCTTTCCTGTAAGGAGTAGGCACATTTTCTAAGAGTCCCTTCCAGGAAGGATGAGGTGCAGCAGGAAGGAATCCTACAGAGAGCCGTCTAGGGAAGGAATTGCCTTTCACTTCTGAGAATCGGGATGTATGTGTTGTTTTTTATAGAAGGCAAAACAAAGTGAGCAAATGTCAGCTACTAGTGACTATCAGGCTGTGGAAAAGTGGGCGTTGAGAGTTTTGTTGATTGGATTGAACTCTGCTTGGCAAACCATAAATGACCCTAAGGAAGCCTTAGCCCTTTTTTTTTTTTGAGATGGAGTCTCACTCTGTCACCCAGGCTGGAGTGCAGTGGCACAATCTTGGCTTGCCATAACCTCTGCCCCCTGGGTTTAAGCGATCCTCCCACCTTAGCCTCCTGAGTAGCGGGGAGTACAGGCGCCTGCTACCACATCCGGCTAATTCTTTGTATTTTTAGTAGAGACAGGGTTTCAACCTTTGTTGGTCAGGATGGTCTTGAACTCCTGACCTCAAGTGATCCGCCTGCCTTGGCCTCCCAAGCCTTAGTCCTTTTGATTCCCTGTTGTCAAGTTTACTTCTCTTGGAGGGTAATACTGTGAGAAGTTGGTGACGGGCAAGATGGGGGCCCAGGCAGGTGTGAGTAACTCGCCCAGAGTTGCAGGGACAAAGCTGTTGTGTGGGTTCCTCCCTGTCACGTATTTAGATTGAGTTCCTGGTGAGAATGTTAAGGACAGAAGAGGTGAGCATGAACCTTGGCATTTAAGGACTGACAGTGCTGAGATGATGTGGTAGCTTCTTAAGTAGGGCTCGAGTGTCCTTCCAGGGTGGTGGTCCTGGGGAATTGCGCCGGAAAAAAAGCGACCCAGTCTCAGCCCTGTGGTTCCTGGGGGCCCTGTGGCTCCAGGAGCTCGAAAACATGGCCAACACCACTTCCCTTCTGTTCTTTTGACACTCTATTTTCTGCCCACTGGGGTCAGCAAATCAGCCCCATTTACTGGTTTCCATAAAAATCCATGCAGGACCTGGGGATTTCTTGAAGATTTGGGTTGAGGTATTTCAGGAGGGCCTTGCTTGCCCCTTTCCCTTCCATCTTCCTCTGCTTACACCCCCCACCCTCCACCCCCTGCCCTGAGTAAGAGGTACTGCCCTCTTTCATCTCAGTCCTGTCATTCTGATCACTGTAGGACTGGCTGAGACTTTTTCATGAGCAGTTTCCTACCTTTTTAGGCAACCATCTATAAGACAAGGTAGAATGCTACCCTAACCCCGATTAACATTTGCAAACACTGTGCCACAGTGCAGCCACTTTCTTTGTCTCCAGCTGAAGAAATTGAGGTGCACAGAGGTTGAATTTTGTGCCCAAAGCAACATAATTAGTAAATGTAGGAGGCTGGGCTGCCTGGTTGATTCCCAGCTTAGAGGTTGAAAGTCACATGCGAAGCGCTTTGGCAGGTAGAGAAGGGGGAGTCATATTCCAGTTTGTCTTTCTGTCCTTGAATTAAGATGTGTGAAGTGTGCTTCCAAAAGCCTATCATGCTACAGCACTGGATTTCTTTTCTCTGGGTTAAGAATCTGCTGCCACATCTTTATCTCTGTAGTATCCTGTGTTTCCTGATGCATTTTAATATTTGGTTAAATTGTACAGAAAAGGGTTTGTGTTCTTTATATCTGGATTTTTATTTATTTATTTATTTATTTTAATGGAGTCTTGCTCTGTCACCCAGGCTGGAGTGCAGTGGCATGATCTCGCCTTCCGGGTCCAAGTGATTCTCCTGCCTCAGCCTCCCCAGAAGCTGGGACTACAGGCACCTGCTACCATGCCTGGCTAATTTTTGTATTTTTACTATAGGCAGTGTTTCACCATATTGGCCAGGCTGGTCTCGAATGCCTGACCTTGTGATTCAACCACCTTGGACTCCCAAAGTGCTGGGATTATAGGAGTGAGCCACCACTCCTGGCAAATATTTGGATTTTTTTTATTTGGCCACGTTTCTATGTGTTGTACTTGGGTCTTTTTTTTTTCTTCCAGAAGGAAGTGATTGGCTGTAACAGTTTCTCTCCAATTCTGGTCTCTAAAGAAGGGGGAAAAAAAAATACCTTGGTTTGATATGAAATTAGACTATTAGAATTTCTAATTACCTGAGTTCATTGAGCTGTTGTCAGTCTTTTTTTTTTTAGACAGGGTGTTTTTTTTTAGACACCCTGTCTTCTAGGCTGGAGTATAAGTATAGCTCATTGCAGCCTCGACATTTCTGGGCCTGGGCTCAGGTGATCCTCCCACCTCAGCTTCCTGAATAGTTGGAACTATAGGCATGCACCACCATGCTTGGCTTATTTTTCTTTTTGTTTTGTAGAGGCAAGGTTTTACCATGTTGCTCAGGCTGGTTTCAAACTCCCCGGGTCATGCAATCTGCCTGCCACAGCCTCCCGATGTGTTGGGATTATAGGCGTGAGCCACTGCCCTTTGTCTCTCTGTCTGGGCTTGGTCTTCCTGGGAAACTCTGCCTTGATCACCTGTCTAGAGTAGCAGAGGACCTCTGTCTTTGTTTTTTTTTTTTTTTGAGATGGAATCTTGCTCTGTTGCCCAGGCGAGAGTGCAGTGGCATGGTCTTGGCTCGCTGCAACCTCCACCTGCTGGTTTCAAGCGATTCTCCTGCCTCAGCCTCCTGAGTATCTGGGATTACAGTAGCCTGCCACCATGCCTGGCTGATTTTTTGTATTTTTAGTAAAGACAAGGTTTCACCATATTAGCCAGGTTGGTCTCGAACTCCTGACCTCGTGATCTGCCTGGCTTGGCCTCCCAGAGTGCTGGGATTACAGCATGAGCCACTGCACCAGGCCTGGACCTCTGTCTTTTAAGTCATCCTTTTCCCCTGTACCAGTCGGCCCAGGACAATCCTGGTTTATATCTCTTATCATGTTGCAATTATTAAGCTTCCCCTTTCACTCCTAAGAGTATCCCAGGTTAGATGATATAACTGTGAACGGAGCTGAAGTTCATGTTCCATAAGATACATCAGCCCCCTAAAGCCATGGAGCATAAGCACGAACTGTGGACAGAGTGATGTAAATATTTGCTAAACTTTTATCCCAAGTAATGATTGGTAAAAGCTTATTAGTATCCCCACTTGAGCAGACATCTTCAGAAATAACCTGTAACCTGTGCTTTATACCTAAGAAGAGTGGCATAGGGCCTTCTCTCCTCTGTCCCTGGATTGACTGTGGGGTGTGGGGCTGAAAGTCTCCTCCAGTGGGGTGAGCCCTCTTGGTGGTGACTGTCCTGGCTCTTGTTCCAATCTGAGCTAGTTCCTTCATAAGTCAATTGAAGATGCAGTATTAACCGGCAGCATGCACAGAAGAATGTGTTAGTCATGCTTTCTCCAGGACCTGAAGCCCCACCACCCTCTCCTAGGGTCCCTTTTTCTCTCCCTTCTGTAGGACACATTTTTTGATCTCTAGAGGCAACATACTTAGTCATGAAGGATTTTTCTATAAGTGCATTACATTTCTGCTCTTGTCACTGGGGGCTTAGTCCTTCCTCCTGGGAAACTCTGCCTTGATCACCCATCTAGAGTAACCGCCCCATTCACTACCATGGCTCCCTACTTTCTGTGTGGATCTTTTTTATTTATTGAGACAGAGTTTCCCTCTTGTTGTCCAGGCTGTAGTGCGATCTTGGCTTACTACAACCTCCACCTCCCGGGTTCAAGCAATTCTCCCGCCTCATCCTCCCAAGTAGCTGGGATTCCAAGGACTCACCACCACATCCTGCTAATTTTTGTATTTTTAGTAGAGACAAGGTTTCATCATGTTGGCCTAGGCTTGTCTCAAACTCCTGACCTCAGGTGATTCACCTGCCTCAGCCTCCCAAAGCGCTGATGGCGTCTCGCTTGTATTGCCCAGGCTGGACTGCAATGACATGGTCTCAGCTCACTGCAACCTCCACCTCCGAGGTTCGGGTGATTCTCCTGCCTTGGGCTCCCAAATAGCTGGGATTACAGGTGCCCACCACCACGCCTGGCTAATTTTTGTTAATTAATTTATTTACTTTTTTAAAGCCTGGCCGCACATGCTGCCTGCGCCCTCTGACCATCGCTGACTGGCCGAGGGAGGGGGCACCTGCTCCTGGGCAATTTTTGTTATTTTTAGTAGATACTGGGTTTCACCATGTTGGCCAGGCTAGTCTTGAACGCCTGACCTCAGGTGATCCGCCTTGGCCTCCCAAAGTGCTGGGATTTTAGCTGTGAGCCACCACGCCTGGCCTTCTGTGTGGATCTTATTGTTACTCTGAACCCCTCTCCTCCTTCCCCTCCCTGTCAAGAAGATCCTAGGTCTAGAACCTAGAAGAGTGCTTGTTGGTGGTGGGAGCTTAAGAGTTAATTTGAATTAATGTGGTTACCAAGTTTTGTTTCCCCACAGTCCTGTTGTTGAGATTCCTGGTTTTAAAAAAAGTGAGTTGGCTGGGCTCGGTAGCTCACACCTGCAATCCCAGCACTTTGGGAGGCTAAAGTAGGCAGATCACAAGGTCAGGAGATCGAGACCATCCTGGCCAACATGGTAAAACCCCACCTCTAATAAAAATACAAAAATTAGCTGGATATGGTGGCACATGCCTGTAGTCTCAGTTATTTGGGAGTCTGAGGCAGGAGAACTGCTTGAACCTGAGAGGCGGAGGTTGCAGTGAGCCGAGATCATGTCACTGTACTCCAGTCTGGGTGACAGAGCGAGACTCCATCTCCAAAAAAAAAAAAGTGCCCTGCAATTGATTGTGGAGTATTCCTTCTTGATTTATTTCCTGCCAAATAAGCCCTTTAACACACCATGTATGGCCGCTTTCTGAAGAATGTTTTTGGTCTTTCTAAATATGCAGCTATTTGGGCTGAGGATTGGTATATTCATAATGGAACTAATACTTCAATGAATGAACTTGTTCAGCTGGAATTTTTCTAAAATCTATAGTATTGCACAGTTAGAAAACTATATGATTTATAATTAGCTTACCCACCATTGACATAGTGTACAGTTAGAAAACTATATGATTTGTAATTAGCTTACCCACCATTGACATAGTGTACAGTTAGAAAACTATATGATTTGTAATTAGCTTACCCACTTTACCTCTGAGTAACAGACATAAAGGTTATTATATTTTAAATCAGCATTAACAGTTTTAGGCAGCTGTTCTTTGTTACTTGCTCCCCCCAACTTTTTTTTTTTGAGACAGAGTCTTACTCTGTCACCCAGGCTGGAGTGCAATGCAGAGATTTCAGCCCACTGCATCCTGTATTTTGAGGGACATTTGTTCTTGCTCATTAGAGTACTGCTGAGAGAGTTGAAGTCCTAGCTCGAGAGTCACTGCCAAGAGTTCTAAACATTTGCCTAGAAGAGAGATGGTAAGGATAGTTACAAAGCAGCAGGACTGATTTGGTGTAGAAATTGGTTTCATGTTCAAATCCAACATGAGGATGGGGGAGTTTTGGTTTGGTGCTCTATCAAAGTCTTAGGACATACCTCTGTACAACGTAAAAAATATAAACAGTACAAAGGCCCTGAACAGGGTCACCTGCTGTATGAGGCATCTGATGGTCTGGTTAAAGAAGAAAGTTGCTTGAGCAAAGCAGTGAAAAGCTAAAGCAGGGTTGGTAGTTGTATTAGTTTGTTTTCATGCCGCTGATAAAGACATACCTGAGACTTTGTCTGAGGCTTTGACATCACACTGCTGAGAGAGACAGATCTTTAATTCTGGCACAGAGCCACGTGGGGTTTGTGTATTTTGTTTACGGAGCTATTAGCTCAGTTATTAGCTTGTGGATAATTACCAGAAATGTGAACTTAAATCCATGCTTATTTGTTTAACCCCTTGCCTTTTTTCTTAAGAATGTAGGGTGGTGGCATTATAAAAATGAAAGAAAAAGCAAGGCTTCACCACTTTCATAGCAATTCTACTTTACTTACAGTAAAATCACAGCATGATGACCACATTGGGCTTTCTCTCCATTTACTAAAAAATAATTCGGATCATTGAGTGACATAGGCCAGGGGCTCAAGTCTGTGTCAGAATGTTCCTGTGGAGCCTTAAATGTTAAAAATTAAAATGAAAACCTGCTTTACTTTATTTTTTGAGAAGGAATCTTGCTCTGTTGCCAGGCTAGAGTACAATGGCACAATCTCTGCTCACTATAGCCTCCCCTCCCGGGTTCAAGCAATTCTCCTGCCTCAGCCTCCTGAGTAGCTGGGATTACAGGCGCCTGCTGACATCCTTGGCTACTTTTTGTGTTTTTAGTAGAGACAGGGTTTCACCATGTTGGCCAGGCTGGTCTCAAACTCCTGACCTCAAGTGATCCACCTGCCTTGGCCTCCTGAAGTGCTGGGATTACAGGTGTGAGCCACCGTGTCTGGCTTATTCTATGTTGTTTTTTGTGATGGTCTGTCAGATGTGGCCACAGGAGGAGGCAGAAGAGGTGCTCAGAAAGGCCTAGGTTATTATACTCATAGGTCCTAGAGGCAGGAAGCATGTCATATGCTGCAGGGCCACATGGGGAAGCATCACTCTTGGTCAGGAGCCTGAAGGGGCAGGAATGAGGGGAGAGCCTGGGCTGCAGTCTTTCTTGGGATTTCATGGACAGGGCAGTGGGGTGTGTGTGAACAGTTTAGAGTTGGCTGGTTTGAATAATTTTGGCAGGCTCTAAGCTACAGGCTTAGAGGTTTAGAAACCTCTAAGCTTAGAAACTACAGGTTTCTAGTTGCTTGTTACCAGTCCCTGGCATGATACAGGTGAAGAAACAGTATTTCCTGGAGTGGACAGGCTGGATAAAGAAGGCAGAGTTCTGGGTTGGTTGGTTTGCTTATCAGAGCTGTGCTCCTGGCTGGGGTCTGCTGGTTCTAAGAATTGGCCAGCTCTGGGAGGGACCCAGTCTCTCCCCAGCCAGAAAGGTTTTTAAAATGTGAAGACATCATAATATACACAAAGTAAAAAATATTTTGGCGCAGTGGCTCACACTTGTAATCCCAGCACTTTGGGAAGCCGAGGTGGGTGGATCACCTGAGCTCAGGAGTTCGAGAGCAGTCTGACCAACATGGAGAAACCTCATCTCTACTAAAAATACAAAATTAGCTGGGTGTGGTGGTGCATGCGTGTAATCCCAGCTACTTGGGAGGCTGAGGCAGGAGAATCATTTGAGCCCAGGAGGCAGAGGTTGTGGTGAGCCGAGATCGCACTGTTGCACTCCAGCCAGGGCAACAAGAGTGAAACTATGTCTCAAAAAAAAAAAAAAAAAAAAAGAATACACACACACACACACACACACACACACACACACACAGTGCAAAGCCCTGAACAGATCTTGGCCCTGCCCGGAACAGGGTATGTTATTTCTCATATAAAGAAAAATCCGATGGCCTGGCAAAAGGAGAAAGTTGCTTGGACAAAACAGTGAAAAACTAAAGCAGCCTTGGTAGTTGTATTAATCTCTTTTCATGCTGCTGATAAAGACATACCTGAGACTGGGCAGTTTACAAAAGAAAGAGGTTTAATGGACTTACAGTTCCACGTGGCTGGGGAGACCTCACAATCATGGTGGAAAGCAAGGACGAGCAAGTCATGTCATACATGGATGGCAGCAGGCAAAGTGAGAGCTTATGCAGGGAAACTTGTTTTTAAAACCATCAGATCTTGTGAGACTTACTCACTGTCACGAGAACAGCACAGGAAAAACCTGCCGTCATGATTCAGTTATCTCCCACTGGATCCCTCCCATAACACTTGGGAATTGTGGGAGCTACAAGGTGAGATTTGGGTGGGGACACAGAGCCAAGCCATATCAGTAGTGTAAACCTGGAACCAGCAGAAAGAGGCATTTGACAGAGCAGGAGGGTCCATGGTGCTCATTCAAAGTCTTAGACAAATAGTCCCCATGGAACAGAAGGCAATGCACCTGGCTTTGTTGCGTTTAATTTTAACTTCGTTGTATTTTCAATGACCTGCTCCTCCAGGGAACTGGAGGCACACCCTGAGTCTGCTAGATGGGCTGAAGACTCACAATTCTAGGGAAGGGGCCAGGAACGAAAGGAAGCCATGGCAGAGGTGTCACTTGGGACCCTACACCCATCAAAGCCAACAGAACTGCATTAAGGCTGAGCAAAACACACTCACAGCCTGAACCTCATCTGACATTGTGAAAGGCTCTGCCTCATCAAAGCTGAAAGAAACATCAGGAAAAGAAAATGCCCAAAATAATTATAACACATGTGCTACTGGTTTGGAGACTTTGGTAAAAGGTTTGGAAGTTTTAGGGAAGATTCCAGATAAGCAGGGACCATGTTCTTCATAAATTGCTTTTTGAATTATGAGAAAAAAATTCAATTGCCATATATAAAGTTTCTGGGATTCTTGTGAGCCTAACCTGTTTTCCAGGTTAATCATGCCTAAATAATCTGTTTGCTTTCTTTCTTGTCTCTCTTGTCACATAAATTCGCTGTGTCCCATAGGGTGTGTGTGTATGTGTGTATGATTTTGTGTTAGGTAACAGTAGCAGGTGTTTAGGTTTATCCTAAACATGTTTATTTTATTTTAATTTTTATTAAAAAAAAACTTTTTTTGAGACAGAGTCTTGCTCTGTCACCCAGGCTGGAGTGCAACTGTGAGATCTTGGCTCACTGAAACCTCCGCCTCCCAGGTTCAAGTGATTCTCCTGCCTCAGCCTCCCAAGTAGCTGGGATTACAGGTATGCACCACCACACCCAGCTAATTTTTGTATTTTTAGTAGAGATTGGGTTTCACCATGTTGGCCTGGCTGATCTCAAACTCCTGACCTCAGGTAATCCATCTGCCTTGACCTCCCAAAGTACTGGGATTACAGGCGTGAGCCACCATTCCCGCCTCTGTGTGTTTAGTACTAGATGTTAAAATCAATCTGTGGCCTCATGGAGCTTATAACCCACTGAATTAATTTAGATTATTTCAGAGGATTAATTTAGATTTCATGTTTGAATATGAAATAATTTGTGGTCATTTAATTAGAAACTGGGCTGGAAAGTACTTTTTTCCTTGCCTGTGAAAGGTTTTTTTTTTAAAGGCAAATGAACAGTATAAATTAGATTGCCTAGAGAATGTTGTAAACACATTTTACCACAGACCCTTTATATGCCCAAAGAGACCTGGCACATTAGCTCACGCCTATAATCCCAGCACTTTGGGAGGCCAAGGCAGGTGGATCACCTCAAGTCAGGAGTTTGAGACCAGCCTGGCCAACATGATGAAAACCTGTCTCTACTAACTATATGAAAAATTAGCTGGGCATGGTGGCGGGCACCTATAATCCCAGCTACTCAGGAGGCTGAGGCAGGAGAATTGCTTGAACCCAGGAGGTGGAGGTTGCAGTGAGCCAAGATAGCACTTCATCCTGGGCAATAGAAGCAAAACTTCATCTCAAGAAAAAAAAAAAAAAGAGATGTGTGCTCAAAGAACATGCTAGAGCATTTCCCCTAAGGAAGTTATCTCAGGTACTAGAGATTAATCAGCTTGTACCTCTTTGTGTGTATTCAATAATTTAGATTTTTCATGAGTTCAATTTGGCTTTTTATTTTTTGAGACTGAGTTTCACTCTTCTTGCCCCAGCTGTAGTCCATTGATGTGATCTCTGCTCACCACAACCTCCACCTCCCAAGTTCAAGCGATTCTCCCGCCTCAGCTTCTTGAGTAGCTGGGATTACAGGCGTGCACCACCATGCCCAACTAATTTTTTGTATTTTTTGTAGAAATGGTGTTTCACCACGTCGGCCAGGCTGATCTCGAACTCCTGACCTCAGGTGATCCACCTGCCTCGGCCTCCCAAAGTGCTGGGATTACAGGTGTGAGCTACTGGGCCTGGCCAAACTGGCTTTTTCTTAAAGTTGGTGGGCAAATCAGACTTCTTGGGTGGGTAGGAGCTTTTATGGATTGAGTCCTGCCTGTTTTCCAGGCTGTTGGCTAATGATGAGTGAAGGCTTGGGAACCCTGCATGCCTCCTTCCAGTTTCGTGCAGAGCTATGTCACGCTGTATGCTCTGTTTCTGTTAGGACCAATGTCTGTTTGTTATGTAAATAGAAAAGGAATATAAAGCTAAAGAACCAGGAAGGTTCCGTTGCAAATCAGAGTGTCTCAGAGTATCCTTGAGGTTTGGTACAAGTTCTCTGCTCCCTGAAAATTTTGGACAAACATTGTGATATGCATAAATACCTGACCGCTAGGATGTTGAGGGCTGAGGTAATGCAAATATTTGCTGAGGTTTTATAGAGTAATAATCTGTTAATCATAGCTGTGGCCTTAGAGAATAAACAACCTCTGTGTAAGCTTCTGCGTAAGAATGGCACAGCTGACGGGGCCTTTGCGAATCCAAGACTGGTGTGTGACCTTCTTATCCTCTGCTTCCTAGGCCAGCACTGATGCCTTTGGAGAGCTCATTGTTTACAGCCCTGTCTGTGACCCAGGGGGCAGATTGTGTATTTTTGGTAGAGCCCAGCCAGCCCTTATCACATTGCACAGGACCGTCATCTGTCTGCAGCTGTCTCTGGATTAATTACTTAGCTGCACGAACTGGAGTTAATCATAGATCTGAACTAAACTTTGTTGTGGGTCAAGAGAGAAAGGCCATCTGGCTATTTCTGGCTGGCTCTTTTTGGGTGTATTTTCCACTGCCCATCATTTGACTGCCATCTTTGAGGCATTTGAAAGAAGAGAAACTCATGGGTGGTGGTTCTGTCTGTAGCTTTCCTACTCAGTGTGGTTTGCAGATAGTAGCATTGCTGTCGCCTGGGGCTGGGGAGAAGCACAGGGCCTCAGGCTCCATCCCAGACTTAGTGAATCAGATTCTGCACTAGATCTCACGCATGGGCCCCCGGGCCAGCCCCCTGTTGTGTGCTAGGTTTAAGCTGGGCTGCTGCTGGTCCTCCCTTTCTCTTCTATGCCACAGGATCTCACCAAACTGCAAAGGAGCTGGGTAGTAGAGTCAAACCCTGTACCAGGAATGATGGGACTTCTCATGAATGAAGGGCGAGACCTGTATTAGTTCAGCAATCACAGTCACACCCACCTTTTCTTATTCCTTTCCTTTTTTTTCCCCCCACAGCCTGGTAATGTGGAATATTTACTTTTCTTAAATCACTGTATTAAAAGATGAAAAAAGTACAGTCATTTTTTTCTCTTCCTTTTCCCCCAGTCATTGTTGATTAGAGAAAAATATAGTAATGAAATACATGAATTTCATTTCCAACCACAGATAACACCAATGTTAGTAGTTGGGTGACTGTCCTTCTGGTAGAGAAAAACCAATGCCTATCAAATGCCCAACACCGAAGACCTATACAAATGTGGATTTTCTGGTAGTTTTCCTCCCTCTCTTTCTTTATCCTCTCTTATGACAGAAAATTACAAACATGTTCAAAAGTAGAGGGAACAGTAATCAACCCCTGAATACATATCTGCTAACGATTATCAATTCCCAGCCAATCTTAACCCTTCTTCTACTCATTTCCTGCCCAAGAAGTGTTACTTTTTTGGCATGTCTGATGGGTCAAGTGAAGAATGAATGGTATTTCATTGCTCTGTTTTCTTTTTTTTCTTTCCTTGCAAAACCCCACTTTGTCACCATGCATTTCTAATGTAATTTTCACATGTCTGTAGGAAATGATCAGTATATGATTACATATACACTGTTAAATTATCCATTGAAATCATATTGTGTACTTTCTCACTTTACAGTTTTTAACCTTTGTTATAAAGCAGATACAGAATATTATAGAATTAACTATAAGGTTAGCATTCTGGTAAGTAGCAACCAGATCAAGAAATAAGATTTTGCTGGTCCCTGTTCTGTGTCCTGTCTCGATTCCAGGCTCCTCCGTTCCCTCAAAAAGAATTAAAAGTCAACTTCAAACTCTTTGTGGTCTATATTAAATCTTGATCAGTGTTGTGTGTTTTTTTTTTTTCTTTCTTGAGATGGGTCTCGCTGTGTCACCCAGGCTGGAGTGCAGTGGCTCAACCATGGTTCACTGCAGCCTCTGCCTCCTGTGTTCAAGTGATTCTCCTGCCTCAGCCACCAGAGTCACAGGTCAGCTGCTTGTGTTGCCGACAGGTTGTAGGCTCTGTATTTGGAAGATTTGGGTGTGGCAAATTAGGGCGGCCCAGCCCACCCTGACTTCTAGTCAACCAGCTAGGAATTCTATGCTTCCCATGACCTCCTTGGGTTCAATTATCTTCTAGAATGACTCCCAGAACTCAGGAAAGTGCTACACTTACAATTATAGTTTTACTACAGTAAACGGATGCTAGTTGGAACCAAAGGGAAAGTCCCAAATACAACTCTTGTTCCACCCCCCTGGAGTTGAGACCTTTCACTTCCTAGCCTGTTAGTGTATGACAGTGCTCAGAGTATTGCCAGCCAGGAAAGCTCATCCAGGTTTTGGTGTCTGGAGTTTCATTACATCGGCATGATTGCTGGGCTCATTGGCCGTGAGATTGATCTTAGTCTCCCGTACCCCCTACCCTGGAGGTTGGGCAATAGCAGTTGGCTCAGAGCTCAGTCCCTTCATCACAGGATTGGTCCTTGTGGTATATGCACAGCCCCCATCCTGAGTCATCTGTTAGCATCAGCTGCTAGGGACCCACTATGTTATATTATGTCCCTGATAACTTATGTTAGTGTAAACCATCAGGGACCACACTTCTAGTACTTGGGGAATTCCAGGGATTTAGAGGAACCAGGGACAAAACCCAGCCAAATTCTTTATTATATGAGTTTGTTCCCTTCCACTCCTTACTCTTCATTTCTCTGGCTCTGTTTACTTTGACCACCTAGTCCCTTGTCACTGTGCCTGTAGAGCTTTGCAGAAGACAAGTCAGGGGAGCTGGTGTATTAGTCCATTTTCACACTGCTGATAAAGATATACCCGAGACTGGGCAATTTACAGAAGAAAGAGGTTTAATGGACTCAAAGTTCCACGTGGCTGGGGAGGTCTCACAATCATGGCAGAAGGTGAAAGGCACATCTCACATGGCGGCAGACAAGAGAAAAGAACTTATGCAGGGAAACTCCCCTTTATAAAACCATCAGATTTTGGGGGAGGGGACTCAAGATGGCGCTGTGAGAACAACCCAGGATTGGAGCCCGCGTTGAATTCGCAAACGGTGAGTCAGTGCTGCATTTCCAGACTGATCTTTGTTGCCCACAGAACGGGGAAACTCCCAAGTATAAAAAGACACGGGACGCCAGGCAGTAGGTCTGCCTGGCGAAGCCGGCAGCCGGGGCGGCGGCGGCCGGCCCTACCCAGCAATCCCCACAGGGCGCGCTTGTCCGGGTGCCTTGTTGAACCGGCAACCTGAGACTTGAGAGGGCTGGACTTGAGACTGAACGAGACTTGCACAGTAGCCCAGCCCAGGGGATTGCAGGGACAGATCGGTTGGGATACCCAGTGGGACGAACAAAACCACGATTTCAAACTATCCCGGGCAGACGGTCCGAGACGCTCTGTGGGGGAGGGGCGTCCACCACTACGGAGGCAACCTGCCCCAACTGAGATACACGCCCACTGCTGACGCAGCCAGCCATTGCCGAGGCAACCCGCCCCAACTGAGATACACGCCCACTGCTGACGCAGCCAGCCGTTGCCGAGGCAACCCGTCCCTACTGAGATACACGCCCACTGCTGACGCAGCCTGCCGTTGCTGAGGCAACACGCTACAACGAAGAGACTCCGCCGCATGGCGTGGCGGAGACCACAGCAGAGCCGGCAGGAACAGCGCGAATCACACAACAGCAGGGCGGAGCCTCGGCAGCCAAACAGTGGCTAGTCTGCCTTCGAGCTGGGCAGGACACCTGATCGGACATCCAAAAATAAAGCCCAAACCCCTCAACACAGAGCATTTGAGAAAAAAAAAAAGGGTTGTTTAATGAGCTGTGTTGCAGCAGAATCAAACATAGCAGCCTAACAGCCCTGAATGAACAACAGAGTGCACAGCTCAGCAATTAAACCCCTATAAAGTACAAACTGTCTCCTCAAGCAGCTCCCTGACCCCTCTATATCCAAAAGACTGTCATTAGGCAGGCATCATTCTGGGACAAAGAGAGCAGAAAAAGAAACTGGTAGCATCCCTCGCTGTGCCACGGCTACTAGAGGTGCACCCCAGACAAGCAGGGTCTGGAGCGGACCTCAACAGTCGTACAGCGAAGGGGCTAGACTGGTAGAAGGAAAACCAAGCAACAGAAATACTTCATCATCAACATTCTGGGTGTCCACTCAGAGACCCAAACGAAAAGTCAGCAACTACGCAGACGACCAGCGGACAAATCCACAAAGATGGGAAGAAACCAGCGCAAAAAGGAGGAAAACACCCGAAACCAGAACACATCGCCTCCTAGAAAGGACCAAGACTCCTCACCAGCAAGGGAACAAAGCTGGACGGAGAATGACTGTGACGAAATGACGGAATTAGACTTCAGAAGATGGATAATGAGAAACTTTTGTGAGCTAAAAGATCATGTATTAAATCAATGCAAAGAAACTAAGAACCTTGAAAAAAGATTTGAAAAAAGATTCGAGGAAATGATAACAAGAATGGATACCTTAGAGAGGAATATGAATGAATTAAAGGAGCTGAAAAACACAATACGAGAACTTCGCGAAGCAAACGCAAGTTTCAATAGCCGAATTGACCAAGCAGAAGAAAGAATATCTGAAGTCGAAGACCAACTCAATGAAATAAAACGAGAAACCAAGATCAGAGAAAAAAGCGCAAAAAGGAATGAACAAAGTCTCCAAGAAATGTGGGACTATGTGAAAAGACCTAACCTACGTTTGATAGGTGTACCAGAAGGGGACGAAGAGAATGAATCCCAGCTGGAAAATACTCTTCAGGACATCATCCAGGAAAATTTCCCCCACCTAGCAAGACAAGCCAACACTCAATTGCAGGAAATACAGAGAACACCACAAAGATATTCCGCAAGAAGAGCAACCCCAAGGCACATAATCGTCAGATTCAACAGGGTTGAAATAAAGGAGAGAATACTAAGGGCAGCCAGAGAGAAAGGTCGGATCACCCACAAAGGGAAGCCCATCAGACTCACAGCAGATCTCTCGGCAGAAACACTACAAGCCAGAAGAGAGTGGGGGCCAATATTCAACATTCTTAAAGAAAAGAACTTTCAACCCAGAATTTCATATCCAGCCAAACTGAGCTTCAGAAGTGAAGGAAGAATAAAATCCTTTGCGAACAAGCAAGTACTCAGAGATTTTGTCACCACCAGGCCTGCTTTACAAGAGCTCCTAAAAGAGGCACTACACATAGAAAGGATCAATCAGTACCAGCCATTCCAAAATCACACTGAATGCTAAAGAGCTTCAACATAATGAAGAATCTACAACAACTAACAGGCAAAACAGCCACTTAGAATCAAAATGGCAGTATCAAATTCACACATAACAATATTAACCCTAAATGTAAATGGACTAAATGCACCAATCAAAAGACACAGACTGGCAAATTGGATAAAAATCCAAAACCCATCAGTGTGCTGTATCCAGGAAACCCATCTCACATGCAAGGATACACAAAGGCTCAAAATAAAGGGATGGAGGAAGATTTACCAAGCTAATGGAAAGCAAAAAAAAGCAGGAGTTGCAATTCTCATCTCTGATAAAATAGACTTTAAAGCAACAAAGATCAAAAGAGACAAAGAAGGCCATTACATAATGGTAAAAGGATCGATACAACAAGAAGAGCTAACGATCCTAAACATATATGGACCCAACACAGGAGCACCCAGATACATAAGGCAAGTTCTTAATGACTTACAGAAGGACTTAGACTCCCACACAATATTAGTGGGAGACTTTAACACTCCACTGTCAATACTAGACAGATCAACCAGACAGAAAATCAACAAGGATACACAGGGCTTGAACTCAGACCTGGAGCAAGCAAACCTGGTGGACATTTACAGAACTCTCCACCCCAAATCCACAGAATACACATTCTTCTCAGCACCACATCACACCTACTCTAAAATTGACCACATAATTGGAAGTAAAGCACTGCTCAACAAATGCAAAACAACTGAAATCATAACAAACAGCCTCTCAGACCATAGTGCAATCAAGTTAGAACTCAGAATTCAGAAACCGACCCAGAACCGCACAGCTTCATGGAAACTGAACAACTGGCTCTTGAATGTTGACTGGGTAAACAACGAAATGAAGGCAGAAATAAAGAAGTTCTTCGAAACCAATGAGAATGAAGACACAACGTGCCAGAACCTCTGGGACACATTTAAAGCAGTCTCTAGAGGAAAGTATATAGCAATAAGTGCCCATATGAGGAGAATGGAGAGATCCAAAATTGACACCCTATCGTCAAAATTGAAAGAGCTAGAGGAGCAAGATCAAAAAAACTCAAAACCCAGCAGAAGACAAGAAATTACTAAGATCAGAGCTGAGCTGAAGGAGATTGAGACACGAAAAACCCTTCAAAAAATCAATAAATCCAAGAGCTGGTTTTTTGAAAAGATCAACAAAATAGACAGACCACTAGCCAGATTGATTAAAAATAAAAGAGAGAACAACCAAATAGATGCAATAAAAAATGATAAAGGGGAAATCACCACAGATTCCACAGAAATTCAAACCATCATCAGAGAATATTACAAACAACTCTATGCACATAAACTAGTAAACCTGGAAGAAATGGATAAATTCCTGGACTCCTGTGTCCTCCCAAGCCTAAACCAGGAGGAAGCTGAAACTATGAATAGACCAATAACAAGGTCTGAAGTTGAGGCAGCAATTAAGAGCCTACCTCACAAAAAAAGCCCAGGTCCAGATGGGTTCACAGCCGAATTCTACCAGACACACAAGGAGGAGCTGGTACCATTCCTTCTAAAACTATTTCAAACAATCCAAAAAGAGGGAATCCTTCCCAAATCATTTTATGAGACCAACATCATCCTGATACCAAAACCCGGCAGAGACCCAACGAGAAAAGAAAACTTCAGGCCAATATCCATGATGAACATAGATGCAAAAATCTTCAATAAAATATTGGCAAGCCGATTGCAACAGCAAATCAAAAAACTTATTCATCATGATCAAGTAGGATTCATCCCAGGGATGCAAGGCTGGTTCAACATACGCAAGTATATCAACGTAATTCACCACATAAACAGAACCAAAAACAAAAACCACATGATTATCTCAATTGACGCAGAGAAGGCATTTGACAAAATTCAACAGCCCTTTATGCTAAAAACCCTCAATAAACTCGGTATCGATGGAACGTATCTCAAAGTAATAAAAGCTATTTATGACAAACCAACAGCCAATATCATACTGAATGGGCAAAAACTGGAAGCATTCCCTTTGAAATCTGGTACTAGACAAGGATGCCCTCTCTCACCACTCCTATTCAATATAGTACTGGAAGTTCTAGCCAGAGCAATCAGGCAAGAAAAAGAAATAAAGGGTATTCAAATAGGAAAGGTGGAAGCCAAATTGTCTCTATTTGCAGACGACATGATAGTATACCTAGAAGACCCCATCGCCTCAGCCCAAAAACTCCTGAAACTGATAAACAACTTCAGCAAAGTCTCAGGATATAAAATCAATGTGCAAAAATCACAAGCATTCGTCTTCACCAATAACAGACTTAAAGAAAGCCAAATCAAGAGCGAACTGCCATTCGCAATTGCTACAAAAAGAATAAAATACCTTGGAATACAACTCACAAGGAACGTAAGGGACCTCTTCAAGGAGAACTACAAACCACTGCTCAACGAAATCAGAGAGGACACAAACAGATGGAGAAACATTCCATGTTCATGGTTAGGAAGAATTAATATCGTGAAAATGGCTATACTGCCCAAAGTAATTTACAGAATCAATGCTATCCCCATCAAGCTACCATTGACTTTCTTCACAGAACTGGAAAAAACCACCATGAACTTCATATGGAACCAAAAGAGAGCCCGCATAGCCAAGTCAATTCTAAGCAAAAAGAACACAGCGGGGGGCATCACACTACCGGATTTCAAACTATACTACAAGGCTACAGTAATCAAAACAGCATGGTACTGGTACCAAAACAGAGATATAGACCAATGGAACAAAACAGAGGCACCGGAGGCAACACAACATACATACAACTATACAATCTTTGATAAACCTGACAAAAACAAGCAATGGGGCAAGGATTCCATGTTTAACAAATGGTGTTGGGAAAACTGGCTAGCCATGTGCAGAAAGCAGAAACTGGACCCCTTCCTGACACCTTACACTAAAATTAACTCCAGATGGATTAAAGACTTAAACATAAGACCTGGCACCATAAAAACCCTAGAAGGAAATCTAGGCAAAACTATCCAGGACATAGGAGTAGGCAAGGACTTCATGAACAAAACACCAAGAGCATTGGCAACAAAAGCCAAAATAGACAAATGGGACCTAATGAAACTCCACAGCTTCTGCACGGCAAAAGAAACAGTCACTAGAGTGGATCGGCAACCAACAGAATGGGAAAAAATTTTCGCAGTCTACCCATCTGACAAAGGGCTGATATCCAGAATTTACAAACAACTCAAGCAGATTTACAGGAAAAAAACAAACAAGCCCATTCAAAAGTGGGCAAAGGATATGAACAGATACTTTACGAAAGAAGATATATATGAGGCCAACAATCATATGAAAAAATGCTCATCGTCACTGGTCATCAGAGAGATGCAAATCAAAACCACATTGAGATACCATCTCACGCCAGTTAGAATGGCGATCATTAAAAAATCTGGAGACAACAGATGCTGGAGAGGATGTGGAGAAAAAGGAACACTTTTACACTGTTGGTGGGAGTGTAAATTAGTTCAACCATTGTGGAAGACAGTGTGGCGATTCCTCAAGGCCTTAGAAATAGAAATTCCATTTGACCCAGCAATCCCATTACTGGGTATATATCCAAAAGACTATAAATCGTTCTACTATAAGGACACATGTACACGAATGTTCATTGCAGCACTGTTTACAATAGCAAAGACCTGGAATCAGCCCAAATGCCCATTGATGATAGACTGGATTGGAAAAATGTGGCACATATACACCATGGAATATTATGCAGCAATCAGAAATGATGAGTTTGTGTCGTTTGTAGGGACATGGATGAATCTGGAAAACATCATCCTCAGCAAACTGACACAAGAACAGAAAATGAAACACCGCATATTCTCACTCATAGGTGGGTGATGAAAAATGAGAACACATGGACACAGAAAGGGGAGTACTAAACACTGGGGTCTATTGGGGGGAAAAGGGGAGGGCCAGTGGGAGGGGGAGGTGGGGAGGGATAGCCTGGGGAGAAATGCCAAACGTGGGTGAAGGGGAGAAGAAAAGCAAAGCACACTGCCATGTGTGTACCTACGCAACTGTCTTGCATGCTCTGCTCATGTACCCCAAAACCTATAATCCAATAAAAAATTAAAAAAAAAAAAAAAAAAAAAAAAAAAAAAAAAACCATCAGATTTTGTGAGACCTATTCACTATCATGAGAATAGCATGGGAAAGACCTGCCACCATGATTCAGTTACCTCCCACTGGGTCCCTTCCACAACACATGGGAATCGTGGGAACTACAAATCAAGATGAGATTTGATGGCTAGACGCAGTAGTCCGAGCACTTTGGGAGGCCAAAGTGGGTGGTTCACTTGAGGTTAGGAGTTTGAGATCAACTCAGCCAACATGGTGAAATCTTGTCTCTACTAAAAACAAAACAAATTAGCTGGGTGTGGTGGCAGGCACCTGTAATCCCAGCTCTTTGGGAGGCTGAGGCAGGAGAATCACTTGAACCCGGGAGGTGGAGGTTGCAGTGAGCTGAGATGGCACCACTACACTCCATCCTGGGGGACCAAGCAAAACTCTGTCTAAAAAAAAGAAAGAGATTTGAATGGGGACATATTCAGACCATATAAGCTGGTAATGCAGTGCACAGAAACAGAGAACCCAGGGGCCAATGCTACCCAGGCACCCTCGCCAAAGGGATAATGCACCACTACTAATGGGGGAAGTCAACCCAGCTGGCTACCAAGAGCCTGTTGCTTGTTAGTTCAAGGGCTCTGAGCTCTGCTGTCTGGACTGGTCTCAGCTCTGTCACATGCGAACTGCATGCCTCAGGACAGCTACATGTCTACCGCATAACTGAGTTTTCCCATCCATGGTGATAACGGGACTGTATCAGTTTCCTGAGGTTGTTGTAACAAATTCCTACATACTTGATGGTTTAAGACAATAGAAATTTATTCCCTTTACAGTTCAGGAGGCCAGAGGTCAAAAATCCAAGTGTAGGCGGGGCTGTGTCCTCAGTATGGTGGGGAGAATATTCCTTGCCTCTTCCAGCTTCTGGTGGCTCCCGGCAGTCCCGGGTGTCCTTGGCTTGTGGCTGCATCACTTGGGTCTCTACCTGTGTTTACATCTCCTCTTCTGTCTGTCCCAGGTCTCCTCCACCTCTTTCTTAGAAGGATACTTGTCATTGGACTTAGGACACACTTGGATAATCCAGGATGATGTTATCACTCCAGTATCCTCAGTTTAATTCCATGTACAAATGCCCTTTTTCCAAATAACATTCAATCCTTTACCATGAAATGTAATGCAGGTACAGGGGGTCAGGACTTGGCATATATCTGATTACAGTGGCTCATACCTGTAATCCCAATTTGGGAGGCTGAGGCATGAGGATGGCTTGAGGCCAGGAATTTGAGCAAGTAGGACTTGGCATATCTTTTGGGGGCCACCATTAAACCTCCTTCAGGAGCCTACTTCACAGGGTTGCAAGGTTTACGTTAAAATGCTTGAACTGGTGCCCAGCACACACTAAGTGCTGTTAGTTCTGATGATTGGTGGGGAGAGACACAGCCCAGTCTTTTGTATAATCTTGGCCCCTTATTTCCACCCATTTTAGTCTTTTCCCCTTCAAAGTTATCTAATTCTGCTTTGGGTAAGCATATTTAATTTTCATGGGAAGACATTTTTTCAGTCTTTACGGTAGCCATGCACTTGCTTCTCCTTCAGAACTGGGATTTGTTTCATTTTGCGGCTGTGAGCACACACACGCCCACAGGCGCCTAAGCCTCTTGTATGAGTGTTTTGAACTCTTTTTTTTTCGCTGTGTCCTCTGAGTTATGTGTCTGGGTGCATGCTCTCTCCTCTTAGCTTGGATCTTCTTCCCCTTTGCAGCACTTCTTCATAATGTTAGCATTTGTCTGTGATAGCAGCTGTTCAGTAATTTCCTACTTGCTCAAATTCCTGGCCTCAAGCCATCCTCAATCCTTAGCCTCCCAAAGTATTGGGATTACAGGCTTGAGCCACTGCACCCAGCTAATTTCGTGTTTTACATTGTTAACCGTTTATTTTTATACTTTGAATCTGTTTCTGTTTTTTGTTTTCTTCTTGAGTCATGCTGTCAAACCAGTACTCTAGAGTTTTAATCATTGTCTTGGAAATATTTTAATATCTGGTAGTATCTTAACTTTTTATTTTGAAATAATTCAACCTGACAAAAAAGTTTTAAGGGTGGTGCCTACATGTCACTCCTGTGTACCTGTCATCTAGAATCTCTCATGTTAGCTTCTACCATAGTTATCATTGTCTCTTTCTCTGTTTATACATATTATTCCTTTGTTATCTGAACTATTCGAAAGTGGATTGTAGTCCAGGTGTGGTGGCTCCTGCCTGTAATCCTAGCACTTTGGGGGGCCGAGGTGGGTGGATTACCTGTGGTCAGGAGTTTGAGACCAGCCTGGCCAACATGGCGAAACCCTATTGCTACTAAAAAAAATTAGCCAGGCATGGTGGTATGTGCTTGTAATCCCAGCTACTTGGGAGGCTGAGGCAGGAGAGTCACTTGCACCCAGGAGGCGGAGGTTGCAGTGAGCTGAGATCACGCTACTGCACTCCAGTCTGAGCAAAAGAGTGAAACTCTGTCTCAACAAAAAAGCAAAAGCAAGTGGATTGTAGACATGAGGTTCCTTACACCTAAGGGGTGCATGTTTCTTAAATAAAAGGGCACTTTCCATCATAGTTACAGAACACCCACCAACATTCAGAAATTAATCTTTAAACTCCATATCCAGTTTCCTTATATTAATTTTTTGGGCCCAAGATCCTATGATGAATTTAGCTGTCATATTTCTTTAGTGTCCTTCAGTCTGGAACACTTCTATAGTTTTTTTCTTGTCTCTCATGTCCTTGATAGTTTGAAAAATATTCAGGTCATTACATTCCAGAATATTTTTCAAAGACATACAAAAATATGATGTGACCTCATAGCAGAAATACCATAAAAATAAATGCAGTATTCTCAGCACGTCGTATCCAGAGGCACACAGTCGTGATGATAACTGTTATCTTGGTTAAGGTGGTGTCTGCCCGGTTTCCCTGTTCTGAAGTTGATTATGAAATACTTTATGCTTTAAAATAAGTGTTTTGTGGGGAGATAATTGAAAGCTATGAAAATACCTTGCTTCTCATGAAACTTTTACCCACTGATTTTAGCAACCATGGATGGCTTTTGAATCACCGAATCACTTATGACTCTGGAAGTTGCAAAATGGTGACTTTCTTCCAATTCTATTATTAATTCTGTTCTTAATCAGTTGACATTTAATAGCAAGAAAAAAAATTCTATTTCTCCTGTTTATTCACTCGTTTATTTATATCAATATTGACTTACAAATTATTTTGTTTATTGGGTTTGAATCCATTCCACTCATGATTTATTTTGTTGCTCAGATTGTCCCAGGTTTGGCCAGTGGGAGCTCCTGTGTCCTTTGGACATGTTGTCAGAATTCTTTGAACATTTCCTTTTGTGGCACAAAAAGGTAGTCTAGACATGTCATGTACTTCTTCTGTCACTATCTTGGATTCAGCCACTTCTCAAAGAAGCCTCTACATTAAAAAAATAGTTACAGCATGTGCCTGTAATCCCAGCTGCTCAGGAGGCTGGGGCAGGAGAATTGCCTGAACCTGGGAGGCGGAGGTTGCAGTGAGCCGAGATTGAGCCATTGCCCTCCAGCCTGGGTAACAAGAGTGAAACTCCGTCTCAAAAAAAAAAAATACGTATTACTTTTAATAAGTGGACACTATATTTAGAAACAAGGTGGGGCACTAGGCATATATATGTGTATATATATATATATATATATATATATATATATATATGTTTTTTTTTTTTTGAGATGGAGTCTTGCTCTGTCACCCAGGCTGGAGCGCAGTGGTGTGATCTTGGCTCACCACAACCTCTGCTTCTGGGTTCAAGAGATTTTCCTGCCTTAGCCTCCCAAGTAGCTGGGATTACAGGCACCCATCACCACACCTGGCTAATTTTTATATTTTTAGTAGAGATGGGATTTCTCCATGTTGGTCAGGCTGGTCTCGAATTCCTGACCTCAGGTGATTTGCCCTCCTTGGCCTCCCAAAGTGTTGGGATTACAAGCATGAGCTACCTTGCCTGGCCTAGGCATATTTATTGCTGTGGGAGCTCATTGCTTTTAGGCACTGTAAGCAGACAAAGCTGAATGTATTTGCATACACAGAGCAACACCTATTATTTATACCTTTGTGTGTGTACGTGTATATATACACATTTGGACATGTCGAGATCTTTGTGTGTATATGTGTGTACATACATATATACACATATACATATATAGTTGGTTCTTGTTACTGGTAGAGCTCAATAAAGTGTCACAAACACAGCATTAGTGAACATTGAACCACTGCTTCCAGGCAAAATATAGGGTTAGGTTCCTGTGCACCTTTGGTCACATTTTTGTCAACCAATTAATATATAACCTTGTTTTATGTATGTTTCTGTTTAGAGACACCTTGTTTAATATATGTTGTTAATTCACTAACCTTGAATTAATGGCCAACAGCACTATAGCTCATGCCTGAAGGAAGCTTCCCTAACACACGTTTTTCTGTAGGGCACGTGGCAGACCCCTTGTCCTTCGGTGTACTGGACAGCACTTCAGCATGATGCTTGGGGCCACTTTAGACAGCGAAGTCACCAACAAAAATCCCCAAAATGTGAAGAACATCGTCCTGAACAGACCACAAGAAAGAGATTTGTTTCTACTCTAAGAGCAGGAGTAAGAAGTCAGAGTGTCTGCCAGGCATGGTGGTTCACGCTTATAATCCCAGCACTTTGGGAGGCTGAGGCTGGTGGATCACCAGAGGTCAGAAGTTTGAGACCAGCCTGGCCAACAGAGACAGAAACCCTGTCTCTACTAAAAATAGAATAAATTAGCCAGGCTTGGTGGCACACGCCTATAATCCCAGCTACTCGGGAGGCTGAGGCGGGAGAATTGCTTGAACTTAGGAAGTGGAAGTTGCCGAGATCGTGCCACTGCACTCCAGCCTGGGTGACAGAGTGTCTCAACGACGACAACTATAAAAAAAGCCAGAGTGTCATTTCATTTGACTTCAGCTGGAAGCAAGCATGTCAGTGACTCAAATGTTTCATTTTGCTGCTCTGTGCATGTTCGTGAATGCACAGAGATACAACTTAGCAAGTAGGCAAATTTGCAAATACAGAATTTGCCACTAAAGAGGATCAAGTGTATATTGATTTCTCTATCTTTATTTAGACATCATTTATCTATATAGATCTGTATTAGGAATACAAATTAAGTGGACTTGACACCAGTGCTTCAGATCACAGCTCAAAATCACATGCTTTGTTCTGGCTTTCCCTCTTACCGTATTTGTATCTTCGTTCTTCAGTAGTGAGAAACTTGGCTTCTGCTGTCCTTAACATCTTGACTTCTTTGCTCAGTCCTCTTGTGGCCCCAGCCACGTGGGCCATCTCCTTGCCATGTGTGTTCCTGGGATCTGGTGGATGGGGCCCCAAGGCTGTGCTCCCAGGCTGCTGCTTGTGAACTTGCTGAGAGCTGCCCTCAAGGCATATTGCCCCAGGCTGGCCTCCCAACCTAGTGGATACTTCTTTTGATCAGTGTTCACTGTAACCTTGAGACCCTGGGCTCAAGCATTCCTCCTACCTCAGCCTCCAGAGTAGCTAGGACTACAGGTGTGTGCCACTGTGCCCAGCCAATTAACATTTTTTTTTTTTGAGACAGAGTTTTTTTGCTCTTGTTGCCCAGGCTGGAGTGCAATCAACGGTGTGATCTTGGCTTACTGCAACCTCCCCATCCTGGGTTCAAGCGATTCTCCGGCCTCAGCCTCCCAAGTAGCTGGGATTACAGGCATGTGCCACCGTGCCCTGCTAATTTTGTATTTTTAGTAGAGATGAGGTTTTACCATGTTGGTCAGGCTGGTCTTGAACTCCTGACCTCATGATCTGCCTGCCTCAGCCTCCCAAAGTGCTGGAAGTACAGGTGTGAGCCACTGTTCCTTGCGAAAAAAAATTTTTTTTTTGTGGAGATGAGACCTCATTATGTTGCCCAAGCTTGTCTGGAACATTTGGGCTCAAGAGATTCCACCTGCCTCAGCCTCTCAAAGCATTGGTACTATAGGCATGAGCCACCATGCCTGGCTTGAAGTTAATTTCTTATTAACGTTTTCAGTATCATTAGAATATAGTGATGCAGTAGAGTTTTGACTGTTTGTTGGTGTTATATATCTTGCAACTCTAATGTGCCAGCGTACTGTCTTCAGCCAATGTAGCATTGGACTTCTATTTGTGTAAAACTCTGTGTATATAAGGTTTATTACTTTTCACTGTGTTTTTTTCTTCTTCAATAGCCATGTCACCATTAATACTAGTAAGTAGATGAGCCATTCCCTTCTAATATCTTATTTTAGTGACAACGAATTTAATGTATGCTTTGCTGATACGAAGAGTTGTTCATAGATACAGCTTTTTATGTTGCTGCTATGCTAATTCTAGGTAATTTCAGAGTAAAAGAATTGATTTAGAGTTGCTTCTTCCTTTTCTACGAAATAGGACATTTACAAAATTGTTTTCGAAAGGATAACTTGGGTTGCAATGTTTTTCTTGTTTTGAGATCCTAATGGAAATTAGAAATAGGACATGGGATTTTAAACTGACTTCGTGTGCACCCGCTTGTTTCTGTGGTCAAGTCGCAGAGTTACAACCAAGCAGGGGGGGTGAGGTCTGTGCAGCTCGGGGATGTTGGGATGCTGAAGTGATCTAGTCTGCTTGAATGAAAGGATGTGACTCGCTATATTGGTCAAGTTTCTTTCAAATGCAGTCCTAACTGGTTTCCTTGCCTTCCACAGTTCATTATGTACCAAGTAGCTTAAAAACATTAGCGATTTTCCTGTTATCGTTAGGATAAAGTCCACACTTCTGAGTTGGGAATACAAGACCTTTGATTACCCCATAATCACGCTAAACCCCATGCAGCATTTTTTTCCTGCTGTTTCTAAGCAATAAGTCTAGGCTGTGTGGCTGTTTTTCTAGGAAACTTTGTCCCTTCTTCCTCCTTTGTCTTCTTGGTGATCTCCACATTCTTTCCCTAAAGTTTGCTCAAACTTTGTCCCTTTCTCCAAACCCTCTCCACTTCCCAGGTACCTACACCCTCTTTCTTCTCTGTACCGTACAAATGATTCCCAGACCTGGCTGATGACCCGGATGTGCTGGGTGCGAGGAGCTTTCTAAGGACCACCGCTTGGGTTTCATCTTGACTTGTTCTGATTTAGTCATTTGGGATGGGGCTCCACATGTCTGTGGGTTTTGTTTTAAAACTCCCCAGGCATAATTGGGTAATATGTTGAAGTTTACCAGAAAACAAAACAGGTAACTCCCCAGTAAAACTCCATAGGCTGAGGTTGGGATTTTGCTAATGAGCCAGGGTTGGGTTGGGAGTGTTGGCCTATATGCCAGACAAGTACTTCCCATTTGGTGTGTCAAAAAGCAAGCTGTGTGGCAGGTTCTCAAACCTGACCCTGAATCCACATTACCTGGAGAACATTAGAAGATACAGATCGAAGGGCCCTACTCCCAGAGTTCCTGATTCATAGACCTGAGTGGGTCCTGAGAATTTGCATTTCTAACTCTTTGGGGGATGCTGGTGCTGCTGGCCCAGAGATCTCACTTTGAGAACCTCTGCTGTACAGAAGATGAGTCTTTGGTGAACTGGGATGTTGATTCCTTAACTTTGTAGAGACTTACAAAAAGCCCAGAGGTGGCGTCTCTGCATAGCCTGTGAGTACACATGTTCCATCTTTTTTTTTTTTTTTTTTAATTTCCCGAAGATGTAGCATGTCTCATCTTGCTGTAATTCTTTTTTTTTTTTTTTTGAGATGGAGTCTTGCTCTGGTGTGCAGTGGTGTGATCTCAGCTCACTGCAACCTCTACCTCCCAGGTTTAAGTGATTCTCCTGCCTCAGCCTCCTGAGTAACTGGGATTACAGGTGCTTGTCACTACGCCTGGCTAGTTTTTGTATTTTTAGTAGAGATGGGGTTTCATCATATTGGCCAGGGCTCTTAGAGTGCAATTGAACCAGTGAATATAGTAATGGGTTTATATCCTTTTCTAATGTGGCTAAAAGACTGCTGTCACTGTCTTGTGACTTCTGTCTGGGGCCAACATTTGATGTGAGATTCTGTAGCCTGTCAGAAAGGCTATCAAAGACCTTAGTGCAGTGCTTCTGATCAATGTGATTTTGTCACCCAGGCAATGCCTGCGGATCATTTTAGTTGTCAGGACTTGGGATGGGGATGCTGTTGGCTTCTTGAGGGGAGAGTCTAGGGATACCATTAATCATCCTACAGTGCACAGGACGGCAGCCCCAACAAAGAGGTACTCTGCTCCAAATGCCAGTAGTGCCAAGGCTGAGAAACCGGGCCTTAGGGGAAGGTGTTTCTAATGAAAACACCTAATGAGGTAGAGTGGGTCTTCCTCTGAGATCTGTCATTGTGTCTCCCTGCACCCAGCCCCTGCCACGAGAGTCCCTGACTGAGCAGCCTACCTACCTCCCTCTCTGCCCTGCCTCGATGCAGCCCCCAGCCGGGCCCAGGAGCCTCCCTCAGCCAGGGCTGGGAAACTCTTCAAGGAAAACTAACCAATGATTAATAATTTGCCACAACTGAAAGCACTTTAAAATGCATTATTCTTTTAACAATAAACGACTTACTGAGTGAGGCTAGCGCACCTGTTGAATCATTTACTGACCTCAAGTGAACTGCACATTCACCTTTTCCTGCAGGTGCTTAAAGAGGTTGCTGGGACCCAGTTGTGGGTGTTCTCTGCCACTGCTCCTCAGCCTGGGCAGACAGTCATTCACGCATTCACTCCACACAGTTCTGAGTGGCTCCCCTGGTCTCTGGCTCAGTGAACACCAAAAAGATCCTGCCCTCAGTGAGCTTTTATTCTAGAGGGGAAAGTGACAAAGTAATTAAGTGCATTATTTTTATCTACACAGATAGATTATAGTACATGGGTAAAGAAAGTGAGAATGAGGATATAAATTAGTGACAATGAGGGTATGTTTGGGTTTTTTATACACAAAGGTAGGACTCTGGGGATTGAAACCTGCAGAGAAGATCTAATCGTGGGAGAAGATGGGGAAAAGCATTTGCTCACAGGCAGGGGGACAGGCAAATAGGAGTGTGGGAGGCTGTCAGAACCACATCAGGCCAGGGTAGCTGAAACACTGACCGAGGGTGACCCAGTCAAGCACAGCACCCACCATGAGTTTCATTGTTTTCCACCATAGGAGAGAAGCATGGTGTGATATTTTTAAGAATCCACTCTGGCTTTTCTGTTGAAAGATCACAGGGAAACCAGGGATGAATGTGGGTAGGTCAGCTAGCAGGCTGTTGGGACCTCGAACGTTCATGGCACCTTAGGCCATGGTGATGGAGCGAAAGGTGTAGAGAGAAAGGCTTCCTGTTGGGACAAATAGGATCTGGTTCTTGTTGGGTTAAATGCTCCTGGAAAGGCAGGTTGGGGCTATTGCAGGCATGTGTGGGTTCATATGGGTGAGACTTAGGTCTGAGGCACGGCTGCATGCTGAGTAACATGACACATGTCTTCAGTTAAAGTAAAGGCACAAAACAAATGTTTATTTCTCAGGGACAGATAAACTTTGTGCAGTCTGGGAAAGCATCAAGATAACTAAGTTTTATTAGTTGCTTACATGCATGTAATTCAGCTTCTAGAGCAATTCTTTGACCACAGTGAAGTATAGTTGACCCTTGAACAACAAGGGTTTGAACTGCAAGAGTCCACTTACATGCAGATTTTTCTTTTCTCTTCTTTTTTTTTGGAGATGGATTCTCACTCTGTCACCCAGGCTGCAGTGCAGTTACAGGATCATGGCTCACAGCAGCCTTCACTTTCCAGGCTAAGGTGATTTTCCCACCTCAGCCTCTTGAGTACCTGGGACTACAGGTATACGCCACCATGCCTGGCTAGTTGTTTTATGTTTTTGTCGAGACAGGGTTTTGCCATGTCACCCAGGCTGGTCTCAAACTCTTGGGTTCAAGTGATCTTCCTGCCTCAGCCTCCCAAAGTGTTGGGATTACAGGTGTGAACCACAGCCCCCGGCCAATGGCCTGATTTTCAGAGGAGAATCAACATCATATACACTGATGGGTTCAGAAGGACAGTGAGCTCTGCATCTAGTAGGTGGCCACATGGGCCTTGCTGACCACATAGTATGGCATTTCTGGTTAGTGCTAAGATCCTTCATTTGCTAGTTGCAATGAATAGTGCTTTAATCTCCTTATGAGTTGGCCACATGACTTGGGCAGCAGAAATAATTAATATCCTACTCAGTCGGGCGTGATGGCACGTACCTCTAGTCTCAGCTATGTGAGAGGGTCACTTGAGCCCAGGAGTTTGAGCTTACAATGAGCTATGGTTATGTCACTGCACCCTGTGCAGTGAGATGAGGTGGGAAAATCACCTTAGCCTGGAAAGTCAAGGCTGCTGTGAGCCATGATCCTGTCACTGCACTCCAGCCTGGGTGACAGAGTGAGACCTTGTCCCTTTGTTTTTTGAAAGAGAGTCTCGCCCTGTTGCCAGGCTGGAGTGCAATGGCGCAACCTCAGCTCGCTACAACCCCCGCCTCCCGGGTTCAAGCGATTCTCCTGCCTCAGCCTCCTGAGTATCTGGGATTACAGGTGCCTGACACCACGCCTGGCTAATTTTTGTATTTTTAGTAGAGATGGTGTTTCACCCTGTTGGTCAGGTTGGTCATGAACTCCTGAATTCTTGATCTGCCTGCCTTAGCCTCCCAAAGTGCTGGGATTACAGGTGTGAGCCACTGCACCTGGCCTGACCCTGTCTCTTTCATTTCTTCATTTTATTCTGTTAGTAAGTTGCACTTAAATATGCCAAGTACATCTTTTTTAAGGAAGAAGACTAAGACGGTTAGTCATGCACAATGCTATAGATTCTCCGTGCTGGTCATTGTGTGAGAAAGTGCTGGGTAGACGGGATCGTAAGATGAGGGGCCCTGTGAAGAAGTGAAAGGCATGGATTAGCTGGTGGGAGAAGAGGGAGACAGAAAGTCTGGGGTTGAAGCAGAGAGGGATTTGAAACTCCATGGTGGGAAATCTCTGTGGTGCCTACAGCATGGAAGGACCCATGTTGATAGGTGTGGAGTGGGTTGGGGGGACCTGGGAGAGAGGTGGCCAGGGTCCACACTGCCTGTCACTTAGGTTGACATAGAAAGAACAGGTAGTAGAGTGAAGGGGGAAGGGATGAGAAAATGAGCTTTGAGCATGTTTTAGGAATAGAGGAACATTAGAGGAGTGATCACAGAAGGTCACAGCTCGACAGATGCTGCCTGAGTTTAACTTACTTGGCCATGGATCAAGATCAGCTGGGTTGGGACCATGTTGAGAACACCTGTGGTATGGGTGCTCCACTCTCATGCAAGATCCATTCCAGTGATGTCTGTGCCTTGTGGGCGCTGAACTTTAGGGCATGGAGAATGGATGTTTTGGACTGGAGAGAGGGGAAGAGGATTGAAGGAATCAGGTGTGTCCAGCTCTCCTTGGAGCCAGGCCATGGGAAACTTTGTAAGGACAGAGGCCCTGGTGAACTTGGAAGGATTTTGTTTCTTTTGGGCATGCGGGTCTGAGCAGAATTGCTGGAGAGTTATATGAGAAGATGTGCTGGTGGTGAACTATACCATTTCTCCCCTCCCCAGCTCCCCGCCCCCGTCCAGCACTCAGTCACGTACCTTCTAGAAAATGCACATTTGCACCTTCGTCTGTCTTTGCACCCTCTTTCTGAAACCCATTTGCATAATCCAGGCCTTTAGGAAACCTTTGCTATGGCAGACTTCTTTATATCTGTAAATTATTTAATATTTATATCTGTAACTGTGAATCTGATACCATAGACTCAGAATGGATTTTGGAGTTTAAAGATGTTAAAATGGGTAATTTTTAGAGAATGTGTTCATTCATGTGACAAATCTGGGTGCCTTTGATGTGCTCAGCCTGTTGTAGGCATGGGCAGCTCAGCAGCAAACAACACAGAGAAACCCCATCCTTGTGGAGCCCAGGTGCGTTTTGGGAAAACATGGTTTAGGAAAAAGTGAAACCTAATAGCCTTTCTAATGTTGAAAGGTGCTGAGCAGAAAATTTAAGCATGGGCAAGGGCGGAGTGTGAGCCTCCTAGGGTCAGTGTGGCTTTTTCTGGATATACTTCACAGATTGAAATAACAGGACTTGCTGATGCTTAGATGTGTCCTATTTAAGAGTGACAAAGGAGAGATGGCCTGCAGGGTCACCTGAAGCTTTTCTTTTTTTTTGAAAATCTGGGCAAGGGGAAAGATGTGATGGCTGATAGCTCAGAGGGAGAAGCTGGGAGGAACGGGAGTTCTTATGGGATGATAAGGTGTTCTGTTAAGACATTGTTTAGTTTGATATGCTTATCAGACACCCCAGAGGAGGAGGTGTTGAATCAGCAGTTGGTTTTGAGTCAGGGGTATTGTATGTGCCCACAGGCATGTTTTTTTAGCAAAATTATGACCATCATTTCAGAAAAGTATTTCATATATATAAAGACGTTGAAAGCTTAACAAGACTAGATTTAGAAAAAAAACATGTAATACTCTGAGGAATTCTGTGTGCAGTGTCAGGCAGAAAGGAAAATGTTATCCAGTTCTGTCTATAAAACCCCTTTAGGCCAGGTGCAGTGACTCATGCCTGTAATCCCAACACTTTGCGGGGCTGAGATGGGAGAATTACTTGAGGCCAGAAGTTTGAGACGAGCCTGGGCAACATAGTGAGACTTCATCTTTACAAAAATATACTTTAAAAAAATAGCTGGGCATGGTGGTGTGTGCCTTGTTATCCCAACTACTTGGGAGGTTGAAGTGAGAGGATCACTTGAGCTTGGGAGATTGAGGATGCAGTGAGGTGTGATTGCGCCACTGCACTCCAGCCTGGGTGACAGAGTGAGACCCTCGCTCTCTCTCAAAAAAAAGAAAAATCCACTTTATACAGAAATTTCCATGAGGACATTGCCCACATTTGGGAGGAACACTTAACCTTCCATTTATTACATTTATATGGAGACTTGTCTCTGAAGATGGGTTTTGGAGTTTATTAATTTGGGTATTTTTTTTTCTTTTTTTGAGACAGGGTCTCCCTCTGTCACCCAGGCTGGAGTTCAATGGCACAGTCTCAGCTCACTGCAACTTACACCTCCTGGGTTCAAGCGATTCTCCCTGCCTTAGCCTCCCGAATAGCTGGGATTATAGGCGCCCCTGCCACCTTGCCTGGCTAATTTTTGTACTTTTGTTTTTTTTGAGACAGAATCTCACTCTCTCGCCAGGCTGGAGTACATTGGCACCGTCTTGGCTCACTGCAACCTCCGACTCCCTGTTTCAAGCAATTCTCCTGTCTCAGCCTCCTGAGTAGCTGGGATTACAGGCACACACCACCATGCCCAGCTAATTTTTGTATTTTTAGTAGAGATGGGGTTTTACCAGGATGGTCTCGAGCTCCTGACCTCATGATCTGCCCACCTTGGCCTCCCAAAATGCTGGGATTACAGGAGTAAGCCAACGTGCCCAGCCAAATTTTTGTAATTTTAGTAGAGATGGGGTTTCACCATGTTGGTCAGGCTGGTCTTGAACTCCTAACCTCAAGTGATCCACCTGCCTCAACCTCCCAAATTGTTGGGATTATAGGCATCAGCCACCATGCCAGGCCACATTTGGGGATTTTTGGAGGATGTGTTCATTCATGTGACAAATCTAGGTGCCTTACATGTACCCACCATTTTGTAGGTATGGATGGCTTGGCAGCAAGCAACACAGGAAAACCCCATCCTGTGGAGCCTTAGATGCTCTGGGGAGAAAACATGATTCTAAAAAAAGTGAAATGTAATAGCCTTTCAAATGGTGACAGATGCTACAAAGAAAATTTCAGTGTGGGTAAAGGCAGAGGGTGAGCCCCATGGGAGAGTCAGTGTGCAAAATGGAAACTCAGCATCATTTCTTCAATGGAGCTGTTTTGGAGAAAGCCTGGGGCAGGCATGGTTAGCTATGCACTAACCTTTCTATCCTGGAGGTGTTGGGAGGGGAGAGGCATTCTCAGCTGTTTTCCTTAGAAACACAGGAAGGTGAGGAGGAACATGGAAACTGAATGAGGAACAAAGGGCATTCGGATTTAAAGATACCAGGATTAGAAGTTCAGAGTCAGGCCAGGCGCGGTGGCTCAAGCCTGTAATACCAGCACTTTGGGAGGCTGAGGTGGGTGGATCACGAGGTCTAGAGATCGAGACCATCCTGGTCAACATGGTGAAACCCCGTCTCTACTAAAAATGCAAAATAAATTAGCTGGGCATGGTGGCGCGTGCCTGTAATCCCAGCTACTCAGGAGGCTGAGGCAGGAGAATTGCCTGAACCCGGGAGGTGGAGGTTGCGGTGAGCCGAGATCGCGCCATTGCACTCCAGCCTGGGTAACAAGAGCGAAATTCCGTCTCAAAAAAAAAAAAAAAAAGAAGCTCAGAGTCTAGGGTGCTCACCAGACAGCAGGTACTATTTAAAATTCATGTTGAATTCCTGGCACCAGAACTCTAGTCCATTACTATTTTGTGGCTGCCAAATATTGAAAGTTCATGAAGGAAGCATTAAGCCTATCTACTAACGTCCTTTTTATCCATTCATCTCTTTTTCTAGATGTACAGTAGTCTCCCCGATCCAAGGAGGCGGGGGGGAATACCATCATCCAAGACCCTCAGTGGCTGCCTAAAGCCATGGATAGCACTCAACCCTAGTGGTTTTTTCCCTACTTACACATATCTTTTTTTGTTTGTTTTGTTTTTGAAACATAGTCTCGCTCTGTGACCTAGGCTAGAGTGCAATGGCGTGATCTCAGCTCACTGCAATTTCTGCTTCGCAGGTTCAAGCAATTCTCCTGTTTCAGCCTCCCAAGGAGCTGGGATCACAGGTGCCTGTCACCACACACGGGTAATTTTTGTATTTTTAGTAGAGATGGGGTTTCACCATGTTGGCCAGGCTGGTCTTGAACTGCTGACCTTAGGTGATCCACCTGCCTCGGCCCCCCAAAGTGCTGTGATTATAGGCATGAGCCACTGTGCCCGGCCCTACTTACACATATCTGTGGTAAAGTTTAATTTATAAATTGAGCACGGTAAGAGAATAACCATGATAATAATAGAATCATTACAACAATATACTCTTTACTATTTCATGGATAGAAGTGTCACTCTTTTTTTTTTTTTTTTTGTGAGACAGAGTCTTGCTCTGTTGCCAGGTCAAGGCTGTAGTGCAGTGGTGCATCTCAGCTCACTGCAACCTCCGCCTCCTGGGTTCAAGCAATTCTCCTGCCTCAGCCTCCTGAGTAGCTGGGACTACAGGCATGTGCTACCACACCCAGCTAATTTTTGTATTTTTTAGTAGAGACAGGGTTTCGCCATGTTGGCCAGCATGGTCTCAATCTCCTGACCTTGTGATCTGCCCGCCTCGGCCTCCCAAAATGCTGGGATTACAGGCATGAGCCACCGTACATGGCCAGAAGGTTCACTCTCAAACCAGATTTCAACAACCTCAGCATACGATTCTTTTTTCTTTTCCTATTGGCTTGAGAACTTTCACCTTTTTGTATAAAGGAAGGCCTTTGTGGCTTCTTTTTGGCATATCCAAATGACTAGCATCCTTATGCTTGCTCTTTGGGGGCCATTATTAAGTAAAATAAGGGTGACTTGAACACCAGTATTGTGATGCCACGACAATAGATCTGATCACCCAGGTGGCTATCAAGTGACTAAGGGTGGGTGGTATCTGCAGCATGGAGACGCTGGACAGAGGGAAGATTCCCATACTGGGTGGGTCTGTGGGAGATTTCATCATGCTACTCAGGACAAGCTGTGATTGAAGCCTTAGGAATTATTTCTGGGATTTCCCATTTAATCTTTTCAGTCAGCCATAGGTAGCTCAACCTGTGGAAAGCGAAACCGTGGATATGGGGGGATGACTGTATAGCATCACGAGACACGAGTGAACTCCTTCAGTGGGCTGCCGCAGGGGATTTCACTCAACGTGCCCTTAGCCTTCCTTGTTCTCTAAGCTCTCAACTAAGTTCGCAGCTCTGACCTTTGCCTTCGTGGCTCTGAACACATACCTGTTTTCTCACTGGCCTCGTGCATCTCATGTGTCCAGGGCTAAGTTCAGGAGTTATAGAGCAGACATGACCTTCCCTCCCACATCTCTTCTTTTAGTATTGTTAATTTTTAATAAAGGTGGAGAAACTTTTCTTCTTCGATAGACTATAGTTTTAGGGATACACAATTGCATGAGCCACTGAAAAAGGTTTTACTGGGCTTGGCTTCTGAAGAATATAAAATATTGAATTTGTCCATTAAAGAGAGAACAATCTTGATTCAACGAGTATCAAGTAATGAAATAATATTTTAGTTCCATCTTGGCCAGTGGTTACAAAAAGGTCAGGAAGAAGGAGGAGAAGAGAAATAGAAGGGGCCTCAAGGAATTAAGGAGACAGAGAGAGAGCTGACAGGGAAAAAAAGGAGAGAGGGAAAGGAAAGTGAGGGGATTTACCAAAGATAGTTAGATTTTATTTCCTCCTCTGCTTGTAGATATGGGGAACCTGAAGCTCATAGAAACTGAGTACTTTGGTCAGTGTCACAGAGATGTGGAGCTGGGACCTGGGTTTTCCCCCTTATAACACATTAAGAAACCACTGTTGGCTGAGCTTGGTTGCTCATGCCTGTAATCCCAGAACTTTGGGAGGCTGAAGTGGGAGGGTCACTTGAGCCCAGGAGTTTGATACCATCCTGGTCAACATAGAGAGACCCAGTCTCTCTCTCTCTCTCTCTTTTTTTTTTTTTTTTTTTGTGAGATGGTTGTTCTTGTTGCCCAGGCTGGAGTGCAATGATGCAACCTTGGCTCACTGCAACCTCCGCCTCCCAGGTTCAAGCGATTCTCCTGCCTCAGCCTCCTGAGTAGCTGGGATTATAGGCATGCACCACCATGCCTGACTAATTTTGTATTTTTAGTAGAGATGGGGTTTCTCCATGTTGGCCAGGCTGGTCTTGAACTCTTGACTTCAGGTGATCCACCTGCCTCAGCCTCCCAAAATGCTGGGACTACAGGTGTGAACCACTGCATCTGGCTGAGAGACCCAGTCCCTACCAAAAATAAAAAAAAATTAGCCGGGCACAGTGGCATGTCCCTATACTCCTAGCTACTTGGGAAGTAGACGTGAGAAGGTTGCTTGAGTTCAGAAGTTTGAGGCTGCAGTAAACTCTCATTGTTCCACTGTACTCCATCCAGCCTGGGCAACAGAGCAAGACTCCATCTAAAAAAAAAAAAAAAAAGAAAGAAAGAAAGGAAGGAAGGAAGGAAGGAAGGAAGGAGGGAGGGAGGGAGGGAGGGAGGGAAGGAAGGAAAAGGAAGGAAGGAAGGAAGGAAGGAAGGAAGGAAGGAAGGAAGGAAGGAAGGAAGGAAGAAAGAAGGAAAGAAACCGGTATTCAGAACTTTTCAAATCCTTGGGGAAAAAACCAACAAAAACTAAATACAACCACCAGCAACAGTAAATAATAAAACTCTCTGCTAACCCTTGTCTAAGACTCCTGCTTGCTGGAAATGGTGCTGGGCGTTGTGATCCTGGGTGGAGAATGTCTCCTGTATCGCTGAAGCTGATGGCTTCCTGGTTTTAGCTTCCACTGAAAATGTTTTCTAACCCCATTGTTCTTTATCTGAGACCTTTTTCCTTCTTCCCCCGTTTATGTCTCAGTAAGGATTCAGGGATTCTTTTGTTATTCAGTGGGTTAGAATTTGTGGCTGTCCTGATGTATTTGGATGCTTCCATTATCACAGGCTTGTCTAGTGGGACTCGGTCAAGCTGGCTTCTCTGTTCTTTGGGCCCATCCTCTTGATTCCTTGAATGTTTCCATGATATCTCATGGCCCATCTTGTACTTTGTCTGCCCCAGCCTTGGAATCAGCAATTTCTTCAAGGAGCCCTGGTTCCTTTTAGGGGAGAATGGTATTGGAAACTAGGATCTGGGCACCAGCATGCTCTCAGGTCCTGGTGTGCCATTCATTGCTTCTGGGGCCTCTCTGTGGACAGAGCTAGGGAGTGTGTGTGTGTGTGTGTTTGCATACACATGTTAATTTTTCTCTCTTTCTCTAGCTCTGTCTATGCACATCTCTATGTCTACCTATAGCTGTATATGTTTTAAAGGTAAGTTTAAGGAAAACCCATGGAGGTAGGGGTCTGCTTAAACACAGACGTGTAATTCTGGGTATATGTCTCTTCTTTTCTCTTGTTAACAGGTGGCTCAATCCCTTGTTTAAAATTGGCCATAAACGGAGATTAGAGGAAGATGATATGTATTCAGTGCTGCCGGAAGTCCGCTCCCAGCACCTTGGAGAGGAGTTGCAAGGGTGAGTGGGAGGCAAAGTGGGCGCCAAGAAGCGTGAGAGTGTCTGTGTGTGGGGAGTGGGTTTTGCCTTCCTGAGTCCTGTCTGGAGCCTCTGTTTACCCTTAAGGTGAACAATGTCACCTTCCTGAGGCTGTCCGTGGGCTCAGCCTACTATGATCGCCTGGGGGACACTCCTATATCCTGTGCCTCTGTAGAGGTGTGGGAAGCCAGCACCAAAGGCTGGAGATGGCTGAGCTCTGTCCCTGGAAGTGGAAGTGGAATGGCTGGAGGAGCCTGTCCAGCTTATCTGTGCTCCTGATGGGGCTTCATTCCAGCAAAGCTTGGCAGTAACTTGTTTCCCCAGACTTCCCCTCAAGCCCTGTTTCTCTGATGCTACAGATTCTGTACCACACATCCCCTTCAGGAGCCCTGGGAGCAATTAGCAGCATTTATGAGATAGTCGCAAAATGCCCTTTCTCAAATGCCTACCTGTCACTCCACCACCTCCCGTTTTACACTGCGGCAGGGTGCACTCACTGACGAAGCCTTTTCCTCATTGTAGGTTCTGGGATAAAGAAGTTTTAAGAGCTGGGAATGACGCACAGAAGCCTTCTTTAACACGAGCGATCATAAAGTGTTACTGGAAATCTTATTTAGTTTTGGGAATTTTTACATTAATTGAGGTAAAAGCTTTTACATACTGTGAATTGTTTTTCAGGACACACGGAGTAAACGTGCTTGCCATTGATTGGTGCCATAATGGATGGGGGAACAGAAGGGAGACGTGGCCAGATGGGGTTTGAAGGTATTTTAAGGTCTAAGGATTAAACATGTCTAGGAAGCATTAGGTAGTTAGTTCAGTGAGTATATTTATCTGGGTGAATACTTAAGTGACTGAAGTTCAAGGTCATTATTGCTTTATGTGTAACCAGTTAAAATACAGTGTCATGAAAGAAGAGCATTTTATTCTATGGTAGGACTAGAATAAATATTGGTGCTCAGTAAATGTTCTTTTTTTTTTTGAGACGGAGCCTCTTTCTGTCATCCAGGCGCTGGAGTGCAGTGGCATAATCCTGGTTCACTGCAACCTCTGCCTCCCAGGTTCAAGTGATTCTCCTACCTCAGCCTCCTGAGTAGCTGGGACTACAGGCATTTGCCACCACGCCAGGCTAATTTTTTTGTATTTTTAGTAGAGACAGGGTTTCACCATGCTTGGCCAGGCTGGTCTTGAAGTCCTGACCTCATGATCTGCCTGCCTCGGCCTCCCAAAGTGCTATGATTACAGGCATGAGCCACCACACCTGGCCAGGTAAATGTTTTAAATTCTAAGAGTCACCCCTGGTCAAAAGAGGATCCTACAGCCTCCAGGAGTATGTGCCTTGTGGTTTGGAGGAAGTGATTTTGGATCAGGGCCCAGAATAATGTTAAGACATTTTATAGGTGCTCAACAAATCATAGTTCATCAAGCCAAATCTGATAAATGCTCTCCTGGGGAGGTATTGTCACCTCTCTCCTCTCAGGGAAACAGAACTGAGGGCCTTGCTGTTGGTGGTGCCCCAGAGGCTGGAGCTGGCTGAAGCCCCCAAGAGCTACCCCCTCCCAGGGGGCTGAAGTGCTGGGAGCCAAAACCCCCTCTGGGAAGAAGGTCCAATTACTGTGCACCCCAGGAAATTCACGCAGCGCCCATCCGGGGTGTCTTCCTTGTGGTTGGAGTGGATTGTTGGTTGGAAGGTAGAGTCTTGGTGCCTGGCCTTGTAGAGAGTGTATAAACAGACATTCCATGAAAAATCAAAGGCAGAGAGCCAGGAGGGCCATGACCTCCGTTGCCGCCAAGGGCCTCTGTCGAGATCCTGCAGCAAGCCAGTGTTCTGCCTGGGCACAGTGCCAGGTAGCTTGCCTATTCTGGTCTGTGGCCTGCTAGAGGGGATGCAGAGGGTCCTGCTGTGTGACTTGTGCCCTCTGTGCCATGAGAGTAGCAGGGGTGGACGTTGCCGTTGCTACAAAAGGGTGGCTTTAAATGCAGGGTGGGGAGTTGTCCTGGTGCATTTTTTGGGAGTGAGGTTGGTTTGTATGTGGGGGCTGTAGCTCCTGTTGAATACGCCTTTTGTGTGTGTGTGTGGTGGAGCCTTGCTCTGTCACCCAGGCTGGAGTGCAGTAGTGCAATCTCAGCTCACTGCAACCTCTGCCTTCCAGGTTCAAGCGATTCTCCTGCCTCAGCCTCTTGAGTAGTTGGGACTACAGGTGCACACTGCCACACCTGGCTAATTTTTTGTATTTTAGTAGAGATGGGATTTCACTGTGTTCCCAGGCTGGTCTCAAATTCCTAAGCTCAGGCAATCTGCCTGCCTCAGCCTCCCAAAGTGCTAGGATTATAGGCGTGAGCCAACACGCCAGCCTGAACATGCTTTTTGTTACGGAGGGCACAGTGGGCAGTGGGAGGCAGGTAGGTGAGCTCTGTCCTACACCTGGGGAATCTGTCAGACAACAGGGAACTGGATGGTCCTGGGAGATGGATGGTCTCATTGGTGACAAAGGTATGTTGACCAGGGTGACAGATGGTGAATGCTACCTTTGAGAGGGTACCCGCCCACACCCCCAATGCTGCTGTGGCTTTGTGGAGGATGGGGAGGACCTGCAGAATAACCAGTGGAACTGACTTGATGGGGGAAGAGGGTGTCAGAGTCTCTCAGGTTCTCCCAGTCCGTCTTTAACCTGCGCAGGGGTGTCCCAGTGATGATGTTTCCACATGGCCCCAATACATCTCAGTTGGAGAGAAATAGAATGACCAGTTGGTGTCAGTGTGGCTAGTGTGTACAGGATCTCCTGGCCCAGTTGGGAGAAGTTGTCCGGTAGCCATGAAGCTTCTGTAAGTGCCTAAGGCTCAGGCCAGGTGTCTGGTTAGGTGTGGTAGGAATGAGTGGCCTCACACCTCCTGCAGCTACTTCCATTTCTCTAGTTTCCCTGTGTTACCAGCTGCTTATGAAATTGAAAACAAGATGATTTAGAAGGAACTGAGCTTGTGGTACTCAGGGCTGTCCATGCTGTCATGGGCTGCCAGCCACTTGGGGTGGGTTCTTTAACCCACAGAGGTGATAGACTAGAATGAGATTTGATAAACTTTAGGGAGAAGCAGGCACAGGAGTAGAGGCTGCGGCAACTCGAGTTTCTCCTGAGACTTGAGGACAGGTCCTGCTCTGGTGCTGGGAGCGTGGGAATCCTTACTGCTGGTGGGCATGTGGGGAGATGCCCAGATCGAGGGGAGCTTAGTACAGATACAGTTGGTGGAGTGCTGGTCTTTCTTTTAGGGGGAGTCATGGCAGAAGAGTAGGGAATGGAGGATCTGGCAGATGTGGGGCTCATGCTCAGTCCTAGCAGCAGTGCTGTAGAAGCAGCAGCAGGACCAGTAGTGGTTGGTACTCAGCTAGTAGCAAGTAGTTATAGTAATACTGACAGTGAGTACTTGAAAAACACTATGTACCAGGAACTGCTATGAGTATTTTATATATATGTTACTTTTATTCTTTTCGTTGACTTAGTAAGGTAGAAGGTAGTCTTCTTTTTTTTTTTTTTGAAATAGGGTCTCACTCTGTTGCCCAGGCTGGAGTGCAGTAGTGCGATCTCAGCTCATTGCAGCCTTGGCCTCCTGGGCTCAAGCAATCCTCCTCAGTAGCTGGGACCACAGGTGTGCGCCACCATGCCTGGTTAATTTTTGTATTTTTTGTTTTGCTATGTTGCCCAGGTTGGTCTTGAACTCCTGGGCTCAAATAGTTCTCCCGCCTTGGTCTCTCAAAGTGCTGGGATTACAGGCATGAATCACCATGCTCAGTCAGAAGGCATTCTTTTTACCCCTACTTTCGGGAAGAGGACACTGGGTGCCATGTAGTTATGTAATGTGCCCAGGACTACATGAAGCCTAAGTGACAAAGCCCAGATCTAGTCTCAGGCATGCTGACTTAGGGCCCTAACCATCTCCAGACTCTCATAAAAGTGTCTTGAGAACTCTATTCAGGGTCTCTAGCACATGCTTCTTGAAGTTGGCCTGGGGATGAGTCAGATGCTAAGAGCTTCCTGGAGCAGTGGAGCATGGCTGTGGGAAATCAGATTGAGGATTATAAGTTACCCTAGGTTCCTTATAAGTTACCCTACATCCCTTCGGTCTGGAAAGTCAGGTGATGTTCTAGAGAATGGCTGGGGTGCTGGCCAGGTCAGAGCACCAAGGTACCTTCAGGTTGACCAGGAACCCTTTGTTTTAAAAAAAATTTTTGTTTGAGGAGGGGGTCTCACTCTGTCACTCAGGCTGGAGTCCAGTGGTGTGATCTTAGCTCACTGCAACCTCCATCTCCCCGGGCTCAAGCAATCCTCCTGCCTCAGCCTCCTGAGTAGCTGTGACTATAGGCATGCACCACGCCTGGCTTATTTTTTGTATTTTTAGTAGAGACGACGTTTTGCCTCATTGCCCAGGCTAGTCTAGAACTCCTGAGCTCAAGCCATTGGCACACCTTGCTCTCCCAAAGTGCTGCGATTACAGGCGTGAGCCACTGTGTTTAGCTGACCAAGAATCCTTTAGAAAATTGTCTCCCACTGAGTACCACCCTCCAAATGTACCAGGCGTGGCAGCCCTGCTGACCCAAGCTCCACGTCCATGCTGTGAAGACACCATTCCCAGTTGTCTCCTCCTCAGACAGATGAGGGGAAGCTTGTGGTCTTGCATGGTCATGACGCTGACTGATAGTCTGGGGAGACATCAAGTTCCCTGAAAGGCACCTGGTTTCCTGCAGAGCAATGGTATCTCTGCAGTTTTAGAAGCCCTTGGCTTGAATCGTGAAGTAGTTGTACAGTTAGCTTGGAAAGATGAGGACTCCAGATCAGTCACTAGTATGGGGACAGCTCTTCTGTCCTTGTATTTGGACCCTCCCACTAGCAAGGTGGGCCCCCGGTATTAGGGTGGCAGGCTAAGGTATTAAGATGGACCCGTACAGTGCTGGTGGCAGGCGCCGCTGATAGAAAGTGGAGCCTGGCTTTTCACAAGACCGCACTTGTTGGTCCTGTGTTTATATCAATGTCTTGGTGGCTTACGGTGTAAGATTAGACAGTAGTCAATATTCTTTAGATGAGCATGGTGACTAGTGGATGATGCTCTTTTTTTTCTTTCTTTTTTTGAGACAAAGTCTTGCTCTTGTTGCCCAGGCTGGAGTGCAATGGCGCGATGTCAGCTTACTGCAACCTCCACCTCCCAGGTTCAAGCAATTCTCCTGCCTCATTTTCCCGAGAAGCTGTGATTACAGGTGTCTGACACCCCCCGGCTAATTTTTATATTTTTAGTAGAGATGGGGTTTTACCATGTTGGCCAGGCTGATCTCAAACTTCTGACCTCCAGTGATCCACCCACCTTGGCCTCCTGAAGTGCTGGGATTACAGGCATGAACCACCATGCGCAGCAGATGATGCTCATTTTAACTTTGTGTCATTAACATAGTAAGTGGTAGAACTTTTAGTTCCAGTGCGGTGAAGTTCAGGGAGCTAAAGCTCTTCCCAGCTCAACTCGAGGTAATCCTTGGATTTTTTTTTCCCCTCTTCCTTCTGGCAGTGAAAAGCAGCCTGAATTCTAATACAAATACTCTTGTTGTCCCAGACTTGCAGATTGACACTTTGCTGTTTTGGAGAAGTTGGAGAAATAATTTCGGATGATGAAGGTAGTGAGTGTTACATCTCAAAAGCATTTCAGGTGCTGTTTTGGGTTTTCAATCATTAAGGCTAGATATTGACCAGGAGTGGGTGGCTTATACCTGTAATCCCAGCATTTTGGGGTTATTACCCCAGAGGATGATTACTTGAGCCTAGGAGTTCCAGCCTTTAGTGAGCTATGATTGCGCCACTGCACTCCAGCATGGGTGACAGAGCAAGACCCTGTTCCCCCTCCAAAAAATAAAATAATGGAGTTAGAACAAATGTTAGTTTTACAGCTGATTTTATGAAGATGGTTTTTATTTTTTGGTCTTGTGTCTATGCTGTTTGTTGGACTTTGAATTTTAGATAGTGGAAGCTCTAAACTCAACCTAGCATTTTGTTAAAAGCTTCTGTGATGACCTTCAGGCCTTTTTTAACCCATTTATGTTGGAGGTTGCCAATTTTTTTAAAAAAATCAGATCTTGGCAATGACCTTGAGCAGTAGGATATAAATAACTCTCACAAGCTTAGCGTTCCAATAATGGAACACTAGGCATAAATAGTTACTTCCTCTGGTTACAGAACAACTGTGCAGATCCATAACTCCCTAGCCTATATATTCTTAACCAAACAGAATGCAAGCAGGGTCTTCCCTGGGAACTACTGGTGGCACCAGCAGGAAGAGTCTTTGTGGTTGTAATTTCAAAGTAATGCAAACCCCTGTCCTCTGAGAGTTGAGGAATGATTGTAATGCTCAGAGAAACAAGTACTAGTCTAATGGTGAACACGGTGTTCTTACAGGCAGATGCAGCCTGTGAGTTTCCAGCACACCAGTCCCTGTGTGCACCTCCATGGTGACAGTGATGGAGACTGAACAAGTCTCCACCTACTTACAGCCTGCAGGGGGCCAGGAGGAACTTGGGAATCCTCTGTGTGAGCCGAACCATGACCCTCTCCACTCAAATCTATGCTCTTTGCTGGTCTTTCTATTTTGGATAGTTGAAGACTATCTAAATGTTTTTCTGAGAAATTAGATGTGTTTTTAATAATTCCAATGGTACATTTTTTGGTCAGCTGTCTGACATGAGGGCCATGCCCAAACCTCACGTGGTGTTTTCTTTCTTAGACTTTTTTTTGAGCCGGAGTCTTGCTCTGTCACCCAGGCTGGAGTGCAGTGGCATGATCTTGGTTCACTGAAACCTCTGCCTCCTGGGTTCAAGCCATTCCAAAGTAGCTGAGATTACAAGCGTATGCAACCACATGCAGCTAATTTTTGTATTTTTAGTAGAGATGAGGTTTTACCGTGTTAGCCAGGATGGTCTTGATCTCCTGACCTTGTGATCTGCCTGCCTCAGCCTCCCAAAGAGCTGGGATCTTTCCAAAAATATAAAAATATGATAGGATACTGAGCTCCCCTCTACTCCTAAGCCAGCTTCAGTAAGTATCAACTCATGACCACTTTCGATTTTTATGAAGCCCTGCTCGGTGTCCCCTTTAGATACGGGTGTGTGTGTGTGTATTTTTTTTTTTTTTTTTGAGAGAGAGTCTTGCTCTGTTTTGCCCAGGCTAGAGTACAGTGGTGTGATCTTGGTTCACTGCAACCTCTGCCTCCTGGGTTCAAGCGATTCTCCTGGCTCAGCCTCCTGAGTAGCTGGGATTACAGGCGTCTGTCACCATGCCTGACTAATTTTTGTATTTTCAGTAGAGATGGGGTTCCGCCATGTTGGCCAGGCTTGTCTTGATGCTGACCTCATTTGATCCACCTGCTTCGGCCTCCCAAAGTGCTGGGATTACTGGTATGAGCCACTGTGCCCGGCCATGTGTGTATTTTTTAATTGAAGAAACCATGTTCCTTGTCCTGCATGGATTCCCATGGTCTAGATTGGGCTGACAAAATATCCCCGCTCCCTCTCTCATGGCCCTCTGCATCCCTGCATGCTGTGTCATTTAACATGTCCGTCTGGTACCACCAGTCAGTAGTAGTTAGATCTAGAAGCTTGATGTGATTCAGGTTTGATTCCCTCCACCCCTTTTGGCGGGAGTACTTTGTAGGCAGGGGTGTGTACCACCTACCACTTCGAGATACCTCACTTAGGTTTGATTGTGTGTGTGTGATATTTGGAGCCATTTATGATCATTGCTTAAGATCCATTAATTTGTTAGGAGTTTGCAAAGTGGTGATATTCCAGTTCCTCATTTATTAGCTGAAATAATTGCATCAAGAAAAGCTTTGCCATTATCAACTCTTTGTTACCCCGAGTTACAGTACACCTATAGGAAAGGCGGGAGAAATGGTTAATTTTGCTACTCTTTTTAAAACCGATTTTCAAAATAATTTCAAAATACTCTTTTTAAAACCGATTTTCAAAACATTCTCCAGCATGTTCCTCTGGAGTTAATGGATGTTTCGTTATTGCTTGTTCTGTTTGGTTTGATGAGTATGATTGTGAGCTCATGGATTTAAACGGTTCTGATGTGCTGATCGTTACAGTTATTATCCCTGTGCCATGCTTTGGCTATCTTTGGCTAGTGGGGGTCTATTGAAGTCAGGTCCTGAGTCTTTTGCATGTATATATCATGCTAGCTTCCTCATTTTCTGGTGTGACAAGATATTTCAGGCTCCTGGAACAGTTTTTGCCACAGCTGTGGAATCAACTCTTTTTCCTAGCAGCTTTAACTCCTTTTATATGTGTATGTTTATATTTAAAGATAAAAATATCATGAATTTATGTGGGTATTTCCAAATCAGATTCAAGACGTTAGTGTTTTTACTTCTCTCTTTACTCTTACATCTGTATCTCTTTTCTCCCTTCATCTGTTCTTTTTCTCCCTAGCCTAATCCAGCTCTTGGTATCAACATACTTATTTGTTTATTTTATCTTACAGTATCAACACTATTATCCATAATCTGATTTCTGAAAATAATTTAAAGTGTTTTTCATTGCTGTTTACATTGTCTGTAGGGTAGACAATAATGTGCAGGGACTGTCTTTTCAAACTATTTTGTTTAAAGTCAAACAAACTAGTTAAATAAACTATTTTGTTTAAAGTTAAAAAACAAATTATGATTCATCCTTTTGTTTGGTAGGTACAGTCTTTACTGAACATTGAATTTTCCCTGCTGTGCAGAATGGAAGGTTTTAGTTCTATCACTGAAATCTCAGCATCCGTTTTTCCAAAGGGCTTTTCTTAGAAGCCTGACATACGGCAGCAGCTCTGATGAAAAGCCCTTTGTGGTCTTAAAAGTTCTTCACAGCGGGTCTCCAGCCCCTCCAGACTCAGACACAGAGATAGTGCAGGAGAGGAGGATAGGGATGTGTATAGGCATTGGTTTCTACACCCCAGAATCTTCCAGGGATGGGGAACTCAGGCCCCACCCTGATCATGAACCTAAATCTGGGGGATGGGTCCTGAGCATCAGTGAGCGTGGAAGTCTCCCAGGTGATTTTAATTTGCCGTCAGGACTGTACTGATTCAGGGAGGACTTCAGGTATATCCAGAGTCTTAATGGTTATTATTTCCCCATTCACTCTTTTTCTTCCTTATCTCTGGATTCTTTCTCAACCCTACTTTTGTCCTCTGCTCTCCCATTTCTTTTCTTTGAGACAGAGTCTTGCTCTGTGCACCAGGCTGGAGTACAGTGGCACAATCTCAGCTCACTGCAACCTCCACCTTCTGGCTTCAAGCAATTCTTGCGCCTTAGCCTCCCCGGTAGCTGGGATTACAGGTGTGAGCCACCATGTCCAGCTAATTTTTGTATTTTTAGTAGAGATGGGGTTTCACCATATTGGCCAGGCTGATCTTGAACTCCTGACCTCAAGTGATTGATCCACTTGCCTTGGCCTCCCAAAGTGCTGGGATTACAGGCGGGAGCCACTGTGACCCGCTGCGTTTTCCCATTTCTAAACCAAACTGTTACTCATTTTTCCACAGCTCACTCTTTTCTGCTTGTATTTTTCTTTTTTGAGATGGAGTCTTGCTTTGTCTCTAGGCTGGAGTGCAGTGGCGCAATCTCAACTTACTGCAACCTCTGCCTCCCTGGTTCAAGCGATTCTCCTGCCTCAGCCTCCTGAGTAGCTGGGACTACAGGCATATGCCACCACACCCAGCTAATTTTTTTTGTATTTTTAGTAGAGACAGGGTTTTCCTGTGTTAGCCAGGATGGTCTCGATCTCCTGACCTCGTGATCCACCTGCCTTGGCCTCCCAAAGTGCTGGAATGACAGGCGTGAGCCTCTGTGCCTGGCCTGCTTTATTTTTCACTCAAACGTGTTCTTCTTTGGTAGCTCATTTCTATTTCCTGTGTTTTCTTTCCTTCTCATGGATCAGGTATGGTGCAGTTGGGCAAGGAGTATCTGAAGTGCATGGGGGAGCAGGAGCGTGGAGGCATGTAATGTGTTACTCCAAGAAAGCATGGGATGGGGCTCAGGTGTCAGGAGGCTGAGTACCAAATGCTCCATTGAGAAGAATATGCCTTCAAGTACTCTGGGACTCAGGTAGAACCTGAAGTGTGGAGCATTGAAGTATCCTATTGGACTCTTAAAAATCTCTGTGGTTTCACAGGTGAGAATTCCTGTGAAGGAGTAAGGACTGTATAGTTAGCTTGTTTGTGGAAAGACTCTTCACCAGGTCATGGATTGGTTGGTCTCCCAGATGGAGAAGCTATGTGAGTTACTTTTGACCTTGTTACTGATATCCAGAAAGTTTAAACTTGGTTAGTTATAATTTTGATAATGAGTATTCTTTGTGTTGATTTGTTTCTTATTAGTTGAGGGCTAAGATATGGGATGGAGAGGTCTAAGGGAAGGCAGGGACCAAAAACCTGCATTACTCACCGGTGAGCCTGTTTGCTTGCTTGGATTATTAAATGCTGTCTCTCAGCAAGGAAACCTGGACAATTAGGTGGTTGTGACTTGCCTTCCTTTTGCATTCCTTTTTGCTGGGTTTATTGCATCTGTTATTTCCTCTGGTGAGTGGGCATCCCTCTTGCCATTTGAATCACACTCACCTCAGGCTGAAATGGAAAAGTGTGTAACCAGCAACAGTGACTCCCAGGGACCGTGAGAAGTTTCAGGAACATTTCGAAAGGCATGCGTTAGCCCTGAGCTTCTGGCTGATAGCCCAGGTATGTCTGCTGCGGCCCTGGTTGCCTTGGCACTCCTGAGCCGGGGCTGCTCATGTGAACAGTTTGGCCTTCTTGGTTCGCGGGGTAAACTTCCAGATTTTCATGTCAGTAACCTCTAAACAGTCCATGTTATGACCCATTGTACTGGGGGCTCTTCTACAAACTCCTAGTGCCTCTGATTGGGCACACCGTGAACCTAGGTGTTCTTGATACCTGATCATCTTATTCTGAATTCTTCAACTAAATGGTATTTTCTGATTTCTGTATCATAGGGGAAAACTTCCATGACCTCATGGAAGGCAATGCAGTTGGTGAAGTCTGCGTGTGTGTGTGTGTGTGTGTGTGTGTGTGTGTGTGTGAATGTCTTCTGTAAATATCCAGATCCAGTGCTAGTTGTTTGGGCTGAAAGTGTGTGTTAGTTTTTTTTTTTTTTTTTGAGATGGAGTTTCACTCTTGTTGCCCAGGCTGGAGTGCAATGGTGGGATCTTGGCTCACTGCAACCCCCGTCTCCCGGGTTCAAGCACTTCTCCTGCTTTGGCTTCCTGAGTAGCTCGGATTGCAGGCATGTGCCACTATGCCCGCTAAATTTGTATTTTTAGTAGAGATGGGGTTTCTCCATTTTGGTGAGGCTGGTCTCGAACTTCTGACCTCAGGTGATGTGTCTATCTCGGCCTCCCAAACTGCTGGGATCACAGGTGTGAGCCACCATGCTCTGCCTGTTTTTGTTTTTTATTGGTTCTTCTTACCTCACTTCAGATAGAAAACAGCTATCAATAGCAAACCTGTCAGGTGTTTATCGTGTCTTTGTTAAGAAGGAGAGATTGTTTAAAACGAAAAGTTTTGTTTCAAGTCAAAGTCTTGAAAGATTTTCAAACTTTTTGCATTTTGTCTTTGGAGAAGTCAAGAGGAAATGATGTCAAGGGCCTTTGTTTACTTTTTTCCATGTTTTTTACAGTTTACTTTTGGTGACTTGGATTTGCAATGAGTGTTTGGTTTTCTTTGATGAAGGAGAAGGGTCCTTTAGAAGGCATTCTAGAGGGAGGAGTAGGTTATGGGGTGAAGTGGTCATGTGGCAGGAAGAGGAAAGGAAAGCTCTTTGCTTAGCTCAAACCGTGGCTCAAGCTGCATTCTGCTGTTACTTTGCCTTTAATCTTGGGGATTAAAATTTCATTCCCTGTGTCTTGTTCAGAAGGTAAGCCCCCATGCCTCCCAGCTCATTTGTGTGGGATTTTAATTTTGCCTCAGGGAATAGCTGATTATTAACATTGTTCAAAACCAGGATCTTCAAAGTATGGCTGATATAGAGACCCACTGATGTTATTACTTTTGAGCTTAATTTCTGCTGTGTTTAATTTTTGACTCTGCACTACCTGAGCCAAGGTGGCAGTTCTTCTGGGCACATCTGAGCTTCTAGGGGGCAGAAACATTAAGCAATGTCCTGTGGGACCAAGAGCCTGGAATCCTCCCAAGCCTGGTTCTTTTCTCTACTCCAACTGAAGGTGGACTTGGTTGTCTTATATCTACTGACACGTAGAGTTCAGATTGGATTGGAGAGTTTGATTTTCTGATCTGGGTTTGTGCCAATATCTCAGTTCATAAAGTCTCTTAATGGTGAAGAAGGTGGCAAGAGTGGTGGCCTCCTGTACACGAGCCTTCTCAACTTTCCCACGTGCCGTGATGTCAAGAGTACAGGGGAAGTGGGTGAGAGCTGAGGTGTCCCTATGGAAGCAAATTCCTTTTTCCTCTTGGGCCACTTTTTTCCTTAGTCACCTTAGGCTAAGACTTAATTTGGTAGTTTGCCAAGTATGCTTTAAAGCACTGTTTGTAATACTGAGCACCCACCAGTGTACCAAGAACAACATACTAAAACATTATTGCTTTTGAAATTAGAATTGGCTTCAGGCGAAAACTTCTATCAGCTTGTCTTAAAGAAGAAACAGTTCTGCTTTTCTTTTAGATTAATGATGAATGTTGAATTTTGAAAATATAAAAGTAAAGCTTGTGTTAAGAAAAAATGAGCTTGGGTGTGGTGACTCACATCTGTAATCCTCGCACTTTGGGAGGCTGAGGTAGGAGGATCACTTGAGCCTAGGAGTTCAAGACCGGCCTGGGCAACATAGTGGGATCCTGTCTCTTAAAAAAAAAATTAGCTGGACATGGTAGTGTACACTTGTAGTCTCAGCTACGTGGAAGGCTGAGGTGTGAGGACTGCTTGAGTCAGGGAGTTCGAGGCTGCTGTGAGCTGGGATTGTGCCACTGTACTCCAGCATGGGTGACAGAGCGAAACCCCATCTGAAGAAAGAAAAAGAAAAAAGAAAAAATGGTGTGGTCTATATGTCTAATTAAAGGCTTTTCTTTTTCTTCTTTTAGGAAAGTACCAAAGTAATCCAGCCCATATTTTTGGGAAAAATTATTAATTATTTCGAACATTATGATCCCATGGACTCTGTGGCTTTGCACAAAGCATACGCCTATGCTGCGGTGCTGACTTTTTGCACCCTTATTTTGGCTATACTGCACCACTTATATTTTTATCATGTTCAGTGTGCTGGGATGAGGTTGCGAGTAGCCATGTGCCATATGATTTATCGGAAGGTAAGTGACATTTAGCATTAAACATGTACCTCACCTGAAGCATCAGGTGCATTCTGGGAAAGTGTTATATGAATTAAATATTGCACAAATAGCCACTGCACTCCAGCCTGGGTGACAGAGCAAGACCCTGTCTCTAAAAAAAGAAAAAAGGAGAAAACTTCTGTAAATAGAATCATTTACACCTTACTAGAGAAGTTTGCTATTTGCATCAGGCCAGTGTTCTTTTTCTTCATGCAAGATGTTTCCGGTGTGCAGTAGAAAGTACTGCCTTAGATAACAGGCTGTTGGAGAACACTACGCTTATAATGAAGTCTAAGTCAAAATATCAAATTGGTTTTCAGTGTTTCTTTACCTCAATCTCACAGTTGTATTTGTGGAAATTTTTGTTGCTGTTCATTAAACCCTTCACTTACTCACGGTTGTACTCAGAAGTCAACTTCAGTGAAATTGGATCTATGAAATTAAATCTAGGAGAAAAGAATGTATTCGAGAAAGTGACTTCTGATGTTTTTAAAAGGAACCATTTGGTCATATTCAATATAATTTTCTTAACTGAGGAAAAACAAATGGAATCCACATCAAATACAGGCTTTCTTTATATTCTGAATCTAGTTGTGGTTGTTTTCAATGGTTTGTAAGAAAATAGTTGCATGTTTGGGCTAACACTTTGAATTTTTGATTGTTTTTCACAATTTTGGAGAGGACTTATAGTGTTTCTATTTTATGTTGGTTTTCATTCAAAGTAAGTTTTTTTTTTTCTTTTTTTTCTTGAGACAGAGTCTCACTCTGTCACCCAGGCTGGAGTGCAGTGATGTGATCTCGGTTGACTGCAGCCTCTGCCTCTCGGGTTCAAGAAATTCTCGTGCCTCAGCCTTCCAAGTAGCTGGGACTAGAGGCATGCACCACCACACCTGGCTAATATTTGTATTTTTAGTAGAGATGGGTTTTCACCTTGTTGGCCAGGGTGGTCTCGAACTCCTGACCTCAAGTGATCTGCCCACCTTGGCCTCCCAAAGTGTTGGGATTACAGGTATGAGTGATCACGCTCAGCCTCAAAGTAAGTTTTTACATTAAACAGTTGTCCCTCGGTATTCTTGGGGGATCGGATACAGGACCTCTTGAGGATACAAGAAATCAGAGGATGCTTAAGTCCCTCATATAAAGTGACATGGTATTTGCATATAACTATTCACATCCTTCCATATATGGCATTTTATTTATTTATTTAAAATAATTTCAACTTTTATTTTAGATTCAGAGGTATATGTGCAAGTTTGTTCCATGGGTGTATGGTGTGTTGCTGAGGTTTGGGGTGTGAATGACCCCGTCCCCCAGGCTGTGAGTGTAGTAGTAGTTTTTCAGCCCTTGCCCTATTCCCTTTCTCCCTACTCTAGTAGTCCTCTGTGTCTGTTGTTCTCATCTTTATGTCCGTCTGTACCCAATGATTACCTCCCACTTGTAAGTGAGAACATCTGGTATTTGGTTTTTGGTTCCGGCGTTAATTTGCTTAGGATAATGGTCTCCAGCTGCATACATGTGGCTGCAAAGGACATGATTTTGTTGTTTTTTTAACGGGTGCACTCCCATGTACTTTAAATCATCCCTGGTTTACTTATAATACCTAATACAAGGTAAATATACGTTATATATTATAAATTGTACATTATATGATGTAAATATACTTTGTATTAGGTATTATAAATAAATGTTTAGGGAAAGTGACAAGAAAAAAAATCTGTGCATGTTCGGTACAGACACAATCACCTATTTTGTTTCCCTTGAATATTTTCAACCCCAGGTTGGTTGAATCCAGGATGCAGAACCCTTGCATATGGAGGGCCAACTGTATTTTCTTTCTCATCAGGCTGTAATATTAAGATCTGATTTGATATTTTATTTGTACGTTTTATATTGAGATATGCCATAAATCATACTGTTGTTTGTCCTGGTCTTAACTGTTACCGAAGGAGTAGGATTTCTGGTTGCTTTACAAAGAAGTTGCCATAGAGATGCTAGCATCAGGAGCTAAAGAACTTGTCATTAAGTCTGCCCTGGATATCGCCTTATCCTAGGCCTTTTATTTTTAATACTTATTTAAAGATAAAACTAAGCCATTTAAATTTGAAGTATTCTTCTTTTACCTCGTTGTCACTTATGCAGACCTTCTGTCAGGTGTCCTCCCCAAGTCTTTCTTTGACATCGGGGAGTAGGTCTTGGAGTTCTGTGAATCCTGGAGGCCTCATGTCTTATTATCTATGGTAGAGTATAACAGGTATGCCTGGATTCCTGTGTTTGACGTGAAAATGACAACAAGGCTTGTACGCATTAGAGAAGGGGTCATCACTGTCATTACCAGCATCGCCACCACCATCACCACCACCATCATTGTCATCTTTATCTATGTTATTCTCTTGTACTCTCTTCTGCCATTTAAAAGAAAAATACTTGGGTTTTTCTATAAACTAGCTAGATTTTTGTCTTTCAAGATCAGACTTCTAATAGATTCATAAAAATTTCACTAACACTCCACTTGCAAACTTTAAAAGCACCCTACACCAAAGTCCAGATTGAAGTAGTCATTCAGTAAAATACAGCTCTTTGTACAAGTGAGATACTGTTCACCTGTTTTCCTTCCTCTTTTCCACTAATGCTTTGGAAAGCAGCCTTTGGGAAATCTGATCTACCTTGGCAAATTTGCTTACCTGTATGTAAACATCTCCCAAAGTTATTAATTTGCTGGCTTGATTATCTTAGAAGCATTGTCTCTTTACAAGGTCAAAAATGACTTGGGCTAAACTGTAAGACTTAACCTGAAATCTCAGAAACATGGGAAAGATGGATATCCTCATGTCCTGCCTTGCATCTGCAAACATGCCCAGGTGAAGAAATAAGACACTTCTTCCTCACACATGGGTTCCTTCCCTGGGGCAGAGGCTGGCTCTGCAGCATGGCTCTGAAAGGTCTCTCCTTGATGCTGGGAGTTTCCACTGAGGCCCCACATCCGAATTTCTAGTCTGGCAGAAATCAGGTTGGGTGTTGCAAATGGAATGACTGCTGAGCCCATTGTTATCATTTGGTACTAAATGATCTTGTGGGATGTATGAAAATGACTTGTTGTTTATCTACTTTTTCACAGCTTTGGTAAAATTACTTTAGGCTTTTAATCATTAATTTTTCTTTTTTTTTTATTGTACTTTAGGTTCTGGGGTACATGTGCAGATCATGCAGGATTGTTACATAGGTACACACATGGCAATGTGGTTTGCTGCCTCCATGCCCTCGTCACCTATACCTGGCATTTCTCCCCATGTTATCCCTCCCCAACCTCCCCACCCATACCCTGCTGTCCCTCCCCTAGCCTCCACAATAGACCCTAGTGTGTGATGCTCCCCTCCCTGTGTCCATGTGTTCTCGTTGTTCAACACCTATGTCCCTACAAAGGACAGGAACTCATTGTTTTTTACGGCTGCACAGTATTCCATGGTGTATATGTGCCACATTTTCCTTGTCCCATCTATCATGGATGGGCATTTGAGTTGGTTACAGGTCTTTGCTATTGTAAACAGTACTGCAGTGAACATTCGTGTGCATGTGTCCTTATAATAGAACAATTTATAATCCTTTGGGTAAAGGGATTGCTGGGTCAAATGCAATTTCTATTTCTAGATCCTGGAGGAATCGCCATACTGTCTTCCACAATGGCTGAACTAATTTATACTCCCACCAGAAATGTAAAAGTGTTCCTATTTCTCCACATTTTCTCTAGCATTTGTTGTCTAAAAATCTGGAATTTTCTTCTTATTGTAGTAAAATATGCATAACATAAAATATACCTTTTTTTGATTTTTTTTGAGAGGGCGTCTCACTCTGTTGCCCAGGCTGGAGTGCAGTGGTGTGATCTTGGCTCACTGCAACCTCTGCATCCCAGGTTCAAGCTATTCTCCTGCCTCGGTCTCCCAAGTAGCTGGGTTTACAGACATGTGCCACCATGCTTGGCTGATTTTTTTGTGTTTTTATTAGAGATGGGGTTTCTCCATGTTGGTCAGGCTGGTCTCGAACTCCCAAACTCAGGTGATCCGCCCGCCTTGGCCTCCCAAAGTGCTGGGATTACTGGCATGAACCACCACGCCCAAACTATTTTAACTCTTTTTAAGTGTTCGGTAGTTCATTGGCATCAAGTACATTCACATCATTGTGCCTCCCAACCCCACCATCCATGGACAGAATTTGTTCATCTTCCCAGATGGAAACTCTGTACCCATTAGACACTGATTCCCCACTATCCTCTCTCCACACCCATCACCCTTCTGTTCTCCAGCTCTGTGAATTTGATGACTCTGAATATTTCAGAGAAGTAGAATCATACAGCATTTGTTATTCGTGTCTGGCTCACTTCATACAGCATAATGTCTTCAGGGATTATCTGTGCTGTATTACATGCCAGAATTGAATTCCTTTGAAAGGCTGAATAATATTCCACTGCTTGGATATGCCACATTTTGTTTATCCATTCATCTGTCACTGGACATTTGGGTTATTTCTGCCTTTTAGCTATTGTGAACAATGCTGCTATGAACATGAATGTACAGCTATCTCCTTGAGTCCTAGCTTTTATTTTTAATTCTTTTAATTCTTATTTTTGAGACTGAGTCTTGCTCTGTTGCCCAGACTGGAGTGCAGTGGCATGATCTCGGCTCACTGCAACCTCTGCTTCCCAGGTTCAAGTGATTCTCCTGCTTCAGCCTCTCGAGTAGTTGGGATTACAGGCACCTGCCACCATGCTTAGGTAATTTTTGTATTTTTATAGAGATGAGGTTTTCTTTTTTTTTTTTTTTGAGACAGAATTTCGCTCTTGTTACCCAGGCTGGAGTGCAATGGCGCGATCTCGGCTCACCGCAACCGCTGCTTCCTGGGTTCAGGCAATTCTCCTGCCTCAGCCTCCTGAGTAGCTGGGATTACAGGCACGCACCACTATGCCCAGCTAATTTTTTGTATTTTTAGTAGAGATGGGGTTTCACCATGTTGACCGGGATGGTCTCGATCTCTTAACCTCATGATCCACCCACCTCGGCCTCCCAAAGTGCTGGGATTACAGGCTTGAGATGAGGTTTTACCATATTGGCCAGACTAATCTCAAACTACTGACCTCGTGATCTGCTTGCCTCAGCCTCACAAAGTTCTGGGATTACAGGCATGAGCCACCATGCCCAGCCTGAGTCCTTTTAGTACTTTTGAGTATGTATTTTAGAGGTGGAGTTGCTGGATGACATGGTAATTCTATGTTTAATTTTTTGAGGAAACACCATACTGTTTTTCACAGTGGCCACGCCATTTACATTCCCACTTATTCTTTAATAATTTGTCTGTTTAACTTGAGAACTAAATGAGACGTTTTTATGAATCACAACTGGTTTGAACTTGGATTGCTGGCTCCAAGGGTGGTCTGTTGAAATGGCTCACGGTGGTTTGTTCAGGTTCCTCAGAACTCTGTGTTATTTCTTGTAACTTTTACCAAATAAAGAGGCTGTGCAGCACAGGCTGTATTTTAAGTGAGGTCAACAGATTAGCATTAAGAGTATGGGCTCCTCATGGCAATAGTGTGCTGAACATCGTACTCGCTCATGTTAGAATGTTGTCAGTCATAAGTCATATTCCCAGCATGAGTCTGTATAACTCAGCAGTGACAACAGTGCCTTATCTCCTGTTTTTACTTTTTAGCCATCTGGGATCCAGAAACAGAGAATGTGTTTATCTTTAGGTCTCAAGGGGTTACTTCTGTAGCTTAGAGCATGTGAATTGGGGCCATGTTGGAGGAAGATGGTCCCTTTAGTCAAACTGAGTCAGGATTAAGGATAGCTGAAGATCTCTAGCCCCAGCCACCAGTGAGACTGGACCTCCCATTTGCCCATGCTTACCTTGGCTTAAGGCCTGGATGGATCTGAGCCTGAATGCTAAATGTCAATAGACCTACAAAAGAATGGAGGACAGTTTCATTCATCAGGATGCACTTGTCATTTCAGCTTTCATATTATAAAATACATTAGGCATAGAGATTTTTCCTTAAGATCTGTGGCCTAATTAGCTCAAGATTTCCTGACTTTGTGTCTAGTTTGAAGAACCATGGTGGTTCCTGCCATGGGCTGGCTTTTGAGTTGTGGATTTTGATGTTGGACTGGCTTGTCCTGAATGCCTGGTAAAGCCACAGCAGTCCCTGAGCCTCCTGGCGCTCCTCTCTGCTGTTTGCAGACTTTTTTGCAGAATTGAGTAAGTTTGGTAAAACATTTTATTCTGCATAAAGCTGCCTGTCTTCCTTCTCTTTAGAGTTACTCCGAAGGATAGTTTGAGGTAATGTATCTGTCTGTCCTTCGTGTTCCACCTTCTAAGGTGTGTTGAGTCCCTGCAGACTTTCTAGTTTCCCTTTATCATTAATTACAGATCTGTCCTAGAAGAAAATATGGAATATGTGTGTGCAGTGTATCTCAAAGGGGTGCTTTCTATAGTTTTCTGTTTTGAGAAATATTTGTAGTTATCTTAAGTGTATTGTTTAACCATTTAAGCGATACGGTGTGGTTCCCTTTTTAGAATTCTGTAACTTGGGGGAAAAGGCATAGTTCCTGTATCGAGGGAATGTATTCCCTGGATACATGAGGAATACATGTATGTATTCCCTTGGATACTCCATCTAGAGTTCATATTATCAGATACTCTTCATCTATCTGGGGGAAGGATTCCTGTTTCTTTTAATCCTTTCATTTGAGAACCCTCTCCTCTTGATCATTTTTTCCTCCTCCTCCCTCCTCCTCCTCCTCCTCCTTCTCCCTCCTCCTCCCCCTCTCCCTTCCCCTTTCTCCTCCTCCTCCTCCTTCTTCTTCTTTCTTCTTTCTTCTTCTTCTTTTCTTCTAGACAGGGTCTCCCTGTGTTGCCCAGGCTAGTCTTGAACTCTGAACTCCTGGGCTCAAGGGATCTTCCTGCCTTGACATCCTAGAATGCTAGGATTTTGGGTGTGAGCCACCATACCTAGCTTTTTTTGGAGATGGAGTCTCATTCTTTCACCCAGGCTGGAGTGCAGTGGCACTATCTCAGCTCATTGCAGCCTCCGCTTCCCAAGTTCAAGCGATTTTCCTGCCTCAGCCTCCTGAGTAGCTGGGACTATAGGTGCGTGTCACTACACCCAGCTAATTTTTTATATTTTTAGTGGAGATGGTGTTTCACTGTGTTCGCCAAGATGGTTTTGATCTCCTAAATTCATGATCCACCTGCCTTGGCCTCCGAAAGCACTGGGATTACAGGTGTGAGCCACTGTGACTGGCTGGCTTTTTTTTTTTTTTTTTTTTCCAGATGAAGTCTTGCTCTGTCACCCAGGCTGGAGTGCAGTGGCGTGATCTTAGCTCAGTGCAACATCCGCCTCCCAGGTTCAGGTGATTCTCATGCCTCAGCTTCCCAAGTAGCTGGGATTATAGGCATGTGCCACCATACCCAGCTAATTTTTGTATTTTTAGCAGAGATGGAGTTTCACCATGTTGGCCAGGCTAGTCTTGAACTTCTGACCTGAAGTGATCTGCCTGCCTTGACCTCTCAAAGTTCTGGATTACAGGTGTGTACCACTGTGCCCAGCCTTGATCTTTTTCTTTTCTTTTCCTGGCATTGCAATGGGTCAGGTATATTTTCAGGTCAGTGGTCAGAGCAGCAGACAGCCTCCTCTACTATAAACTAAGTAGGAAGTAGAAGGCGCCCTCCCATAATGCACAGAGAGACTGGGCTTGTGCACCTTTCCCGGGTCATGTCCACCACCCTGTGCCATAAGTAGAACCTGATTTAAAAAAATAAATGCACCATCATGTGCTGTTGGTGAGAAGATTGCAGCCCTCTGTAGCTCTCCACCTGCATCCCAGTCTTCTTGTCCCTCCCTCTGAGTTTTCTCAGTGGATGTAGAAAGACAATTGATAAGAAATTTTGTCAGCATCTGAGCCATCAGTGTTGTGTTCATAGATTTAAAACAGAATTTTGCTTTTATTTAAAGCTTATTTTATTTCACTGTAGACTCTGTATTGCTTTATATGTAGACTGAATAGTATCAAATTATAGATATTCACAGCCAGGCGCGGTGGTTCACACCTGTAATCCCAACACTTTGGGAGGCCGATGTGGGTGGATCACTTGAGGCCAGGAGTTCGAGACCAGCCTGACCAACATGGTGAAACCCCATCTGTACTGTGATTGCATCTACTCGAGTGGCTGAGGCTTGAGAATTGCTTGAACCCAGGAGGCAGAGGTTGCAGTGAGCTGAGATCCATGCCACTGTACTCCAGGGCAAGACTGTCTTTAAAAAAAAATACATATATTCAACTCCTTTGAGTCTTTTTACAAAACCAGCAATTTCATATGGCTCAAACTAATCTTTTGCCCGTGAGTCTGTAGATACGTTTCCTTTCTGCAGACGTGAAGGGAGCCTCTTGAGAGTGTAGTCAAAGTGAAACTGTGGTGTGTATGGAAGTAGAGTTATTGCCCTGGACACGTTATTCTTTGGTTGGACTTCCTCTTCTATGCCGTTTTCTAAGCTTCTGACAAAATAAGAATGAACCAGTAGTGCTTCTTACACTGTCTATAATATGTTAGAAGTTTCATTTCAAAAACTTTTCTCTCCCATTTTTTGGTTGTACTTCTGATGTGAACTTGAATCTTACCTGGGCATTTTGTGAGACATTAATCTCATCAAGGGACAATTTGTCCATCTTCTGGTTTGCTAGGGAATAGCTAAGAGGATCCGTGTTAACTTTCCATAGCTTGGAGTTTGAGCTAAGAAAGCAAGTTCAGGAGGGAGGGCTTGTTTCGTTTGGATTTTTCCAAGAGGAAATTTCCTGCTGCTGGAGAATTATGAGTGTCAGATGCGTCCCACCATCTGATAATTTTATTGCCTTCATTGGGGTGTGGGTGCAAACTGGAAGAAAATGCTTTAGTTCAGTGTTTCTCAAACTGCTCTTTGTTGTAGTCACAAGAGGAAATTTTTAAAATAACACTGGTGCCTGGACTCTTCCCCTAAACATTCTGATTTAATTGCTGTGGGGAAATTTTAAATGCTCCTGTGTGATACTAACAGACCTCAAATGCATGTTCAGCTTAATTTTATGCTTAATAACTAAGACCTTCCAGTTCACAGAGATAGCATATGGATTGCAGGTTTGTTTTTTTTTTTGAGATGGAGTCTCACTTTGTCACCCAGTCTGGAGTACAGTGCCGTAATCTCGGCTCACTGCAACCTCTGCCTCCCAGGTTCAAGCAATTCTCCTGCCTCAGCCTCCCAAGTAGCTGGGACTACAGGCGCATGCTGCCAAGCCTGGCTAATTTTTTGCATTTTAGTAGAGGCAGGACTCTTTCTTACTGTCCAGGCTGGTCTCGAACTCCTGAGCTCAGGCAGTCTGCCTGCCTCAGCCTTCCAAAGTACTAGGATTACAGGCATGAGCCACCGCGCCTGGCATGGGTTGCAGGTTTAATCTCCCCCATTGGTGAATGACTCCTTTGGACTTGTATGTCTAAACCTTAAGCCTGGTAGGTATTTATCAGCCTCGAGTGTCCTACCATCTTGTCTGGGAATCTCATACGCAAGAGACCCCAGGTGTCTAGGCACTTTGTAGAAGACTCCATGAAGTCTTGTAGTGGTAGATTGTCAAGTAGAGATTGGCAGGTGTGCACTCTGAGACCAATCATGGACTCAGAGCAGTCAGACCTGGGTTCATATCTCAGTGTTGTCATTTTTTTGTTTTTGTTTTTTGGAGATAGAGTTTCCCTCTTGTTGCCCAGGCTAGAGTGCAATGATGGGATCTTGGCTCACTGCAATCTCTGCCTCCCAGGTTCAAGCGGTTCTTCTGCCTCAGCCTCCCAAGTAGCTGAGATTATAGGCATGCATCACTACGCCCAGCTAATTTTTGTAGTTTTTTAGTAGAGACGGGGTTTTTCCATATCGGCCAGGCTGGTCTCGATCTCCTGACCTCGTGATCTGCCCGCCTCTGCCTCCCAAAGTACTGGGATTACAGGCCTGAGCCACCACGCCCAGCCAGTGTTGTCATTTTCTAAGCTGTAAAATCTTAGAGAAGTGCATTCACTTCTCAGAGCCAGTTTCCTGTTAAGAACTTGAAGACTACTCTTTCCCCATTGAATTCAGTTGGAAACAGTGTTGTAGATTAAATGGCCATTTATGTGTGACTCTGTTTCTTGATCTTCTATTGTTTTGTTGATCTATATTTTCTTTTGTTTTACTATAATAGTCAGGTGGATAGAATCTATCCTTTCTTCATGGCAAATTATCTTAATTACTATAGCCTTATAAATCAAACAGTGAAAGTTACCCAACCTGTTTTACTTTTATGATTGTTTTGGCTATTCTAATTCTCTTGCATTTTCACATAGATTTTAGAATCAGCTTTGCAAGTTTTACAGGAAACTGTTGGGTTATGTGTTGGAATTGCATTGAATTTACAGGACTTAGACAGAATGGGCCTTAACATTATTTAGATGTGGGCCTAAACGTTATAAGATTTCTAAAAAATCTTAACATTATTTAGATTTCCAGTGTAAGAAAATGGTGTATTTACCTATTCCTCATTTATCTAGATCTTTTTACACTTTTTTTTTTTTTTTTTTTTTTTTGAGGCAGGCTGGAGGGCAGTGGTGTGATCTCAGCTCACTGCAACTTCCTCCTTCTGGGTTGAAGTGATTTTCCTGCCTCAGCCTCCTGAGTAGCTGAGATTACCAGCACACATCACCATGCCCAATTAATTTTTGTATTTTTTAAATAGAGATGGGATTTTACCACATTGTCCAGGATGGTCTCCATCTCTTGACCTCATGATCCAACCTGCCTCAGCCCCCCAAAGGTGCTGAGATTACAGATGTGGGCCACCATGCCCAGCCAACTTCTTTTTTTTTTTAAGTAGAGGTGGAGTCTCACTGTGTTGCCCAGGATGGTCTTGAACTCCTGAGCTCAATAGATCCTCCCAGCCTGGCCTGCCAAAGTGTTGGGATTACAGGCATGAGGCTCACTCCAAGCCTTAGATCTTTAACTGTCCTTGTAATTGTTAGGAAAGAGGTCTTAAAGATCTTTTGTTATATTTTTATTCCTTAGCATTTAGAAAAGTATGCTGCAATTCAAAGTAGCATTTGTACTGTTATAAAGGGTGTTTGTTTATTTTACTTTTTTTTTGAGACAGTCTCACTCTGTTGCCCAAGCTGGAGTGTGGTGGCGCAATCTCAGCTCACTGCAACCTCCGTCTCAGCCTCCTGAGTAGCTGAGATTACAGATTCGTGCCGCCACACCCGGCTAAGGTTTGTATTTTTAGTAGATACGGGATTTTACTACGTTGGCCAGGCTGGTCTCGAACTCCTGACCTCAGGTGATCCACCCACCCTGGCCTCCCAAAGTGCTGCCATTACAGGAGTGAACCATTGCTCCTGGTCATAAATAATTTTTTAAAAAATTTTCACTTACTATTTGTTATTAGTATATAGAAATACAATTAAGTTTTGTATTTTTGCTTTGTTTCCTGAAACCTTGCTACAGTGTGTTAAGTTGCAGTAATTTTTGGTTGATTCCTTAGAGTATCTGTTTAGATAATCATGCCTTTGGGTAGAAACAAATATACTCCGTGTGTGTGTGTGTGTGTGTGTGTGTGTGTGTGTGTGTAAGAGAGAGAGAGAAAGAGAGTGGAGGAGAGGGAGAGAAGAAGGGAGAGAAGTTAAAATCTCCAGTTATGAGAGTTCATTTCTTTTTCTCTGTAGTCATGAACTTTTTGCATTCTGACTTACTGGATTGACTTGTATTTAAAGTTTCTTATTAGATTCATTTGTGCTTAAGGTTTATTTGTATTTACTGTCCCCTCACCTTTACCACCGTACAGTAAAGAAGACAAAAACACTAGGTTTTACATTACCCATTGAGTTACTATTCCTGGTGCTCTTCATTCCTTCCCTTAGCTCCAGGTGTCCATTTGGTATAATTTCTTTTCAGCATGTAAACCATCTATTAGTATTTCTTTCTTTTCTTTTTTTTTTTTTTGAGACAGAGTCTTACTCTGTCACCCACACTGGAATGCGGTGCTGTAATCTTGGCTCACTGCAACCTCCGCCTCCTGGGTTCAAGTGATTCCCCTGCCTCAGCCTCCTGAGTAGCTGGGGTTATAGGTGTGTGGCACCACACCTGGCTAATTTTTGTATTTTTAGTAGAGATGGGGTTTTGCCATGTCGCCCAGGCTGGTCTTGAACTCCTAACCTCAAGTGATCCGCCTGCCTTGGCCTCCCAAATTGCTGGGATTACAGGTGTAAGCCACTGTTCCTGGCCAACATTTCATATAGTATAGCTCTGCTGATGATGAATTCGCTCATTTTGTTTTTTAATCTGAATTTTTTTTTCTTTTGAAGTACATGGGTGCTGGATGTTGAATTCTGGGTGATGGTGGTATCTGCCCCTCTTCCCTCAAAGGTGTTGTTCATTGACACCTGGCTTTCATTGTTTCTGATAAGAAGTTAGCCATCATTTGTATCTTTCTTACCTTGTATATAATGTTTCTATGTTTTCTTGTTGTTGTTTCTCTCTTTGATACTGATTTTTTAGAATATTGATAATGATCCTAGATATAATTTGCTTGGTATTTATGCTTTTCGGAGTTTGCTGAGCTTCTTAGATCTTTGTTTTTTTTGTTTTCATTTTTGTATCATTTAGGAAATATTTAACCATTACATATTTTTTTTTACTTTTTTTTTTACTTATTCTCACACTCTTTTTTTAATTGTACTCATCTTATGTCAATATTAAACTGTTTGAGATTTTCTTATAGGACAATCAGTCTTTTTCCCTTTTGTTCAGTCTTCTCTATTGTCTTTAAACTGCTAGTAAGCCCAGCCAGTGATTTTTTTTTTCCCTTTTCTTTCTCATTTCAGTATTAGAGCTTTAAAGCGTTTATTGGGCCCCCCCGCCCCCACTTTTTTTTTTACCCTGGCCAACATGGTGAAACCCAGTCTGTACTAAAAATATAAAAATCAGCCAGGCATGATGGCAGATGCCTGTAATCCCAGCCACTCAGTCAGCAAGACTCTGTCTCAAAAAACAAAAACTTTACACTTGTTTTTACTGAAAATCTCAATCTGTTTACTCATATTTCCCCTCAGTTTCTTTGAATATGTTAACCCTTTGAGTATATTTATGCTTGTTTCTGTAAATCTTAGAATCCAATGTTTGCGCCTACTTGGATTTGCTTTTATTATATATTTGAGGGATTTGGTATAAAGAATGCTTTCTTTATTGCCCTGAGTTACATTTTCTTTCTTACGTGTCTAAGATTTTTCATTCTGGACATTTTGAGTGCTATATGTCTGCCTTCTGATAATTCTAAAAAGTATTGAATTTTACTCTGGTAGCATATTAACTAGCTGAACGCATACATCTGTTTTTAATGCTTTATTAGGGCATAACTTTAGAAATTTTCAGGTGTTTTCCAAGCTTCTCTAACTTGATGGGACTCAAGATTCAAACCACGTGCTGTTTGTGGGCCTTGTTAGGTAGTAGTGCTTGTTTTAAATTTTTTCTTGGACAAGTTTAGAGTAACTCTTTTTTAGTGTAGGGTTTCTCAACCTGGGTAGCACTTGACATTTAGGACTAGGTAATTCTTTTTCGGGATGGAGAGGCTGCTCTGTGCATTGCAAGATGTTGAACAGCATCTGTGGCCTCTACCCACTACTGCCGAAAGCTCCCTCTTGTTGTAACAACCAGTAGTGTCTCCAGTCATTGCTGAAATCTCTCTTGGGGGACAGAATTGCCCTGTTTGAGAATTATTTCTCTGGATAGTGCTCTTGCATGAGGTTCCTGCACCCTGGTCTGGTGAGAATTTCAGTACCTCGCCTCAGCTTGACCTTCAGTATCTCTGTTCAGCTCACTCCTCCTTAGCAGCAGCTCTCTGTTAAGGCTTGGGTGGCCTTGATTTGTGCCTGTCCCTCAGCCAAGGACTTGCAGCGCCCCTACCTCGTACCCTCTGGGGCCTTTCCCTTCTGATGCCTCCTTACTGTCCAGGGCCATGCAGATGCCTGTGGCGTTAGCTAACCCAAACTCTGACCTCCGCCCCTTTGCTCAGCAGGGCTGCTGTGCTCTGTTGCTCACTGCCACCGTCGGAAAGTGGTGTTCTGGCTCAAAGCCAAGGCAATGGTTGGTGCCTGGAAACATCTCCCTCCAAGTGTTGTGCAATTCCGAGGCGGAGGAGTGGGCTGGTATAGTGTGAGCCACTTAGCTGTGGCCAGAGCCCAGTCTCTCTGCTAGTGGAATAGCCGGGATGTTTATGAGCCTGGGAGCTAGGAGCTCCATGTGTGCAGTACAGGGTGTAGCCGTATGGGCTGTAGGTCATGCCTGTTTAACTTCCTGCTGAACAGATGGAGGGTGCGGGCATATGCTAGACGGAGGGACTCAGCATCTGCCATGCGCCACCTGTGTGCTTCACAAAAACCCCAATCCTGGGCCCATCCCAGACCTGACCTGCTGTTTCAGAATTTCTAGGGAAAGGGCCTGGAAATCTGTGGGTTTAATTTGTGCCCAGGGAAGTCTCTGCACTAGAGGATGGCGAAGGGAACAACAGGCATGGAGGGGGAGGCCGGACATGGCTTCCTTGGAAGGGAAAGGGCTGCTTGAGGCTCTGTATTCCTTTCCCCAGGACTTACCTTGAAATCATGGCTGATGATTTATTTATTTTAAATGTTAATTAATTCAATTTTTAAATTTTAGCTTTTTTCTGTTTCTTCTTCTTTTTTAAAAATCTTCTAAGACATCCTGTTATAGCAAATTTTTAAATCTTTTCATTGCCCTGAACATGTTTTTATTTCTCCTTTATTTTAAAAAAATTTTCTATAGGTTTATTTCTCTACGTTGCATTTTGTGGTTATTTACTTTCAGGTCTTCAAACATAATCGATTCGTTTTTAAACTTTTCTGTTAAAAATTTAAAGAAAATTGTGGTAAAATATGCATAATGGCCAGGCATGGTGGCTCACACCTGTAATCCCAGCACTTTGGGAGGCTGAGATGGCCAAATTGCTTGAGCCCAGGTGTTGAAGACCAGCCTGGGTAACATGGTGAATGAAACCCTGTTTCTACAAAAAATAACAAAAATCAGCCAGGCATGCTGGTGTGCACCAGTAGTCGCAGCTACTCAGGAGGCTGAGGTGGGCAGATTACCTGAGCCCAGGAAGTTAAGGCTGTAGTGAGCCATGATTGTGCCACTGGGTACTCCATCCTGGGCATTGGAGTGAGACCCTGTCTCAAAAAAATATTTCTCTATCTATCACATACAATCTGTAGTTTTTGCAAGGCATGGTGGCTCTTGCCCATCAGCCTCTGGCGTCCTCCATTTTACTTTCTGTCTGCAAGAATCTGACTACTGAAGGGACCTCATCCAAGTGGAATCATACCATATTTGTCCTTTTGTGAGTGGCTTATCTCCCTTGGCATCATGCCCTCAGATAAATTTAAGTTTTGGGTTTATGTCATACATTTTCTCAGCATTTAGTGAAAAACTTCTGCGTCACCCTTATCCTCAACTGTGGTGCTGAACCTTTATTTAGCTGTAGTGGAAAAGAAAGGAATTTCAGAGATTGTACACTTTTCTGGCTTCTTGCTCTGTATCTTCTTGTCTGTGTCTTGGTGTGTTTTGAAGTCCTCACCTCGCGCTTCAACTCCCTCTGGGACCCATTAGCTGAAAGAACAGGGTCATTTTTTTTTCTGGGTTTCTCCCGGAGGTAGCAGCTGTGGGCACAGGGCTGCTATTTGATACGCTTATCATAGAGTCGAGAAAGTGGGAAGGAAGTACTTTGGTGAGGAGTGTCTATCCCTCCTGTCTCTGTGCATTTTCCTCCTAATTCCTTTATCCTGATCAGTGAAAGAGATGAAGGCATTACTGCGTTTGGTACGTTTGGTTGTAAAATTGTATGTGGTGAATAAATCATTGTTAAGATGTCTTCTGATATCTGTCATTTTTTTCCCTGCTGCATAAATCTCTTCATTTTCATAAAGCTTACAAGATAGTCTTTAAAAGAGAATGAATGATGGAACTGATTTTGCAGTATTACAGTATTGTGCATGGTTACTTTAGGATTGCTCAATATCTGGCCTACTCAAGGTCAATACTTTGAAAAATATACAACATTAGGACAAAAGGAAAACCACGTATGTAAAATACTTTCATTTTCACTGATTCTTACTAAAATTATGGTGAGTCTGTAGAGGGCAGATTGCTTCCTCCAAGTATTCTTGGTCTGAAAGAGGGCACACGAAACACATCATTTTTGAGAAGATACATTATAAACACTGTTTCTTATGATTTTCTTTTAGAAAAGGAAAGCAGGATGGGCGCAGTGGCTCACGCCTGTGATCCCAGGACTTTGGGAGGCTGAGGCGGGTGGATCACTTGAGGTCAGAAATTCCAGACCAGCCTGACCAACATGGTGAAACCCCGCCTCTACTAAAAATACAAAAAATTAGGCATGGTGGTGCATGTCTGTAATCCCAGCTACTTGGGAGGCTAAGGTAGGAGAATCTCTTGAACCCAGGAGGCAGAGGTTACAGTGAGCCAAGATTGTACCATTGTACTCCAGTCTGGGCAATAAGAGTGAAACTGTGTCTCAAAAAAAAAAAAGAAAAGAAAAGAAGTGGAAAGCAGAAAAACATGATAAAAAGATTTTTAAAAATGATGATGGATACCAAACACAATGGCTCACACCTCTAATCCTAGAACTTTGAGAAGCCAAGCAGGAGCATTGCTTGAGCCAAGGAGTTCAAGAGTAGCCTGGGCAACATAGGGAGATTTCGTCTCTGCCTTAGCCCTCGCTGCCCTACCCCCCACAAAAGCCAAGTGTGGTGGTGAATGCCTGTGGCCTGTTACTTGGGAGGCTGAGATAGGAGGATTGCTTGGGCCTCGGAGGTTGAGGCTACAGTGAGCTGCAGTCTTGCCACATAACTCCAGCAAAAGAACAAGACCCTGTCACACATATACACACGCACAAAAAGATGATAGAAGTTTGGTTTTTTTCCTTCCTCTTCAATACTGCATTTATATTCTCCTTAAAATGATCTTCTCTGACCTAACCCTCGACTGTATATTTGTCCCCACGTATGTTCTCACTGTCCCTTCTTTACCCACTCCTGGGCTTGTCACCCTCTCCATATTTTCTCTTTTCTTCCTGTTGTCCGGCCAGTCATGTCTTGCTCATCTCTCTGTTCCCCTCTCAGTCAATAAACCAGTTCAGTTGGGGTTTGTTTTTCAGGCAGAGAAACTGCTGATGGCAGAGTCTGGGGTTGAGGGGGTCTCTCAGCCTTGGTGGGAGATGTGGCCCCCTTTGAACAGATTACTGTCAAGCTGTGTTACATGTTCTTTCCATGGGTATTGGTATTCCAATAGTATTTAATTAATCAATTAAAGTTGATTAATTAGATTGTACTACTTTCCTTCAGTATACATTAACTGTCCCACCACTCATTGAAACACTAATTTTTTTCCTTTCTTTCCTTCCCTCCCTCCCTTCCTCTGTCTCTCTCCCTCCCTCCCTTCCTTCTCTCTCTCTTTCTTTCCTTTTTCTTTCTCTCTTTCTTCCTCTCTCTCTTCCTTCCTCCCTCCCTTCTTCCTTCTTTTCTTTCTTTTCTTTCTCTTTTCCTTCCTTCCTTTCTTTTCTTTTTCTTTCTCTCTCTCCCCCCTCCCTCCCTTCCTCTTTCCTTCCCTCCTTCCTTCTGTCCTTCTGTCCATCCTTCTTTCCCTTTCTTCTCTTTCTTCCCTTTCTTTCCTTTCTTGATGGGATTTTGCTCTGTTGCCAGAGTGGATTTCAATGGCGTGATCACTGCCCACTGCAGCCTTGAGCTCCTGGGCTCAAGTGATCTTTCCACCTCAACCTCCTGAGTAGCTGGGAGGTTGTGCCACCATGCTTGGTTAATTTTTACATTTTTTTGTGGAGACAGGATCTCACTATATTGCCTAGTCCAGTCTTAAACTCTTGGACTCATGTGATCTCGCCGCTTTGGCCTTCTAAAGTGTTGGGATTACAGGCATGAGCCACCACACCTGGCCTACAGAGAACTTTCTGTGTAGGTTTTCAGGCTCGTATTCCAGCCATGAAAAATCAGGCAAAACAAAAACAAAAGCCCCAGAAGGTGATGGAACTGTCAGATTATAAAGAACCTACAGGTTGTTGATTTTGGATGGACATTTTATCTCCTTAAGTTTCTTTTATAGAATTGGAGAAGGAATGTGACTTTGGAGTCACTCATCATGTTTATGAGGAAGAGGATATTAGCCAGTCCCTGGGTCCTCCCTTCAAAAACAGAGATTATTGGTTTTAGATTATACAGTCATTAAAATAGATGTGTTGTTACTAAGCAACTCTGGCCAACAGTATTGGAAAAATACAGGCAATTTTCTGCTTCAGGTGACTAACCACACTCATCCTAGTTGCCTGTTGTAGAAATACCCAGTTTAACCGGAAGTCGCATTACCTCACAATCTCAACTCTAAGTAAGCGAAACAGTGGACAAGATAGTACTTGCTTTATGTGCTTATTCAAACGTATTTACTCTGACTTTACTTACAACACTCATAAGCCACATCGCAGTCTAAAACAGTAGTAGGTAATGGTGTGACATTCTGCTGAGAATTTAAAGACACGTGATAGCCTGATAGCCAGGGGCAAGATGGATCATAAAGCACCAGAATCTGAAAAGTGTGGCCATTTGGGCACTCTGTGGGAAGAGCATCCTTGTCCACCGAGGGTCGTTGACACTGGGAAAGAGCCACATTGTTGTGAGGAATTTGCATCATGAAGGTGACGAACCGCAGTTTGCCTCTTCTGTTTTATTTTTTATTTTTGAGAAGGAGTCTCACTGTCACCCATGTTGGAGTGCAGTGGCGCAATCTTGGCTCACTACAATCTGCCTCTCTATTTCAAGTGATCCTCCTGCCTCAGCCTCCCCAGTACCTGGGATTAAAGGCTTGTGCTACCACGCCTGGCTAAATTTTGTATTTTTGGTAGAAATGGGGTTTCACCATGTTTGCCAGGCTGGTCTTGAACTCCTGACCTAAGGTGATCCGCCCTCCTTGGCCTCCCAAAGTGCTGGGATTACAGGCATGAGCCACCACTCCTGGCTGCACTTCTGAGACAGACAGCCCAGCCACATCTTCTGTTTTAAAAGGACTATTAGAGAGCAGGGGAAGACATCTGTTAAAATGAAGATTGGATTAATGCATTTAATCCAAGAAGAGATATTCATCTCACCAGTCTGGAAAACTCACTTCCATGAAAAGGTCATTCATTCTCTCCTCCCGCCTCCCTTTGATGGTGATATTTATGTGGCCACCCTGATTAAAATAATCAACAAAGAAGAAACAGTTTGCTTTTCAAATGAAAGCCAGATATTACATGATTTATTTTCAAGAAATTGAATAAACTTATTGTTTTGTTCTGGATCGTAGAGTTTTCTTGTAATCCCACACATATTTCCTTGCCTGCCTTCAGTAGAAAGCCAGCCTCCAGTGGTGCCCTGCTCTGATGGAGTTTATTTCCAACATTCACAGTACTGTTCTTAATGGCCATGCAGATTCTAGAGTAACCAATAATTAGATACTCAGATGTTTTCCAGTTTTTAGTAATTAGATATTTAGATGTCTTCTAGTTTTTATGTATCACAAATAGCATTTTAATGGACATGATTAAAGTTAAACATTTGGATACATCCTTCATTTCCCAGGGTATACAAATTTCAAGGCTTTTGCTATGCTGGATTTCCTCCCCAAGAATTGTTACTTACATTTTTTCCCAGTGAAATGAGAGAGCTCTACAAGTCCAGATTTGATGTTATATTTTAATAATCACTGTCAGTCTCACCAATTTCATAGGTGAAAAATAATGCGTCATTATTTTAATTTACATGGCTTTGTGTAATAGTGGATTTGAGTGTTTGCATTTCCTTGGCCATTTATGGTTTTTTTTTTGGTGAATTTCCTGCACATTCTTTGCCCCTTTTAAACAAACTGACAGACATTTATAATTCATATTGATAGTAGGGGCCATTGATTTATTAAAGGTATCTTGAGTCTGGTATATATACTACAGGTTTTGATTTGTTTGTTTTGGTTGCCTTTTATTTGTTGTCGTGGTAGAAGTATTTTGTTTTCCCAGGGAAAGCAAATGTAGTCTCATGGTGCCCTTTGATAGCATGTCAGGCTAGTGAAGCGTAGAACCAAAATATTTGCAGAACGATGATGCATTAATTTGCAGGGTTTTTTTCTGTACATTGGATGCGAACTGTTTTCAACTATAACATGGACACTTTATTAGAACCAAATTTTAGTTTTCTACATTAATGAGAAATACTGGTAACTTTGCTTCATTAAACAAAATAATTGCTTGTTCTCTGTCACATGTAAATAGTTTGAGTTTGTTTTTATCCTCTCATCTACAAAACAGGAATGATTCTTACTTGATAAGTGTTGTTTTCTTGTTGCGTTGTCTGGCTTACAGTAGGTGCTGACTAAGTGGTAGCTTGATTTATGATGAGAATGACATGAATGAACGTGACTTGGTCTATATACTCTACTCTGGTAGCTACTGAGGGTAACACAGATACATGACTGCACTAATTGTACTTCTGAAGATGTGAACAGTGTTTTGTTTATTTCTTTGGTCTTGATTTTAGATAGAACTTAGATGATTAATTTTATACCTTCTTTTTGAATGTAAAATACGTAAAGCCAAAAGTTTCCTCTAAGACGTGCTTTAGCTATATCTCACAAATTATCATTAACATTTAAAGTATTTCAGATTTCCTTTAAGATGTCACTTTGACTCATGCTTCTTTAGAAATATGTTGTTAATATCCAGATATTTTGAGCTGCTAGATCTATCTTATTGTTGATCTGCCATTTAATTCTGTGTCACCGGAATACATTCTGTGTGACATTTTTATGTTCGGATGTTGATTGAAATTTATTGGTGGGCCAGCATGAGGACTTTTTTACTTTAAAAGTTAGAAGTATACAATAGTCAAATTCTGTTACCTTTCCTCATCTTTTGTGCTATTGTCGTATATTTTCCTGCTGTGTCCAAAATGCACGATTACCATTTTTGCTTTAAGCAGGTAGCTGTTTTTCAATGTGATTTGTCTTTTTTGTTTTTTAGACAAGGTCTTGCCCTGCTACCCAGGCTGGAGTGCAGTGCTATGATCTTGGCTCACTGCAGCTTCCACCTCCCAGGTTCCAGCGGTTCTCCCTCCTTAGCCCTTCTGAGTAGCTGGATCTACAAGATTGTGGCACCACGCCTGGAGAATTTTTGTATTTTTTGTGGAGATGGGGTTTGCCATGTTGCCTAGGTTGGTCTCGAACTCCTGAGCTCGAGCAGTCTGCTTGCCTCAGCCTCCTGAACGGTTGGGATAACAGGTGTGAGCCAACATGCCTGGCCTATCTTTTATATTTACTCACATTTGTCATTTTGGTTTCTCTTTATTTTTTCTCTAGATCTGAGTTTCCATCTGATATTGTCTCCTTTTAACTTGAAAAATATTCTTTACTTTTTTTATAGTTCAGGTTTATTGCTGATAAAGTTTCTCAGCCTTTATCTGAAAATGTTGTAATTTTACTCTCATATTTTAAAGGACATTTTTTATTGCTTGTAGAACTTGGGTTGACAGTTTTGTTTTTTTTTTTGAGTCAGAGTCTCACTCTGTCACCCAGGCTGGAGTGCAGTGGCACAATCTTGGCTCGCTGCAACCTCCACCTCCCAGGTTCCAGTGATTCTCCTGCCTGGCTCCCTCCTCCTGCCCCAAGTGACTGGAATTACAGGTGCCCACTACCATGCCTGGCTAATTTTTGTATTTTTGTTAGAGGCGGGGTCTCGCCACATTGGCCAGGCTGGTCTTGAAGTCCTGGGCTTGAGTGATCTGCCAGCCTCAATATCCCAAAATGCTGGGAATACAGGCGTGAGCTACTGTACCTGGCCAGCTTTTTTTTTTTTTTTTTTGGGGTCTTTCTTTCAGCATTATAAATATTGTTCTGTTGTCTTCTTGTTTTCATTGTTGCTGGTGTGTCAGCTGCTGGTTGGTTGTTTCTCTGCGTGTAATGTATGTCTAGGTATAGATCTCTTTGTTTTTGTCCTTCATTGAACTTGCTAAGATTCTTAATTATATAAATTAATATTTACTACCAACTTTGGTAAAATTCTAGTCATTATTTGCTCAAATACTGTTTTCTTCCCTATTTCTTCTTGTTCTAGGACTTCAGTTACATGAATATTTCATTGCTTAATGTTCTTCCTTACAGACCCTCAGTCTGTTCTTTTTCTTAATCCTTTTTTTTTTCTGTTTCTTCTTCAGAGTTCAGGTTGTAAACTATAGAAGAAATGGTTAGTGCCTCTGGGACTAAATCAGTGGAAAGTATCTGCTATTAATGATAGCTAATTACCTTTCATTTCAGATGTTACTTTTTCAGTTTGAGAATGTCCATTTGGTTCTTTTTGGTATTACCTATCTCGCTCCTAAAATGACATCTGCTTGTTATAACCATATTTTTCTTTAACTCTTTGACATTTTATAGTGGGTGTTTCATAGTTGTCATTTACCAGTTCCAAAATCTGGATCGTTTCAGGGTCTATTTCTATTGCCATTTCCCTCCTTTGATTACACGTCACATTTTATTGTTTCCTTGCATGTCTAATAGTTGTTTTACTATGTTGAACATTATGATCAATACACTATAGGGAGTCTGGATTAAAGAGCATTGAGTTTTGTTCATGTAGGTAGTTAAATTCCTTGCAGATTGGCCCCTTTAGCATTGAATCCATCTATCTGTCTGTCAATCAGCTAATCATAGGTCAGGTAGCTCCATTTTGAACTAATTGCGAGTGCACAGCAGTTAATCTAGGGTGAGATCTTTATTACTAAGACATAGCCTTCCGGGTGTCTCAGTTGAATGCCTGAGGCCCCAGCAGAGATTTCCTTCCTCTCCTTGGGCGGCATCTCCTACTGCATGACCTCCAGAATCTTCAGTCAGCATTCAGCCCCATAGCTGCTGCTTTCTTAGGCCTCATGGAGTCTGGCCCTGCTTATGGACAGGGAAGCGTGGGCAAAGTACCCTAGGTAAATCCCTATTGAAACTTCTGGGGCAAACCATCTGTTACTCAGGCTCACAAATTCCAGGCGCTTCTACAACTTGGACCAACCATTTCTTCCTCCACATCTCAGTGAAACTGCAGTTCTTCTTGGGCAGAAAATGTCCCCAGGCAGAAAGCCAGGTCAGACCCGGGCCACCACCTATATTTCCCATCTCCTGAGGCTCACAGCCCTGTGTTACCTGCAGTCCAGTGCCTGAGAACAGCTGTGTCATATGTTTTACCCAATGTTACAGTTTCCAAGGGAGGGTAAGTCCTCTCTCATGGTTGGAAGCAGAAGCCTGGCAGTTTGCTTGTCAGCTGTGTCTTTCTCATTAATAATATTCATGGTGGCCGGGCGCGGTGGCTCACACCTGTAATCCCAGCACTACAGGAGGCCAAGGCAGGTGGATCACAAGGTCAGGAGTTCAAGACCAGCCTGGCCAATGTGGTAAAACCCTGTCTCTACTTAAAATACAAAAATTAGCTGGGTGTGGTGGTGCACGCCTGTAGTCCCAGCTGCTCAGGAGGCTGAGGCAGGAGAATCGCTTGAACTTGGGAGGCAGTGGTTGCAGTGAGCCGAGATCGTGCCACTGCACTCCAGCCTGAGCAACAGAGTAAGACTCCATCTCAAAAATAAATAAATAAATAAAGATAACATTCATGGCATTTCATGATTCTTTTAATCCTATCTGGGTATGACTGATTTTGTTTCAGCAGACCCCTAATTTCTGCACTGACTGTAGACTTATCGTTCACTTAGGTTAACTTCTGTTACAACCCGAGTATCTGCCCAGCCTTTTACTCTACATCTACACCTGGTCACAGTAATACATGAATTAAAGGTAGGCTGCCTGGTGCGGCCAGAGGAACTTTGTCTTTTTCACAGATTGTCATCTGTGCCATCTTTAAGCCTCATTGTTGGCAGCAGACACAGTCTGTGGATGACAGTTCAAGTTGGGCACAGTGGATTTCAGATTTCTTGAGAATGGTCAGTTTAGGCTTAGAGTTTGCTGTTGACATTTTACTTTTATTTTCTTTTTTTCTTTCTTTCTTTTTTTTTTTTTTTGAGATGGAGTTTCGCTCTTGTTACCCAGGCTGGAGTGCAATGGCGCGATCTTGGCTCACTGCAACCTCCACCTCCTGGGTTCAGGCAATTTTCTTGCCTCAGCCTCCTGAGTAGCTGGGATTACAGGCACGCGCCACCATGCCCAGCTAATTTTTTGTATTTTTAGTAGAGACGGGGTTTCACCATGGTGACCAGGATGGTCTCGATCTCTTGACCTCGTGATCCACTCACCTCAGCCTCCCAAAGTGCTGGGATTACAGACGTGAGCCACCGCGCCCGGCCCCTACTTTTATTTTCTTAAAATTAGGAATCAAATTTCCATGCTTTAAAAAACGTGATGTACTTTCTGCATGTGGAATGAACATATTTGTATATAAGATTGGCTGTATAAGTATTTACAGGTAGTTTGTAGTCACTAAGTCACCTTATGTTCCGTTTCTTTCCTGCAGGGGCAGGCTGGTCTCTCTCCTTCCCTCTTTTCTTCTCCCTCACCCCCACCTTTTCTTCTTTCTTTATATTATTGATTCACTTATATTTGCATAGTAGCAATTTTTAAATTTTTCTTTTTCTCTCTGTTTTTTTTGAGACAGAGTCTCACTCTGTTGCCCAGGCTGGAGTGCAGTGGTGCAATCTCAGTTCACTGCAACCCCCGCCTCCTGAATTCAAGTGGTTTTTCTGCCTCAGCCTCCCGAGTAACTGGGATAATAGGTGCACACCACCATGCCTGGCTAATTTTTGTATTTTTAGTAGAGACAGGGTTTCACCATGTTGGCCAGGCTGGTCTTGAACTCCTGACCTCAAGTGATCTGCCTTTGCCCCACTTCCCCCACTAAGTGCTGGGATTACAGGTATGAGCCACTGCGCCCAGCCATTTTTTAGCTTTTCAAAAATGTTTTCACTTTGGTCTTGTCCTTTCTTTCCCCATTCACATAGTCCAGGTGGACAGTCTTGTTGCCTCTTGCCTGGACTATTACTCCAGCAGCAACTCATTCTCCTTCTTCCAGTAATCTCCTGGCCAATCACTTCTACTGCTTAATCTTCCTTGAGTTTCTCCCTCTCACTTGAAAAACCACACATACTCTTCCATATTGCCTTTTTTAAGGTTCACCTGCTTCAGCTCCGCTTCTGTAAGCTTCACCTGCTTTACCCAGGTTTGGGCTGTTTGTTCAGCAGCCCCCACATCCCCCTTCTCCGTACTTATGTCCTAGCTAGGCCTCCCGCGCAGCACCCTTCCCTTCCCTTCCCTCCATTAAAGTCCCTTCTTCATCGTCCAAGGTCTCTCCCACCCAGTGTCCCTCAGTTGGAACTGTCCCTAGTTCTCTGTGCAAGTCACAGTTGAATCACCGGTGTCTGGACATACCTCGCCCTGTCTCCCAAGACAGGAAAACACGACTGTGTCACCTTATCTGTTGGGGCTCCTGGTGTCTTCCAGATAGTTGGAACTCCATAAATATTTGTCATTTCACATTGATCACATTGCAACCCTGTGATCCAGGCAGGGTGAAGAGACTAAGGCCCGGTGTGCTTAATAGTGTTGTTCAGAGAATTAGTGATTGGTATGGATTTGTGGTCCACGTCCTCTCATTTGGTTCCTCTGACAGCCTCCCTGCTCCTCTCTAATTTGACTCGAAATTACCTTGGTTGACTCTTAAGTAGAAACTTATGTCCTTTTGTACTTGGGGGTATGTCTGAATTCATTAAATGGGGTGGGAGATTTTTCTTCTTCCCACTCTTCGCCTTGCTGTCCTGGTAGGACACAGCTGCCACCACTAAAGGCACTGGGGTTGCAGGGGTGGGGGGAGTGGGGGGGGTGGGGGGGCGGAAATGCTGGTCCTTGGTCCTTAGAGCAGCTGTCTTGGGTTATCTGGTCTTGACCTCACACAAGACTTCCTCAGGTCTGCAGTGTCCTAAGCCTGACTTAGTATCCCTTTATGAATACAATTCTCTACTACCTCTTTTATTTCAGGCACTTCGTCTTAGTAACATGGCCATGGGGAAGACAACCACAGGCCAGATAGTCAATCTGCTGTCCAATGATGTGAACAAGTTTGATCAGGTAAGCTGCAGCTCAGGGATCCTTTTTCATTGCATTCATTAAACACCCCGCCCCTTCTGTTTATTCTTTCTGGAGACAGGGGCTCACTCTGTTGCCCACACTGGATTACAGTGGTAGGATCATAGCTCACTGCAGCCTTGAACTCCTGGGCTCAAGTGATGTGTGATCCTCCCGCCTCAGCCTCCTGATTAGCAGGGACTACAGGTGCACACCACCACACCCAGCTAATTTCTTTCTCCTTTTTTGAATTTTCATGTCAGATGGGCTAACGTGGTGATGTCATAACAAAATTTGAGTGTCATAACAAAATACATCTCACACATGTGCGTGAACACCCGATTTTCATGCTCATGAACTACAGAAGGATTGCTGGCTAATTTCTTTTTCTATTTTTTGTAGAGAAGGGATCCTGCCTTGTTGTACAGGCTGGTCTAAAAATTCTGGCGTCAAGTGATTCTCCCACCTTGGCCTCCCAAAGTGCTGGGGTTATAGGTGTGAACCACTGGACCTGCCTGGTGACATTTACCTTGTGGGGGTATCGTGTTATCCAGAGCATTCTAGCTGCTGGCCATATCCATTTTGCATTAGGGCCACTTTTTTTTTTTTTTTTTTTTTTGATACAGCGTCTCCCTCTGTTGCCCTCTGTCGCCCAAGCTAGAGTGCAGTGACACGATCTCAGGTCACTGCAACCTCTGCCTCCTGGGTTCAAGTGGTTCTCCTGCCTCAGCCTCCTGAGTAGCTGGGATTACAGACATTCGCCTCCATGCCTGGCTCATTTTTTTTCTCTTTTTTGTATTTTTAGTAGAGACAAGTTTTTACCATGTTGACCAGGGTGGTCTCAAACTCCTGACCTCAGGTGATCCTCCCTCCTCGGCCTCCCAAAGTGCTGAGATTACAGGCATGAGCCACCGCCCCCAGCCACTTTTTTCCCCCCATTTATTCACTCATCAGACGCAAACTAAAAGCCTCCACTCAGTGTCAGGGATGATGAATAAGAGTTGGTTTTGGTTCTAAAGAAGCTCACGGCCTGTCAGGGAGACAAATACACAAGTAAATTACTGGAGTATGTGGTGGGCACTATAGTACAGGCTTTCTTGGGGTACTGGGGAGCCCCAGGGCATATGGGAGCTGAGTTCTGTGACACAGAATTCTGGAAAGTGCTCAGCTCATCAGTGAGATAGTCATGATCAAGACCTTCTTCTAATGCCACTGGTCAGATTCTCTTTCGAGTCCCCCAGACCCGCTCTTTGCTTCCCCAGAATGGCTTCATCTGTGGGGGGTGCTTGGCTTTCTGCTTCAGCGGGTGTCAACCCACTGCGGTCACTTCTGTTTAGGATCTTGCCGTTCTTTCCCAGCGGACCGTTTCTGTACTGTGTTTTTACTGGTTCTGCTTTTCTAGAGTCCTAAGAACGCTGTCTTGTTCTTTGAAGGTGACAGTGTTCTTACACTTCCTGTGGGCAGGACCACTGCAGGCGATCGCAGTGACGGCCCTGCTCTGGATGGAGATAGGAATATCGTGCCTTGCTGGGATGGCGGTTCTAATTGTTCTCCTGCCCTTGCAAAGCTGTTTCGGGAAGTTGTTCTCATCACTGAGGTAAGAGAAATACTGGTGTGAGAAATGTCATATGTATTTGGTAACATCCACAGTCTTCCCAATGCTTTTGCTCAGAAACAAACTAAATGCCTTTTATTATCTCTTCTTTGCATATGTTGCAGCTCTTCAGGCTTAGCCAAGGGGGCCTCCATCCTTATGCTGAAGGCTAATCTTCCGGGGACAAAGGTGAAGGCATTCACTGGCTACTCCCAGCCAGCATTCGGGCTCTGTGGCTCAATAAGTAGAGTGTCCTTATGTGGAAATCACATATGTAGAAGTTAGTTAAACATATAATGAAGAATAATAAACTGAAATATTTCATAGGCTCCACTCTAGCTGCATACATCTTTACCGTGCTTGTATTAGCGCTACTTTCACATGTGTATACATCTGTATTATTTTTAATTCAATATATCCATTAAATTGTAAGCTCCCCGAAGGCAAGGTGAATTTGAATGATGTATTTATAAAATCACACAGTCCTATGCAGTCCTAGTAGCATATGTGTTAGGATATGTTTGTTGGCTGGTCGTGGTGGCTGATGCCTGTAATCCTGAGGCCAGGAGTTTGCGACCTGCCTGGCCAACATGGTGAAACCCCGTCTCTACTAAATTGAAAAAATTAGCCAGGTGTGGTGGTACATGCCTGTAATTCCAGCTATTTGGGAGACTAGGCTCGAGAATTGTTTGAACCCAGGAGGCGGAGGATGTAGTGAGCCGAGATTATGGAGACTCTGTAAGGAAGGAAGGAAGGGAGGGAGAAATGAAGCTGTTGGTCAAGAGGTTAATGATGATAAAATAATTTAGGAATGAAGCAGATCCTAGTGAATTGGAAATGAGTCATTGTGAAGGTTGACAACTGGATTGAGATGTGCCACTGTTTGGTGTGCATTCATTTCCTTGTTATATGCTCTTGCTTATGGTGTATTTTTTACTTGGAACTTCCCCTCTTTGCCATCTGGAGAAGTATTTCCTTGTCCTTTGAGGCCCTTTCAGATGCTCCCAGTCCTCTGAAGCTTTTTTTTTTTGCTCTCCTTTTTCCCAGTGGAGTTGACAAACAGCCCTTTCTTTTCTGCTCCCCAGCACTTCATTTCCGTGTTATTACACTCTGCCCACCATGTTATCATCAGGTTCAGGTGCCTTTCTGCCTTCCCTGTGCACCTGTGAGCTCCTCAAGGGGACAGATTACATCTGACTCATTTCACATCTTCCTCAGCAGATATTGCAAATTCTCCAAAATACTTATTGAGTTGGAATAGATTGTTGACTTCCTAATCAAAGTCTTTCTCTATTTGTATTTTGAGTAGGACCTGTCTGTGTTGTCGGAAGCAAAAGCGCTGTAGGGAGGAACCACGTGATGTGGGTCCCTGCCTGTGCCTACTGCTGATAAGGGCAGGCTGTGATTGCTCGGGCTCATTTCCCATGTCTTGTCCCCTTTAGGAGTAAAACTGCAACTTTCACAGACATCAGGATCAGGACCATGAATGAAGTTATAACTGGCATAAGGATAATAAAAATGTATGCCTGGGAAAAGTCATTTTCAGATCTTATTACCAATTTGAGAAGGTAGGTTTTTGTGTACATTGTACCGGATTTTTGTACTTTGCTATTCTTGTTGAATGGTTTTAGAATTTTTACTATGTTTTCACATTATGAGATGTTCAGTACAATCCATCCCACTCCCCACACGTGGGAGCTGGGTTAAGTAGAAACTCAGAGGACGTTATTTTCACTTGATCTTCCATTCACTGTGTTCTTAAACCAAAAAAGCATGTATGCTTCTTACTAATACAAAAGTGAAAATCCAAACGTTTTTGAATATCCCAAATCCCTACAACGATTCTAAGATATTAGTATTTGAGAATAATGATGTTTAAAATAAAACTATAATTTATATTAATGTAGCCAAATGGACAGGTTATAGAGATGGGGCATATCTGTATTGGACCAAACTATATGAATTAGTATTTTTCATTTCAAGGTATGGAAATACTGTTAGTTTGCTTTGTGTTATTAGAAATTTTTTGGAGGCCAGTCACGGTGGTCACGCCTGTAATCCCAACACTTTGGGAGGCCCAAGGCAGGTGGATTGCCTGAGGTCAGGAGTTCAAGAGCAGCCTGGCCACCATGGTGAAACCCCATCTCTACTAAAAATATAAAAATTTGTTGGGCTTGATGGTGCATGCCTGTTATTGCAGCTATTCCAGAGGCTGAGGCAAGAGAATCGCTTGAATGCAGGAAGTGGAGGTTGCAGTGAGCTGAAATTGTACCATTGTACTCCAGCCTGGGCAACAAGAGAGGAACTCTATCTTTAAAGAAAGGTTTTTTGTTTTTTGTTTTTTGGCTTTGGTTTAAATATTTGATTAGTTGTTGCATTTTAGCACATGGTACTTCTTATGATTTCCTGGGTAATTCCTGGCCACTTCTCACCTTTGCACTTTTCCTTGAGTCAGAGTCTCACTCTGTCACCCAGGCTGGAGTCCAGTGGTGCAATCTCAGCTCGCTACAACCTCCACCTCCTGGGTTCAAGCGATTCTCCTGACTCAGCCTCACGAGTAGATGGGGTTACAGGTGTGTGCCACCATACCCAGTTGATTTCTGTATTTTTAGTAGAGATGTGGTTTTGCCATGTTGGCCAGGCTGGTCTTGAACTCCTGACCTCAGGTGATTCACCTGCCTCAGCCTCTCAAACTGCTGGGATTACAGGTGTGTACCACCATGCCCAGCTAATTTCTATATTTTTAGTAGGGATGTGGTTTCACCATGTTGGCCAGGCTGGTTTTAAACACCTGACCTCAGGTGATCCACCCGCCTCAGCCTCTCAAAGTGCTGGTATTACAGGTGTGAGCCACCATGCCTGGCCAACCCTTCCACTTTTGTAGATGGATCTTTCTGTGTTTCAGATGTGCTTTATTTCACTTCCATGACTGCCACCAGCATGTGACCCTCACTGGCTCCACCACTTTGAGTTATTTCTTCTCTCATGGGACCCTGGACTAGCCACGTCTGTCTAGCATCTTGGGGTCTCACAATTTTGGAGTTGCTTATTTTCTTCTCACATGAGTTCATGAGCTCCTGGAGTGTGTCCAGACTGTGAGACAAACTGTGTCTCACTCATCGGCAAGGTGGCTGGTATAGGACTTGTGTTGAATGAGATGGTTTGAATGCTTTTTCTATCCCTGCCTGATTGACACCGAATGTCAGACTATGGCTTTGCACATCATTTCGTTGGATGAGTGAAGTGGTTATTCACTGGTTTATGTGGGCCTTGATTTGAAGCTGTCCCCAGGGAATGTGCTATCATCTGTTTCCCTAATGTAAGAGACAGTTTACCTTAATCTATGTCCACTGCCTCGAAAGGGCCACATGACAAAGGCACTTGAAGTCATGACTTTGATTTTTGTGTGTGTTTTGTTTTTGTTTTGAGACAGGGTCTCACTCTGGTTACCCAGGCTGGAGTGCAGTGGCATGATCTTGGCTCACTGCAACCTCCACCTCCGAGGCTCAAGGGATCCTCCTACCTCAGACTCCCAAGTAACTGGGACTACAGGGATGCATTACCACACTGGGCTAATTTTTGTATTTTTTGTAGAGATGGTGTTTCACTTTGTTGCCTGGGCTGGTCTAAGACTCCTGGGTTCAAACGATCCATCGACCTCAGCTCCCAAAGTGCTGGGATTGGAGGTGTGAGCCACTTTGCCTGGCTGACGTCACTGCTTTTTAAAAAACCTGTACTCTCTTCCAGGAAGGAGATTTCCAAGATTCTGAGAAGTTCCTACCTCAGAGGGATGAATTTGGCCTCGTTTTTCAGTGCAAGCAAAATCATTGTGTTTGTGACCTTCACCACCTACGTGCTCCTTGGCAAAGTGATCACCGCCAGCCGTGTGTTTGTGGCAGTGACGCTGTATGGGGCTGTGCGGCTGACGGTCACCCTCTTCTTCCCCTCAGCCATTGAGAGGGTGTCAGAGGCAATCGTCAGCATCCGAAGAATCCAGGTTGGTGGCAGGTGCCATTTTAAAGCTGTAGGTGCCTTTGAAGTAAAATGATGTCCTCTTTTGTTTAGCGTCACTGTGTTTTGACATTCAACTCTCTAATAACCAACATGTGCTGCCATTCCAAAATGTTGTATGTACTTCCCTATCTATCTTAGATCGAGTGCACTAAAAACAGTGCAAGAACTATGATCATTTATGGGCAGCCGTGTAAACTGCAGTGCTGCAGGGCTTTTGATGTACCGGTGGTAACTGCAGGTGTGATTAAAATGTCTAAGCCGTCCAAATAGGAAAAGCAAATAGATTTCATCTCTTAGGTTAACACAAATGGATAAGTAGTGAGTATGGGTTGAGTATGATTCTTCTGTGGACTGGAAGGAAAGAGCGTGCTGGAGGTCCCTACTTCTTGGTCAGGAAGAATGGCCTCAACTTCACTTAGCTATCCCTATTGAAAAATGAGTTCTTTCCTCTGTGGATGTTTTCCTTGTTAATTTCTGTGCATGCCTTTAGGATCTCTGCTGTTTCTTTCCTGTCCTCTTTTCACTTTCTTCATACTGTTGAAGAACGTATCTCTGATAAGCGTCTTTCTTCCGCGTTGGTTGATTTTTGCTGCCTTGCTCCCTTTGTACTACTGTAACAAAATACCTGAGGCTGGCTGATTTATAAATATTAGACATTTATTTCTCACAGTTCTGGAGGCTGGGATGTCCAAGATCAAGTCTCTGGCATTGGTGTCTGGTGAGGACCGCTCTCTGCTTCCCAGATGGGCCTCTATGTCCTCACATTATGGGAGAAACTGAAGGGCAAAAAGGGCCTGGTTAGTCCCCTCCAGCCTTCTATAAGGACACTAATTCCCTTCGTGAGGGCTCTGCCTTAGTGGCCTAATCACCTCTTTTTTTTTTTTTTTTTTTTTGAGATGGAGTTTTGCGATTGTAGCCCAGGCTGGAGAGCAGTGGCACAACCTCGGCTCACCACGAACTCTGCCTCCTGGGTTCAAGCAATTCTCCTGCCTTAGCCTCCCAAGGAGCTGGGATTACAGGCATGTGCCACCACACCTGGCTAATTTTGTATTTTTAGTAGAGACGAGTTTCTCCATGTTGGTCAGGCTGGTCTCGAACTCCCGACCTCAGATGATCTGCCCGCCTTGGCCTCCCAGTTGCTGAGATAGGCTGAGCCACCTCCCCTGCCTAATCACCTGTTAAAGGCTCCACCTCTTAACACTGACACTGGGGTGAAGTTCCAACCCGTGAATTTAGAAAAGGCATGCCCATTCAAGCTGTAGCATCCACTTTATACATCGTCACCTTTTCCTAAGTAGCTGTCACTCAATTGCTGGGGGCAAATAATTTATATCACCAAGGAAAGGTCCAGGCACGTAATGTGTGCTGAGGTATTTGTGTGTTTATGAATAGGTTGAAAGTTAAAGGAAATTGACTTTGTGAGAGGGGTTGGCAAGAACTTGACTGTCTAAGCTGTTAAAAAAATTTGCTTTGTTTTATTCCGGGTTCTTAACAGTAATGGATGCCGAGGACAGACTCCAGTGAACTTAGCTGACGTTGGCTGTGATTTATTTATTATTATTATTATTTTGGTTGGGAGAGAGTAAGGTGGTGTTGTCCTAAAAGCTGAGATTCTTTTTTATGATGAAATTTGTTTTTAAAGAAGAGATCTAGCTGTGTTACGCAGGCTGGAGCATAGTGGCTCTTCATAGGCAGACTCTCACTACTAATCAGCAAGTTTGTATTCCATAAAAACTATTGCCTATTAAACAGACCAATTCTTATCCCCATTCTTTCTGACAACATCTTCAGGTAACACTGTGAAGGGATGGTTCGTGAAGTTCAATAACATTTTTTTTAAGGCAGAGTCTTGCTCTGTCTCCCAGGCTGGTGTGCAGTGGTGCGATCTTGGCTCACTGCAACCTCTGCCTCCTGGGTTTAAGCAGTTCTCCACCTTAGCATCCTGAGTATCTGAAATTACAGATGTGTGCCACCACACCTGGCTACTTTTTTGTGTTTTTTGGAGAGATGGGGTTTCACCATCTTGGCCAGGCTGGTCTTGAACTCCTGACCTCGTGATCCACCCACTTTAGCCACCCAGAGTGCTGGGAATACAGGAATGAGCCGCCATGCCCGGCCTCAGTAACACTTTTCTTATGTAGCCTTTGTGTCTTGAAAGAAAGAACTTAGGAATATACTTTGACTAGAGTATCTTTCTGAGTGTGCACGACACATTTTTCAGATGGGAACGTCACGTGTGTTGTGCTGCTGTAATTCTGTGACTGCTGTTGCTGCCCTTCACTTTGATTGCAGGTGCTGGTGTGTGTACGGTGGACCAGGGCTGCTGGAAGCTGTTACATGTTATTTCATGTTATCCTCACAACTGAAGGAGACAAACATTAGTGTCCCCACTCTACAGGGAAAGAAACTGGCTTCTGTAATAGGTTAAGGAGTTTGCCTATTTTTATATAACTTGTAAATGATAGAACTATTTTATCATAACTTGTAAATGATAGAACTAGGAATCCGTTCAGAACCATGATTTCGTAACCATTGTGTTGCCTATGATATTGGTCTGTTTTCCTACTGCTATAAAGAACTTCCTGAGACTGGGCAATTTATTAAGGAAAGAGGTTTAATTGGCTCACAGTTCAGCATAGTTGGGAGACCTCAGGAAACTTACAGTCATGGCAGAAGAGGAAGCAGGCACTTTACTCACAGGGCAGCAGGAAGAAGAAGTGCAAGCCGGGGAAATGCCAGACGCTTATAAAGATCATCAGATCTCGAGAGAACTCACTATCACTAGAACAGCATGGGGGAAACTGCCCCCATGATCCAATTACCTCCCCTGCGTCCCACCCTTGACGTGTGAGGATTATGGGGATTATAGTTCATAATTATGGGGTTACAACCTGTAATCCCAACACTTTGGGACGCCGAGATTTGGGTGGGGACACACAGCCAAACTGCATCACCTTAGTATCCTCTGGTGTAGGATATTTCTTTCAGTGTTCTTTTACTCATCTGGTCTTATTCCAGAAACCTTGAAAGGTTCTCTGTCTCCTGTGGAGTCATATTTTTGAACTCTAGGTGTTCCTTGGGTCATGTGGAGACCCAATGTGGCACCTGGCCACATTGTGTGTTTCCCAGCACAAGATGCGTCTGTTCCTGCTTTGGGGCTTTTTGCTCTGTGTGGCTGGGGTGTCCTCCCTTCTGTTCTTTACTGAAGGAAATGCTACTAAGCCCTCCAGCCAGGTCCCAGGAGCCTGGCAGTACTTTTGTTCCTGCTGAGCAAGGCCAAGTACCATGCAGCCCAGTGATGATGGACACATAGTGGGCACCAAATGCTGGATGGACAGAAGCAGCAACCATAGGAAAAGGCTGGGGCCCAGTACAGACCCAAGGTGGCCTGGCCTGTACTAGAAGCCAGAGGGAGGCCGAGGGAGGAAGCAGACTCAAGTTGGGGATTCCCAGAACACCGGGCCTTGTTCAAGGTAGGTGTGAGGGTCCTCAACTTTGGGGAACTGGGTCTTTCTCAGAGTGGACTGGATCGGAGTCTCTGCCTCATTATTTGTATCCCATATGCATCTCAAACCTGATTGGATTTGGTGGACCTGCTCCTCTAAGAAGGGGCCATATCTAACGTTTAATATACACCCTCCTGACTGGGTGCGGTGGCTCATGCCTGTAATCTCAGCACTTTGGGAAGCTGTGGTGGGTAGATCACTTGAGGTCAGGAGTTCGAGACAAGCATGGCCAACATGGCGAAATCCTGTATCTACTAAAAATACAAAAATAGTCGAGTGTGGTGGTGTATGCCTGCTATCTCAGCTCCTCAGGAGGCTCGGGCTTGCTTGAACCCAAAAAGCGGAGGTTGCAGTGAGTTGAGATTGCGGCACTACACTCTAGCAGCCTGAGCGTCAGAGTGAGACTCTGTCTAAAAAAAAAAAACCCTGATGACTAGCTTCCAGGCCGTGAAACAAGTGAGCTTTCCTTGGGTCATGTGGAGAAATAGAAACAGTCTTACTTGTTTAATTAGTTAGTCTGTCTTCCTGGCCATTAAAAGATAAATGAGGATTAAGACCATGGAGTTTTATAGGAATAACTGATGAGTACTTACTAGGTAGCAAGCAGGGGGCCAAGTGCCTTATGAATATTCATTCCTTTTACTCGTGTAACACCTCTATCATTCCTACATTACAGATAAAGAAACTGAAGTCTGGGGAGGGCAGATAGCACCTTCATGTTTTCAGTTAATAAAAGGCTGACCTAGGACTTTACCCAGACTGTCTGTCTGTCTCAGAAGTGTAGCTGTGTACGGTGGCTCACACCTGTAAGCCCAGCACTTTGGGAGTCTGAGGTACATGGATCACTTGAGGTCAGGAGTTTCAGATAAGCCTGGCCAGCATGGTGAAACTCCGTCTCTACTAAAAATACAAAAGTAGCTGGGGATGGTGGCACGCATCTGTAATCCCAGCTACTCTGCAGGCTAAGGTGTGAGAATCACTTGGATCCAGGAGGTAGAGGTTGCTGTGAACTGATATTGTGTCATTGCACTCTAGCCTGGGCAACAAGAGTGAGACCCCATCTCAAAAAAAAAAAAAAGTGCACATTCTTACCCCCACATACACAGCATAACCTGAATGCAGATTGTATTTCTGTGTGGCAGCCATAAGAAATAATTGGACAAAAAGCAGCCCCAACTGGTGGTGTGGCGGGGTGGGACATGTACCTTGGGTCCTCACTAACTCCGTGGGTCTCAGTTTTCTTACCTCCAAATAAGGGGATTGGACTTAATGTCTGGAGGTCATTACCTGTTTTGCCTCACTTATTTAGCAAACCCTCTGTATTAGTCAGAGCTCTCCAGAGAAGCAGAACTGATAGGGCCCACATGCACATAACATGCAGAGAGAGATTGGTGGATTGATTTATAAAATTGTCTCAAGCAATTGTGGAGGTGAGGTCAGTCCACAGTCTGTGGGGCAGCTGGCAGTCCAGAGACCCTGGGAAGAGCTGATAGGCAGCTGGAGTCTGAGGAGGACAGTCTTGAGGCAGAATTCCCTTTTCTTTTTAGGTCTTTTTTCTCTTAAATGCCTTCAACTGATTGGATGATGCCCACTGACATTATGTAGGACTTTAAAGTCTGTAGATTTATTTTTTTATTTTATTTTTTTTCTGTATATTCGTAATATACAGAATATGATATTCTGTATCATATGATATAGCTATAATATGTGATATATAATATGATATAGCTATAATATATGATATATAATATAATGTAGCTATAATATGTGATATATAATAAAGTACATGCCAAAAGGAGAGCAAGTGAACAAAAAGTATACATTATTATATAATTAATAAAAATTTTATGATACAAAGCATAGAAAAAAAGCACCAAAATATGTTTTTATTTATAACATATTCTAATTTATTATTTATTTATTTTTTTTAATTTTTTATTGCATTTTAGGTTTTGGGGTACATGTGCAGAACATGCAAGACAGTTGCATAGGTACACACATGGCAGTGTGTTTTGCTTCCTTTCTCCCCTTCACCCACATTTGGCATTTCTCCCCAGGCTATCCCTCCCAAGCTCCCCCTCCCGCTGGCCCTCCCCTTTTCCCCCCAATAGACCCCAGTGTTTAGTACTCCCCTCCCTGTGTCCATGTGTTCTCATTTTTCATCACCTGCCTATGAGTGAGAATATGCGGTATTTTATTTTCTGTTCTTGTGTCAGTTTGCTGAGAATGATGTTCTCCAGATTCATCCGTGTCCCTACAAACGACACAAACTCATCATTTCTGATTGCTGCATAATATTCCATGGTGTACATGTGCCACATTTTCCCAATCTCAACTGAAAAATACTTTCCCATTGATATCCAGACATATTTGACCAAATATCTGGGGACTGTGGCCTAGCTAAGCTGACACATAAAATTAACTATCACATGGTCTTTTTTTTTTTTTTGAGATGGAGTCTTGCTCTGTCACCCAGACTGGAGTGCAGTGGCACAGTCTCAGCTCACTACAGCGTCTAAATCCTGGGTTCAAGCAATTCTCCTGCCTCAGCCTCCCCAGTAGTTGGGATTACAGGCATGAGCCACCAAGTCCGGCTAATTTTGTATTTTTAGTAGAGATGAGGTTTCACCAAGTTGGCCAGGCTGGGTCTCGAACTCCTGAACTCAAGTGATCCACCTGCTTTGGCATCCCAAAGTGCTAGTATTACAGGTATAAGCCACTGCATCCAGCCTATCACACACTCTTTAATCCTCATCTCTTCTTTTGGGCTCTCCATATGTGACTCTGTCCTCATTTTCCCCTTATAATTGAAGCTGTTTGTATATAGATTTCTTTCCCTTCCTAAACTCTCAACTTATAAAGGCAGACACAATGCCTCATTCATCTTTATATTATGCATAGATTGCAGGTGCTCAGAAAATGTGTAAGTGAAGTCAACTTCTAGCTTCATTATATCTATGAGACTTGGCAAATGCCTAACAACTGAGCATTGTTTTAGTGGGAAGTGATGACTGTCATTCTCTGCTGAATTATGTCACACATCAGAGTGTGGCATGGAAGGGATCCTGCAGACAATTTTCTTTTTTTTTAAGGGTTTCCTAGTGCAGACCTCCCAGGAGGTCTCCAGGAGCCTGAGACTGGCTGAGTCAGTCCTGACTGAGACCCAAGCAGCAGGGAAACCTGTGAAGCTTCCCTCTTGTATCGTGGTTTATCCAAAGATTTGGTTTTCATTTAAACCCCCAAATCCTGTCACTTGAAATTCTGAGCCTTGCAGAGATGTGTTCACTGCTTCAAGTGGTAGAAAAAAAATCTAGATGAACGAGCTCCTGCATCTGTCTGCACTTCCAAATGTCCCTAATTTAGAGATCAGATATGTTTGCAGAGCAGAAACTCTAATAAGGTAGGTGTAGAAGAGTGCGTTATATAACCAAGGGAGATGAGAGGGACCGTCAAAGCTTCCCAAGCTCCTTCACCTCTAACCCATGTGGTCCACATTTCCAAGAAACATACAATTGAGGACATGGACAACTGAGACTGAGGGCTGGAAATTCCAGGTTTAGAGCCACAGGTTTCTTCATCTTCCTGTCCCACCAGCAGATCTAATCCCCTTAAGCATATGAGAGATAAGGTGTCCTCAGCCACTATCTGTCCCTCTATGTGACTCAGTGTCCAACAGCTATGAATGACCTTTTTCTTCACAATCAAATTTGGTTGTAGACTCAGCAATAGGCACGGTTCTCCCAAGCACAGGGGTCAGAGTCAGCAGCACAGACTCTGGCCTGTGGGCATCGTGGGCACGGCTCCACGCACATTCAGCACAGACCTACTGTGTGGAAACAGTCCCGCTGTCAACAGGGAACACTTATCTTGGGGGTACTTTCTAAAAAATTCTTCACAAGCCTCAACAAAGGATCCTGGTTTAGAAATGCTGGCTGGAGACAGCTGACAATCAAATATGAGCGTGAGAAGTTTGAGTATTCTTCCTGGCAACAAACTCACAGCTTCATCAGACACTCCTGGAAAACAGAAATGTGACCTTGGACCAGACAGGAGATCATTGTTAATTAGGGAAAGAGAGAGAGAGAGAGAAAGAGAGAGGTCAATTTTCAAAGAATTGTGGTCCAGTATGCGGTAGGGCAGAAATCCTTAAGATTTTTAAAATTTATTTTCCGCTAAAGTGCAACTCAATGTTGTCTAAGGCTTGAAACTCCTGTTTGTGTAGACAGATGTATGCATGCAGTAAAATAAAACGACCGGCTGGGAATTTTACATTTTCCACTGGCTAACTTTGGCAAGGTACTCGTGTCCAGATAAAGGATGCCTCTTCGACTTGGGCAGGAAACCTTAATTTCCCCTCATGTGCATAGTTTCTGGTGGGAAGGTGGGCCTGGAGTTCAGCAGTAGTGATTTTCAGTAAAAGAGAAACAGATGGCCAGGCGTAACTGGTAAGAAAGCATTGGTGTTAGCGTGGAGAACTCCTTCATGGTGGCGTTGAAGTCACTGTTGGAGGCTTAGTTTAGTTTAGTTTTTGTTTTTTCTTCCTTTAGGTCTTTGACTGTGTTTTTTCAACCTGAATGGTTCCTGTGACCCATTTTGTCCCCAAGTTCATCAGAATTACCCGACATGCTGATAAACTAAATTATTACACGTTGGAGATTCTGCTTCACCAGGCATTGGCTGGAGCCCAGTATCTTTCTGAAAATATGCTGTCTTTGGGACCCATTGCCTGAGTTGTGTGATGAAAAAGCACACTAGGTCAAAATACGTGTAGCAAATCTGAAAGACATCAGGATCACTTAAGTCTAAAAATCAGTTGAGAGAAAGAATCCAGATACCTGTCTTGGTCCATGCTAGGCTTTTGGGGGTTAAGTTTGGAATTGGTTCATTCACTTAGTCATTGACTCCACAATGTAATTGAACACCTAGCTGGCACTGTGATGGATGCTTAGATACAATGATAAGCCAACGCCCAGAAGTCCTTCCTGCTCAGAATTTCCTCCTGGGAATCAAGTGGGGTTAATAAGTAACCACATAATTAAAATCCATGCTCATGTGTCATTGTCTTTGGAAGGCAATGTCCAAGGTACCATGAGGTGGTTTGGTAGAGCTGCCAGCGCCATTGTGGAGTTGCTATGCTTCCTGCGAAAGCTCAAGAAATAGCCTCCAGCATTGCGTGTGTGGTAGTGGAGAGAGATGGGGAAGGGCTCTGGAAGGGAGGGGGCTTGGGGCAGCCAGGAGGCTGATGTCCTGCATTTTCGTGGGGGATCACCCACAGAAAATGTGAGAAAAGTTCTTAATGTTCAAGAAAATCCACATATTTTTAGTTCACTCTGGCTGCAGCCTGGGGAATGCATTGGGGTCCCAGAGTAGAGGCAGGGAGATATGTCAGGAGGCTGATGGAGGAAACAGTCCAGGAAGATGATTATTTGATTCAGACTCAGGCCAAGTAGAGAGCCTTGGATAGATTTGAAAGTCACTGGGAACATGTCCTGATTTGGGTGTGGGGCAAGGGGAGGGAGAAGGATCAGGGTCTACTTTTGTTTTGGAAAATCATCTGGGTTTACTGGAATAGGGAATACTAAAAGAAGACCAGATTTGGGGATGAATTTGGCTTTGAAGTCTGGAATGCTTTAGAACTGTACAGATGTTTGCTACGAGACCCACTGATGGGTTCTGCCTGGTTCCGCCTCCTTTCCTATTTCTCTAAAAATGGAGGTTGTAAATGATGAGTGTAATGAATAGATCCAATGTTCACTTTCTTCCTTGTTTCTCATGTGCATATGTTAATGAACAATGAGAATGTGAAAATGGCATGAGGAGAGGAGGAATAGGTCTGCCGGGTATACTGACCAGGCGATCAGAATTAAGTGAGCCTTGACCAAAGATACACCAGAGCTTGGCAGACACATAGAGTTTAGAAACATTGTGATGTTAAATTTCTTTTTTAAAGTATATATTTATATTTATATTTTTTATTTTACTTTAAGTTTTAGGATACATGTGCAGAACATGCAGATCTGGTTACATAGATATACATGTGTCATGGTGGTTTACTGTACCTATTAACCCATCACCTAGGTTTTAAGCCCCACATGCATTGCATTTGTCCTAAAGCTCTCCCTCCCTTTGCCCCTCACCCTCTAACAGTCCCCGGTGTATGATATTCCCCTCCCTGTGTCCATGTGTTCTTATTGTTCAACTCCCACTTATGAGTGAGAACATGCGGTGTTCAGTTTCTGTTCCTGTGTTAGTTTGCTGAGAATGATGGTTTCCAGCTTCATTCATGTCCCTGCAAAGACCATGAACTCCTTTTTTATGGCTGTAAAGTATTTCATGGTGTATATGTGCCACATTTTCTTATCCAGTCTATCATTGATGGGCATTTGGGTTGCTTCCAAGTCTTTGCTATTGTGAATAGTGCTGCAGTAAACATACATGTGCATGTGTCTTTATAGTAGGATGATTTATAATCCTTTGGGTATATACCCAGTAATGGGATTGCTGGATCAAATAGTGTTTTTTGTTCTAGATCCTTGAGGAATCACCATACTGTCTTCCACAATGGTTGAACTAATTTACACTCCTATCAATAGTGTACAAGCATTCCTATTTCTCCACATCTTCTCCAGCATCTGTTGTTTCCTGACTTTTTAGTGATTGCCATTCTCACTGGCATGAGATGGTGTCTCATTGTGGCTTTGATTTGCATTTCTCTAATGAACAGTGATGATGAGCTTTTTTCATATGTTTGTTGGCTGCATAATTGTCTTCTTTGGAGAAGTGTCTGTTCATATTCTTTGCCCACTTTTTGATGTGGTTGTTTTTTTTCCTGTAAATTTGTTTAAGTTCTTTGTAGATTCTGGACATTAGCCCTTTGTCAGATGGATAGATGGCAAAAATTTCCCCCCATTCTGTAGGTTGCCTGTTCACTCTGATGATGGTTTCTTTTGCTGTGCAGAAACTCTTTAGTTTAATTAGATCCCATTTGTCAATGTTGGCTTTTGTTGCATTGCTTTTGGTGTTTTAGTCATAAAGTCTTTGCCCAAGCCTGTGTCCTGGGTGGTACTGCCTAGGTTTTCTTCTAGGGTTTTTATGGTTTTAGGTTTTACATTTAAGTCTTTAATCCATTGTCTTTCTTACTCATACTTTTCAGTTTCCTTTTTTCCATGTACAGAAAATGAAACATTTATTGTGAAGCTTTTAGGTCCAAGAAACTCTATCTGTTTTTGTTTTATTAAGGAAAGGACTGATGATCTTGGCATAGAGCAAGTCCAATAGGATTTTAAGAGAACTTATCTTAACGGCAAAGCACTGGAAGTCTTCAATGACTTCCACGTCCAGTAAAACGTGTCTCTGAGGTTATATTGTTCACAAAGCTGCTTCAGTTTTTGCCAACCGTCCACCCTGAATTTGATCTCTTTGACTGAGTTCTGCTGTCAGATACTTCCCCTAGGGACCTGTTCCGGGGATGCACTTCATTGCTGTTTTGGCAATGTCATTTCAGCTTTTTCATCCTCCTGAGTGATGAGAGAAGGTCCAGCCAGCCCTTCCAGCACCTTTACAAGCCATTCATGTGTTGAATGGAGTCTCACTTAACCACTGAACAATTAGCATGTCTTTCTCTACTCAGATCCATTTATTCACCAGTGCTCCATAGAGGTACTGTGTGCATAGTTTTTGGTTTTGAAGGTGGGGAACTTCTGTTCCAACATGCACATACAGAATAATAAATTTGATGTCTTGGTCACACACTTCAGCTAAAATCAGAATTTTATTCAGTCTAGACAAGATTAATAAGATGTATAACCTCTTGCTTGTTGCTGTGCTAACTGACATAGCTGATGGTTTGAATAATTTAAGCCAATCCTACAGACTGTTATGACTGTAGCATGTATCTGTGAGGAGCTGACCCCAGGTGCAGGATAGTGTTCATGCAGATGAGTGTGTCTGTAAGTGCAGTGTGGGGGACGCATCTCTGCCCTGTGCATAACTCAGTTTCAATACCAGCTGCTGCCACCTTGAGCTGGTTTCCGGCAGGATTAGTCTTTGAGATGGGCCCTGAAGGACAGGGTGGGATGAATACTCAGGGAATCAAGGCAGAGGCTACTTTGGGAGTGTGAATGTCATGCTGCTGGGTCCTGGAAGAGTTTGAAGCATGGTGTCAATTATTAGAGGTGTTTTAAGAAGATCTTTAGAGAGTGGTGTTTGGGATCAGTTTGGTTGTGTTGGGGATGCTGGAGAAGGGACCAGTGAAAAAGTTGTATCAGTATCACACATGATTAGCAGTCAGTAAACTTGTGAAATTGGTCATTTCTTTTCGTTTTATTTTGTTTTGCGATAGGGTCTTGCTCTGTTGCCCAGGATGGAGTGCAGTGGTGCGATCTCAGCTCACTGCAACCGCCGCCTCCTGGGTTCAAGCAATTCTCATACCTCAGCCTCCCATGTAGCTTGGACTACAGGCGTGTGCCATCAAGTCCAGTTAAGGTTTGGATTTTTAGTAAAGACGGGGGTTTGCCATGTTGACCAGGCCGGTCTCAAACTCCTGACCTCAAGTGATCTGCCTGCCTTGGTCTCTGAAAGTGCTGGGATTATAGGCGTGAGCCACCATGCCTGGCCTAGTTGGGTCATTTCTTGAGATATGGTGACTTGTGACAGATTAGGCCCAGATCGTTATCTGGTTAACCATGGAATAGGTGGTGTGGAGGGAGGAAGCAGAGATGCTGTGGTGAAGCCTGCAGCAGAATCTTCGGGCCAGCAATTGTCTGTGCCCTCTCTGCTGTGCCAGACATGGGCTTCTGCAGTGAGAACTAGCAGTGTCCGATCCTTAATAGGCTCTCAGTATGGCTGGTGGGTGGATAGCGAGGGAGCGGATGAACAGACAGCATCTTCTGCTTGCAGTGTCTTTGAGAGAAACACTGACTTTTTTTCTTTTCCTATATAGAAGAAAGGAATGTATTTTTCTTTTCCTGCATAGAAGAAAGTTTTCATTTTCAGTTTTTGTTCTTTTGAAGTGTAACATTGCAGTAAAAAATGTGTAGCCCTGTGAAGTCACAGATAAAAATTTTAAGGACTCAAAGGATGTTGACAATTTTCAACATCCTTTGAGTCCTTAAATGGATGATTTATTTAAGTGTTTTTTTTAAGTGGATGATTTATTTAAGTGTTTTTTCTCTAAAACATGTTCCATGCTCATTTCAGTTGCTTCAGAGTTGCCAGTGGTTTGCAAAACATCCATGTAACAGCCATTTACACACGTGGTTTATTTTCTCATGCAAAATCCTCCTAAGTTTCCATATGAGTTTGCGAGGGCTGCTGGAACAAAGTACCACAAACACAGTGGCTGAAAACAAGGGAAATTGAGTCTCTTTCTTCTTTTCTTAGAGAAATACTGATCATGTTAGGTTTAGGGCCCTCCCTATTCCAGTATAACTGCATTTTAATTAATTACATCTGTAACGGTTCCATTTCCAAATGTCACCTTTGAGGTACTGAGATTATGACTTTATCTTTTTGGGGGGTGTCTTAGTCTGTGATGGATACACATAAATTACACGTTGGGTAACTTTTGAAAAACAGAAATTCCCACAGCTCTGGAGGCTGAGAAGTCCAAGATCAAGGCACTGGCAGGTTCGGTTTTCTGGTGACCTGCACTCTGCTTGTAAGGTGGTGCCTTGATGCTGCATATTCCAGACGGGAGGAATGCTGTGTCCTTATAGGGCAGAAGGCGGAAGGGCTAGAGGGCTGCCTCCTGCCTGCAGCCTCCTTTACAGGGTCCTTAATGCCATTCATGTGGGAGGAGCCCTCATGGCCTAAATACCTCTTACTACCACCACAGTGGCCACTAAGTTTCAACATGTGGATTTTGGAGGGGAAGCTGTCCAGGCAGCTTCCAAGGCCTGAACGTTGGGGTATAGGAAGTTTCCTGGACCTCGTCTCTTTCCACTGGGCTGAACTTAAGTCACATGGCTACCTCTGGCTACACTGGGGGCTGGGAAGCATGGTCCTTATTCCAGGCTGCTATGCATTGGCTAAAAATTGGGAGTTTTGTTAACTACAGAAAACTGAGAGCAGATTTTGAGGAGAGCTGACCACTTTTGCCACATCTACAAAATTTTGGATGGGGTGGGGGTGATGTAGGTGGTTTATTCTGTTTCTAAACCACTGTAGCTTCTCTCATTGAATGATACGTACCATATGAGGGGCAGAAGGGAGTTCCCTATATATCATTATGTTAGGTTTGCTATGGTTAGCAGGACTTTCTTGTTTTTTTTTTTTTTTGTTGAGACGGAGTTTCGCTCTTGTTACCCAGGCTGGAGTGCAATGGCGCAATCTCGGCTCACCACAACCTCCACCTCCCAGGTTCAGGCAATTCTCCTGCCTCAGCCTCCTGAGTAGCTGGGATTACAGGCACGCGCCACCATGCCCAGCTAATTTTTGTATTTTTAGTAGAGACATAGGGTTCCACCATGTTGACCAGGATGGTCTTGATCTCTTTACCTTGTGATCCACCCGCCTCGGCCTCCCAAAGCGCTGCGATTACAGGCTTGAGCCACCGCACCTGGCCAACTTTGTTTTATTCAGTTAAGTTGCCTTGTATAGTTGCTAACTAGTGTGGAAAACAGCAGGAAGTGAAAGGTTGCGCTATTCCTGCTGTCAAGGAGGGGATACTGACTAAGGAAAAAAGATAAGTGTAGGTCGAGCACGGTGCCTCACACCTCAGCACTCTGGGAGGCCGAGGTGGGCAGACTGTTTGAGGCCAGGAGTTTGAGACCAGCCTGACCAACATGGTGAAAACCCATCTCTACTAAAAATACAAAAAATTAGCCAGGCATGGTGGCAGGTGCCTGTAATCCCAGTTACTGGGGAGGTTGAGGCAGGACAATCACTTGAACCCAAGGCAGAGGCAGAGGTCACAGTGAGCCGAGATTGTGCTACTGCACTCCAGCCTGGAAGACAGAGTGAGACTCTGTCTCAAAAAAAAAAAAAAAAAAAGTGATTGTGAAAAGAAGCTTATAAAATATGTTTTAAGAGCTAGAAATGAAATGAGGGCTTTTTTATTTTTAGTTTTAGTTTTTAGAACAGTGACTTAAGTGACAGTGAATAAGTTATATGTCAATTTGACACGCACGAGGGAGGAGAAAGGCCAGTTGAATCTAAGTGACCAGCCCGAGTGAGGGCTGCTTTCACAGGCTCTGCCCTGTGTTTCCTGCCTACCCTTCTGGGCTAACTCACTTCCTGAAAGCTGGGAATGGCCTCAACATCCGTGTTGCCAGCATCCAGCACGGGGCTTGGCACATGATGAGGATTCATGAAATATTCATCAGAGCGCTTCCAGGCAACTCCCATGTTCACCGTTAGTAACACAAAAGTCCAGCAGTGGAAATGTGCAATCTCTAAATGTGCTCAACCTCAAAGCAGTATTTTCTGTTTGTTTAGGAACCAGTATACTTGTTGAAAAGAAAAGACACAGATAGTTCCTAAAATTATAAAGATGGTTCATGGCCACAAACTCTTTATATGTTTATTAAAGAAATAGCATATGCTGATGTGAACCGATACTTTAAATACGGTTGGCAAAATGATCTGTAGGCTGCATAAAGTTTCGTGTTGCAGATTCCGTGGAAGTGATGACTCTTGTTTCTGTAATTTAAACGGTCTGTGTTTTTCTTACTCTCTTTAGAACTTTTTGCTGCTTGATGAGATATCACAGCGCAACCGTCAGCTGCCGTCAGATGGTAAAAACATGGTGCATGTGCAGGATTTTACTGCCTTTTGGGATAAGGTAACATATTTTTAATTGCGAGATCATGACTGCGAATACATAATGAGTGACATTGGTTTAATAGAGAACTTTGAGATGTTACACGTGGTATAAAAATATGGCTTGCTCATTTACTGAAAGTATGTTACAAAGATTCTCAAAATTAGGAGTAAGTTTGGCAATAAATAGAAAGTAGGTATGAAATCAGACTTAGGGATTTGACAATTTGTATTTTATCTCATTTTCTTTCTTTTTGTTGAGATGGAGTCTTGCTCTGCTGCCCAGGCTGGAGTACAGTGGCGTGATCTTGGCTCACTGCAACCTCTGCCTCCCTGGTTCAAGCGATTCTCCTGCCTCAGTCTCCCAAGTAGCTGGGATTACAGGCACCTGCCACCATACCCGGGTAATTTTTGTATTTTTAGTAGGGACAGGGTTTCACCATGTTGGCCAGGCTGGTCTCGAACTCCTGACCTCAGGCAATCGGCCCGCCTCAGCCTCCCAAAGTGCTGGGATTATAGGTGTGAACCACCATGCCCAGCTGTATTTTATCTCATTTTTGAAAAAACCCATTGAAAGCATTACCTCATTCTAACCTAAATGTCACTAAGTTTAGACATTGGCAATACTGGATTTCATAGGATTAGACAGACTGGGGTGCAGCATGGAATGGGTTAACTACTGAGTACGTTGTAAATTAATAGAGACTGGGGTATCAGTGCACGTTTTCACCTTACTGTTTGCAGGTCATCTTATTACATATTGAAAAAGCCCACGACTTGGATTTTGCCACAGGGTTGGGGTGGGGCTTCCCTGTTCTAAGCATCTGGGTGGTACCAGCTGCTTTGGTGGCAGCCTAAGGCAGAGGGCTAGCTGCAGGCTGCCCAGGCAAGCTCTGTGGATTCCTGATTGAAGAGTTTCACCATGTGGCAAGCAGACAGGTAGTTCAGGCAAGGCTACAGGGATTTTTCAACACTTGGTTTACTTTTGACATTTAGGCAAATAGAAACAGCAGCAGGGACCACCCACAGGAAGTACTAAGGCTCGGTGTATCTCCTGCTATCCACAACTCCAGTGCCCTCCTCATGCTTCCAAGGAAGCAGTGGGCTCCCTGCCCAGTGCTCATAGAGGCCACTGCTGTGGCTCCGGCTTTTCAGGAAAAGAAAGGCTGTATTATAAGTTGCCTGGCAAGGAGACAGGAGGCAATGCTCAAATTTGTCTTCCCTAGCTGGGGGATGGGGCAGGTTTTATGGGCAGAGGGTAATGAGGCGTGGTCCGCTTGGATCTTGCAGTGAAGTGATGCCAGCACTGGATCTGATCAGATTCTGGATCATGCCATGAGGCATCTGCCTGTGAACTCGCTCCTCCTTCTTTGGTCCTAGCACTCAGGTTCTGCCCATGGTTGCATATTCAGTTCATTTGGGAATGCTCAGACGATGTACCTTGCAACCTGGGATCCATGGCAACTGAGAAACAGTTCCTGTTATTGGGCTGGTTCTGTGGTTATGCTCACCTGAGTCCATAGTCCTCTGTGAATCCGCTTGTCTCAGTCTGTGTTAGACTGGAAAACAGAACAGCATGGGAGATGGAATATTGTGCAGGGAATTCATTACAGAGGTGATGAAAGAACCAACACAGAGGGAAAGCAGCAGTGGAGGAGGCCACCCCGAGATCAGCCATGGCAGGAAGCTACACACTGGGGCCAGAGATGATGCCTGCCAGGAGCAAAGCCCAGAGACCTGACTGTGAGCAAGAATTGGGACCAGAGGGCCAGGGGCTCTTCCAATGGCGCAGGGACTGCTCAGGCTGCTTAAAGCAGGTGGGCGGTGCTGGTGGTGAGCAGATCCTCTCCTCTCTGGTGCTTTTGTGGCTGATGTTTGTGACTGAGTTATAGTGTAGTTTGCTGGAGCCAAGAGCCAATAGGTGGTTGAGCAGCTCCCGCCCAGCCCCATCACGTCTGCCGTCTCCTGTGGTACCAATGTCAACACTCTCTAGACTCCAGACTTTCTTTCTCCACATGCCCTTGGCTCTAAGTATCGCCCTCCCTGTTTCATGTGCGCCTAATTCTGATGTAATTTCTGCCATCTCTAGCAACAAAACAATGTGTTCCCAAATATATAGAACACCATTGCATCTTGTGCACCACCTGACCTTACTGTTTCTCCTTACCTGTTGCCATTCCCACCCTAATACATTTCATTCATTCATTCCAGAGACAGTGTCTCGCTCTGTTGCCCAGACTGGAGTGGCACACTGCAACCTTCACCTCCCAGGTTCAAGCAATTCTCTTGCCTCAACCACCCGAGTACCTGGGATTACAGGCATGCTCCACCACGCCTGGCTAATTTTTGTATTTTTAGTAGACACGGGGTTTCTGCCATGTTGGCCAGGCTAGTTTTGAATTTCTGGCCTCAAGTGATCCGCCCACCTTGACCTCCCAAAGTGCTGGGATTACAGGCATGAGCCACTGCGCTAATATACTTTAAGCATTGACAGAAAGCTCTATGAACATCCATTAGAAAAAAGCACTGGGAGTGAATGCTGTTGAATTAGAGGCAGGCACTGAGGTAGCCACCATACACTGTGTAGGTCCCATTTGCAAATTTGTTTTGTACCAAACTCTGCAACATTGTAAAATGGGCTGTTTTGTTGTTTTTCGTTTCTTAGAGAATGTTGACAGTTGCACTGTAAAGAGCACACTCCATCCTGTTTTCTGGGCCTTGTCTCCGGGTGATTATGCCCCATACTGCCAGGGATTATTACGGGGGTCATGTGGGTGAGAGCGCTTGGGTGGGAGGAAGGGCACAGACACTGGGGCTTTTGGGGAGATGCTGCGGAGGAAAGAGGGTGTGCAGGGCTGGGATTTAGGAGAAAGACAGTCCCCAGCAGCAGCCCTGCTGGACAGACCAGTTACTATTGGAGGGAAGGTCTTCCCACCAGCCTAGGTCTAATTTATAAAACAAATGGGCTTGGGCAGAGTCTCTAATCTGTAAAGTCTGTGGCCCTGTGGGAGCCTGTGACTCTCTGTGGGGCAGGGATTTGCTTCTGCTTTCTTCACGGCTCTGTCCCAGGGTTCAGCGTAGGGTTCAGTCCAGAGTTGGGGCTCAGTCCGCCTGCCTCAGTGTCTGGAAGGGGCCCAGCCTCCCGATCTGTCGAGTGCTGCCCCCTTCTGGCTGCAGTGCACCAGTGCTGGGTCCCGGGCATCCCGGTGGGGCAGAAACCTGCTCTAAAGAGAACCCGGGCCGTGATGGGAAGCTGGGTTTTTTGCATGTGGCTCACTCTTTTGCAGTCAAAACTGAGTAAAAACAGGTAAAGTTAGAAATATTTGTTAGGAAAGAGACATACTGCAAAGGAGGGGGAAGGGACAGGTTGACCAGCTGTGTTTTTTGTGTCCTTTATAGTCACAGAAATAAACAAGTAGGTTTCAGTTGTCTTAAAAGACAAATGTTGCTTAATGAAGAATACAGAGTAGACCTTTTACATTTTAGAGGAAGAGCACCAAGTCAAGAAGACTTTGAAAATTTGTGACAAGTTTGCACTTACAAAATCATGTAAATGTCACATTTTGTTTAACATTATTTTTCCAAGTGCTTAGGTAATAATGTATTACTTTTTTAAAAAAGAAATTGTTGTAGGCCTGTAGGAAGGAGTAGAGAAAGAAAAACAGAAAGAGGTTCTCACATATGAAAAACCTGCCTCTTCAGAAGAATTGCCTGAACCCAGGAGGTGGAGGTTGCGGTGAGCCGAGATCACGCCCTAGCACTCCAGCCTGGGTGACAAGAGCAAAACTCCGTCTCAAAAAAAAAAAAAAAAAGAAAAACCTGCCTTTTGTGGATGACTTTTAAATAATTCCTATGAAATCTGGCGCTAGTTTCTTTGTGCTAAAAGGTGATCATGATTGTTTTGGTTTGCGCCTATCCTATAATGTGGTATGGGACACATTTTATAAGGAGTCAGTTTACATACACACACATTGTGGTCTTTGACCATTTATAGAAATATTTGGGATTATTTGGGTATGTGACCGTTAAGTCGTTTCCAGATAAATGTTTCCTTTTGAAGGTTATCTTGATCTGTTACTCCCCTGCTGTGCTTTCTGTCTTTTGGGCATTTTACTAATCACACATGCCCGCTTAAGACATGGAGGGGGGTTGATGGAGGGGGATTGATGAGTACCTGTTTGTGGGCTGGGCCAGCTCAGTGTCCTTAGGTTTTGGGTTGGTTGGGTTCATGTGTGCTTCCCTCTACCATCGTCCCAGGGTGTTCCGCCCTTCAGGGATGCTGGATTCATTTTCAAAGAATCCTTTTCTAAGTTGAGGAGGCTGCATTGCCTTTGATTCACTCTTGATCATTTTTCTATGATGTGGATGAGCATTTACCAAAGCGTGTTGTGTGGAGGAAAAGCCCCTTCTGAAAGGACTTGAGACTCAGATAAATTTGCTAAATGCCCACCCACCAGACATGCATGGTCAGGTCCCTCCAATCTATCCGTGGGAAATTCAGATGAAGATGATCAATATGAGAGTTCAATCACTTTGGGTTTCCTCCCGGATTGTAGCTGTTTGTACTTCACTTAGCGGTATCAAGTTTTGTCTGATAGTGTTGATGTCTGGGTTTGGACAAAAGTTCTTATCGTTGGCAGTTTTTACAGCTGAGTTTCTATACTCTGAATTTAAAGCTATTCCTCTCTTTATTTGTACCAACTGACTTGCTTTTTAAAAGACAGATAATTCAAAGTACTGATTGTCCTTGTATGAGAAGAGGCACCTCTTCATTTTGGTTTATCATGCACTGGTAAACTGTCCCCTCTCCCTGATACACATGTAATCCTCTCAACTGAAAAGAATTAGAAGCTCTGTATAAAAGTAGTGAATTTGGTTTGATCTCCTAAAGAATAACCTGTAAAATAACATTATTTTTTTGAGACAAGGTCCCACTGTGTCATGCAGGCTAGCATGGAGTGGTGCAATCTTGGCTCGCTGCAACCTCAACCTCCTGTGCTCAAGAATTCCTCCCTCCTCATCCTCATGAGTAGCTGGGACTACAGCACACACATGCCATGCCTGGCTGGTTTTTTTTTTTTTTTTTTTTTTTTTTTCTGAAGAGATGGGTTCTCGCTATATTGCCCTGGCTGGTCTTGAACTTCTAGGCTCAAGTGATCCTCCCACGTCTGCCTCCCAAAATGTTGGAATTACAGGCATGAGCCAATCCACGCCATGCCTAAAACAACTTTTGTTTTTTTTTAAACATTAGCAGTGATTGGTAATTTTCTTAGCATTTAGTATATGTAAAAACATGCATATACTCCTGAATCTTGTTATCATAGAATTTATAGATTGTTTAGGAACATTGTTTCTGATACTGTAATGAGTACTTCATTCCTTCCTCACTTGTGTTGGATCGTACGCCATGGTGGGTACCTCACTGTTTATAGTAGACTACTGTGCTGTTCCCTATTTACCCGGGAGAGGTAATGCAAGCTCTGGGTATAACGCTGAGACTTTCACTTTGAACCATGAACATAGACTTAATTTCATTATTCTTCATTTTTTGGTTGTTGTTAAATGAGATCTCTGGTTACAGAGTTGACCACCGTTTGTAGAAGTTCATTTGCCAAGAATGACTTTATAGTATAAAGTGCCTTCTTGCTGGCTGGGCATAACTGAGGTTCATGCTTTAGCAAATGAAAACGGGAAGATTAGTGGAGATTTCGTCATCCATTAGCCAAGGATTGGGCATGCCATGTACTCATGCTGCCACCGTGTGGACATTAATGAAATAGAATATTAAAATCAAGGGACATAATGAAAACTTACATGTGATTGAACAGCTCCCATACTGAATATTATATTAAGAATATTGTTTTAAATGAGAACACATGGACACAGGGAGAGGAGCATCACACACCCACACTGGGACCTGTTGATGGGTAGGGGGCACGGGGAGGGAGAGCATTAGGAACAATACCTAATGCATGTAGGGCTTAAAATCTAGATGATGGGTTGACAGGTGCAGAAGACCACCATGGCACATGTATACTTATGTAACAAACCTGCACGTTCTGCACATGTATCCCGGAACTTATAGTGAAAAAAAAACAACAAAGAATATTGTTGTGGTGAGTTAGCATGAGTTTTCATTTCAGGAAGGTTGCCTTGTCATTTTTAGTATCTGAATTTTGTGGATGCCTGGAGCTGTGTTCACTTGAAAATCTGGTAAAAGGGAATGGGCTTTAGGTACTGAAGATTCCCAACTGTTTCAAACCCCACAAAAAAGTGTGATTGTATGAAAAGGACCCTAGGATACAATATCTTAAAATAAGAAGGAGAAAGATTTGGGTTATGTTCATATATCAATGACTACTGTATTGAAGTGATTTTGAAGTGATTTGTGTGACTATTGAAATGGGCACATTTTATAAACTTTAATTTGTAGGCATCAGAGACCCCAACTCTACAAGGCCTTTCCTTTACTGTCAGACCTGGTGAATTGTTAGCTGTGGTCGGCCCCGTGGGAGCAGGGAAGGTGAGTTATAATGGCTTTTGGCAGCTTATTGCAACCCCACTTGTCATATTAACTTCTTGGGTTTGAGCTCAAAGTTCTGTGCAACACAAGTTTGAATTGGGTATGCTTGGCACGGCATTTCTCAGTACATGGAATGTTAGTTTTGCAAGAAGGTCACATGACAAAGTAAATGTGGGCAATGCATAGCATGTTTCCCTTGGTTCTTCAAGTTGCATAATTGGGAACTCCCAGAAGTTGGACATCTTCATGAAGGAAATTGTTTATATGACCACTATGCAGGATGGATTGAGACTAAGAAAGTGGGAGCTTCTTTTGTCAGAGTGGATCCTAGATACTACAAGACATCTGGAGGGTGTGAAGGCTTGTCTGCAAAGCTTTCAACATGTTTTACTATGACTTCTCCAAGTCACATGAACACATATTTAACAAACCTGCAGCCAGGTGTGTAGCCCTGTGTTAGGAGCAAAAGATACACCTGTAAGCAAGACCCAGATGCCACTGCCCTCCAGAAGCTTCTGGTATCTTGGATGAGACAGATATACAAACAGATGATTTCAGTTCAGTATTGCAAGCTCTCTGATACTGGGGAGTACAGACACGTCTATGTGTTGTAAAAGATGCGAAGGAAACGTGCATACTCACTTAGTCTCATGCATTCTAAAGGAACACAGTAAATCTAGATGAAGGGTTTATAACCAGTGAGTGCTTTCACAATTGAAGTTTGCTCTCCAGAGACATCATTGCTGGGTATTAAAAAAAAAGTCTGTCTTAGTGCACAGGATATATTATTTATTTTTATTCATTCATTCATTTATTCATGTATATATGGATGGATGTATATTTAGTTTTTGAGACGGGGTCTTGCTCTGTCGCTCAGGCTGGAGTGCAGTGGTGCAGTCTAGGCTCACTGCAACCTCCAGTTCCCCGGGTTCAGGTAATTCTCATGCCTCAGCCTCCCAAGTTGCTGGGATTATATGCGTGCCACCATGCCCGGTTGGTTTTTGTATTTTTAGTAGAGATGGAGTTTCACCATGTTGGCCGGGCTGGTCTCGAACTCCTGGCCTCAAGTGATTCACCCACCTTGGCCTCCCAAAGTGCTGGGATTATAGGTGTGAGCCACTGCGCCTGGCCACGATATGTTATTTACATATAGCTTTTCTACAACAAGGTTTTTGTCCAAAAGGATACCTGCAGGCAGGAACAATGCCTTCAGTATTGGCTATAGGAATGATATATCATGCTCGGCTGCTCCATTACTGTCAACATTCTTAGTTGATCTTGGTTCCATGTAGCATTTCATTTAGGGGAATGAAACTCATTTAGGGAAAGTCATTAGGGAAGGGTAGATTGTTATACTCCACTGTTAGTATTCCTTACAAACTACTAGTTTACATTGACCAATATGTTATTTCCAATTTTTAATCACAACTTCCTGTGCCATACTAGATCCTCTTTTAAATGAATTAAATGATGCTTTTCAAGCTCCCAGCACTGGGCAAGGCTGCACTGCAGTGGCTTATTCTTGTCTCATGTTGACCGAACATGTGTTTTTTTACGATCTATTTCAGTCATCACTGTTAAGTGCTGTACTCGGGGAATTAGCCCCAAGTCATGGGCTGGTGAATGTGCGTGGAAGAATTGCCTATGTTTCTCAGCAGCCCTGGGTGTTCTCAGGAACTGTGAGGAGTAATATTTTATTTGGGAAGAAATATGAAAAGGAACGATATGAAAAAGTCATAAAGGCTTGTGCTCTGAAAAAGGTGAGTGATGACTTTTGGATTTCATGTACTCAAATGTCCAGTAATATTAGTGTTTATTTCAACAACGAGCTTTATTAACTTTTTTTTTAATTTTGAAAGACCTTTGATTTTTTTTTTTTTTTTTTGAGGTGACATTTTGCTCTTGTTACCCAGAGCTTGGAGTGCAATGGCACAATCTCAGCTTACTGCAACCTCTGCCTCCCAGGTTCAACTGATTCTTCTGCCTCAGCCTCCCAAGTAGCTGGAATTATAGGCATCTGCTACCACGCCCAGCTAATTTTGTATTTTTAGTAGAGACGGAGTTTCTCCATGTTGGTCAGGCTGGTCTCAAACTCCCGACCCCAGGTGACCCTCCTGCCTTGGCCTCCTGCAGTGCTGAGAATACAGGTGTGAGCCACTGCTCCCAGTCCTCGAATGTCATTTAATACTTTAAGGCAGTTCTCCCAGTAAATAAACACATACACTGTCGTTTAAGTCTGATGTGAAAATGATATATACAGGGTGAGTTTGTGGGGGGGTTGGTTGGTTTTGTGAAGTTTCATTTACTTTTAACATTTTCTTTTTCAAAATAGACAATTACAAAAATTTGCAAAAGCAGAGAGAAAGGTGTCTTAAACCTGCATGTGCCCATTGCTTAAGTTTACGTGCGATCGACCTGTAGCCAGTTCTATTCAGTCTCCAGCCCTGCCCTCTGCTAGCCCCACTCCCACCCCAGATTCTTCTGATGTACACCCTTGACCTCAATTGTACTTCATTTGTGATACCTTATTACTTATCCCTAGAAGGTAAGAACACTTTTGAAAAAAATTACATCTTACCTAAGAAATAAATGACCAAAATTCCCTGCTGTCATCAGCTGGCTAGGCAGAGATTACGGCGCTTTAGCTCTCATTGCCTGCTGGTTTGCATCAGACTCCAGAAGACGTCTGCACTGTGCGCTTGGCTGGTGTTTCCTGCCTGGGTCCCTCTCACACCATAGCTTTCCTTCTCCACCACCTTTAAAAAGGAAAATTTGTCACAGTAGTTTCTGGGCTATGGGTGTTTTTTGGCTACATGGATAAATTTTTCAGTGCAATTTATTATTTAAAGGAAGCAAACTGTTTAAAAATTTTTTTTCATTGTGTATCATTTCACCTAGAGAGTGATGGTTTTCACAAAAGATGAAATGTTTGATTGTCCACTGAGGTTTTCATAAAATTGGTGGGCAGTTGATGGAAACTGAGCATACTTAATAGAAGACTATAAGTTAGAAAATAGAAAAAATGGTAAATACTGATAAATGCTATGTTACCGTCTTTGGGCCATAAAAATCATTGAATAATGGCACTAAAGGGCTCTCCCTGGGCTCTGCAGTGTGGCCTGGACATCCTACTGTTCTTTTATACTGTCTGGAAAAAGGCCGCCACAGACCGTCACAGTTGTGATGCAGAAGGCTTCCAGCCAGGTTTGCAAGGAGTGAGTAATTTTGCTTGAACAGGGGCTTGAATATCATAGATTCTATCGATCAGGTGAGTAGTCGTTGCTAGTGATTTGGACAGAAACATCATTGCTTGTTTAATGGGCTGTTTCTTCCTTCTGGCCTATTAATGAGAGATGATGCATTTTCAGAAGTGACATTAGGTTAGCACTAAGGAGCTAGATTTTTATTGAATAGTATATACTATATAGGAAAAGATGGGCTAAGGCAAGCTCCTAGTTACTCAGATTCCACCAGGTGTGAATTTTTTCTCTCTCTCACACACACTCACACATATGCGCACACAAAGGCATATGAAGTTTTAATCTGTTGCCGTGATTTCCCAGTGCCTTTGCTGTTGCTGTCCTCATTTAATTTTTTGATATTGCTATCCTCGTTTTTTAAAACAAAAGTTTCATTTTATTCAAAGTACAAAATTGCTAACATTTCCCTAAAATGATGACTATACTTCTGCTTGTCCTGCTCTGGTGTCCCCCCACTGTCCCCTGCTTCCCGAAAGGTCCATTTTAGAGAAATTTTGCAGGAATACAAGATCAAGGCAGGAGAATATACAAGGTGATTTCAGTGTGTTGCAGTGAGCAGAATATATATATATATGTATATGTATGTGTATATGTATATGTATGTGTATATGTATATATATGTGTATATGTATATGTATGTGTATATGTGTATATATGTGTATATGTGTATATATGTGTATATGTATATGTATGTGTATATGTATATGTATGTGTATATGTATATGTATGTGTATATGTATATGTATGTGTATATGTGTATATATGTGTATATGTGTATATATGTGTATATGTATATATGTGTATATGTATATGTATGTGTATATGTATATGTATGTGTATATGTATATGTATGTGTATATGTATATGTATGTGTATGTGTATATGTATATGTATGTGTATATGTATATGTATGTGTATATGTATATGTATGTGTATATGTGTATATAAGTGTATATGTATATATGTGTATATGTATATGTACGTGTATATGTATATGTACGTGTATATGTATATGTACGTGTATATGTGTATATACGTGTATATGTGTATATATGTGTATATGTATATATGTGTATATGTATATATGTGTATATGTGTATATATGTGTATATGTGTATATATGTGTATATGTGTATATGTATATATATGTGTATATGTATATATGTGTATATGTGTATGTGTATATGTATATGTATGTGTATATGTATATATATGTGTATATGTGTGTGTGTGTATATATATATATATATATATATATTGTCTTAGGAAGTTGAGAAACAGATGGCAAATTTTGCAAGTTTTCCCCAACTAGTAGTTAGAGCTGATAACCAAGAAGCTGCTGCTGGACCAGGCCCCAGAGATAGGAAAGATGGTGTGCCATTTTTCAGTGGAAGGGTGGTACTTGGCAACCTGGGCCTTGTCTTTCGGCTTTTGCCCTCCATCACTGGTCTATGATAAGTTAGAAGTGAGGCCTTGGGACTAATATATGGCTTTCTTGGGAAGGCTTTGTTGCTCTTTGCGTATTAATCTGCATAGTTTAAAAATAACCTACTACTAAACTCTAGAATTTAAGAATGATTTGTTCCATAGCAGACTTGGTAAAGTGGAGGGTTGGAGAGATGAAATGAATCACCTATGCATTTGCAGTTCAGGCTCAAACCCGCATCCACCTAGCTCCAGATTCCATTTTCCCCTCTTCCAGGCTACCTCTCAGTTGAGGGTGTTTACGGGATAGAACTATTTTAAAAATTGGGTGATTGATACAAAGGTAGAATGTGGGACAAAATGGTTTTCAAGCCTTTTCATTTTACCTGTTCAGCTTCTGATACCCACATGAGACTTCAGATCCCAGGTCACCCAGCCCTGCCTTGCTCCTCCCAACATCAGAAAAGCTCTCGGAGGAAGAGGGGGTTAGAGACAGTGGCTGCCATTCAGCCTCTTCCATAGCCACCTTCGAAGACTGGCCCAGTAACTCGGGTAGTATCCCAGGCTTCGGCCACCTGTGGGCTTCTGTGTGGCAGGCAGACTCCAGTGGCGATGGGGTCCCCTCAGGGCTGGGCTGCATGGTCACACCTTGGTTCCTTCCTGGATGTGTATAAGCATGAACTGCTGTCCCTCTGTGCATGGTTCCATCATCAGCAGGATGGTGGGCCTCCGGTGGAGAAGTCGAACGTAGCAGGAGGCTGATCCAGCTTTGTCCTTTGCTCGCTATCCCTTTTTTGTGTGTTTGTTTTGTTTTTGAGATGGAGTCTCGCTCTGTCACCCAGGCCAGAGTCTAGTTGTGTGATCTAAGCTCATTGCAACCTCCGCCTCCCAGGCTCCAGTGATTCTCCTGCCTCAGCCTCCTAACTGGGATTACAGGTGTGCACCACCATGCCTGGCTAACTTTTTTGTTTTTAGTGGAGATAGGTTTTGTTACGTTGGCCAGCTGGTCTTGAAGCCCTGATCTCAAGTGATCCACCTGCTTTGACTTCCCAAAGTGCTGCCATTATAGGTGTGAGCCACCACGCCTGACCAGCTCGGTATCACTTTGGACATATCACATGACTTGCCTTGGGCCCTTGATGTCTGATGGGCTGAGATGGTTTCCATTTATGATTGTTTAGCAGGGGACCAGCAAGAAACCAGGGATCCTCTTAATGAGTTAAGAGATCCTTTGCTGACTCCCTTTCAAATCCAGGTATCAATAGTGGGCGTGAGATGGCCATAGAGAACAGCAGCTTCCTGGAATTATTTTGGCTCGTAGATACAGAGATTGCATGTGTAACCAAAAGCTGCTGGGCAGAAACAGTCCTGGGTGTGTCGAGGTGTTTGCCTCTGTTTCATTTCTTATTAAATGGGAGAGACACAGCAGGATTGTAAAGACTGCAGGCATTGTCTGTAAAATGCAAACATGACTGGTTTTTGGTGAATGGTAGCTATTGCCCTTTTCTCTAAATCAGTTAATAAGATAAAGAAAAGATTTTGCTTTATACCCTTCCCTCCCTGCCCCCTCTCCAGCAAAAAAAAAAAAAAAAAAAAATCTAGAGGAGAAAATAGGAACTAACAAGATTTCTCAGATATACTGATAGCAACTAGATATAGTGTACTAGATACAGCTGGAATAAATTTATAAGTTCATTGAGCTAAAAACATCTTTGAGATAAAATAATAAGATAAGAAGTAGTAATTCACATTTAGCAGCATTACTTTAGGCTAATTACTTATTCAAAGTGATATCATAGCAAGTTACAGGCCATACCTCAGGAAACAACATAATAATGTAGATACTTCAGTGGGTAGTGGTTAAAATCCGAGGCCCTGGGGTCAGATGGCTCTGGGATTCAGACTCAGTTCCTCTTTAGTAGGTGTGCGATTTTAGCTAATTGTCTGAACCTTAGAAAGCCTCAATTTCTTCATCTGTAAAATAGAGATAATAATACTATTCACCTCATAAGGCTATGGTGAGGATGAAATTTGATCATAAACTTAAAGCATCTGATTACTAGGAACACAACAGGCCTTCTTTTTATTTATAAGAGCCACTCATTTTGGGTAAAATCACATGAAATGTGACATAGTTAGAAAGAATGTATCTGTATACAACTTCCATTGTTTGAATTGATATTTATGTAGGGATTCTATACTTAGTACAGTAAACAAGTCAACAATAAAAATAGTTACCCTAACAGATGCAATGTATCAATATTATGTCACCTTTTGCATACTTTCTTTTACTCTTTCTGCACTTTTAAGCAATGGGTATCCAAAGGCATGGAATTGATAAATTTGAGTTTAATGTTTTTCTGTATAGCTTGATTAACTATACAAACCCCTTCGGGGCACCCACTATCTTAATCTTCCAGTTTCTTCTCATATTTACCACATTCCTGCCAACTTGGACATTTTCTTTTCAGATTGCCTTGACAATCATAGAATAACTGTTGTCATACTTTTTTTTTTTAATCTCTCAGTTGGGAGAGTCATTTCACTCCTTTGTGACATAATAGGAAATAAATGCTGAGGGCCAGGTGTGGTGGCTCAGTCTGTAATCCAAGTACTTTGGGTGGCTGAGGTGGGAGGATTTCTTGAGGCCAGGAGTGAGACACCAGCCTGGGCAACATAACCAGACCCCTGTCTCCATTTTTTTTTTTTTTTTTTTTTTGAGACGTTGTCTCACTCTTGTCTCCCAGGCTGGAGTAGAGTGGCATGATCTCAGCTCACTGCAACGTTGCCCCTCAGGTTCAAGTGATTCTTCTGCCACAGCCTCCAGAGTAGTTGAGACTACAGGCGCATGCCACCACGCCCGGCTAATTTTTGTATTTTTAGTAGAGATGGGGTTTCGCCATGTTGGCCAAGCTGGTCTCAAACTCAAAACTCCTGGCCTTGGGTGATCTGCCCACCTTGGCCTCCCAAAGTGCTGGGATTATAGGTGTGAGGCACCATGCCTGGCTTTTTTTTTTAAGCTGAGTACAAAAGGTCCAATGAGGTGAATCTAGCTAGGGTGACTAAGTGTACTGATAGTGCTGCTTATGGATAGAGAGGCTTCAAGTTCTGAGTTGTTTCAGTATTGCCTTTCTATCTTCTCACAAGCGCTCAGGGAAGCCTGATATGAAAGGGCAACAGGCTGTGAACTGAGATGAGCTTGGTTCAGACTCCAACCTTCCTTTATTAGCTGAGAGTCCTCAGACCAGTCCTTCATCTCAGTCCCCTCATCTGTAAAGTGTGGTCAGTACTTATTGGCAGTTATCATGAAGATTGGAGATAACATGAGGCATCAGGAACAGTGGCTGGTGCCTAGCTCTTATGTCTAGGAGTTGACTCATGGAGCAAGAAGCTGAGTACACACATACACATTATGAAGGGGAATACGACAAGTCCTTCCTAAGAAATATAAACGAAGCCTTAGGAACCTAGGAACCTAGTAGAGACAGTGATGTTTTCTGACTGGGGGAATGCAGGTTGGTTTCATAGAAGAGTTTGAGCTGGGCCTGGAAAGAAGAATAGGATATGAGTAAACTGGGATAGGAAGGACCATTCCAAATGGATGCAAAAATGTGGCCTGAAGCTGGAGAGCTCTGCTCTCTGACTCTGGAACCTGCTTCTTGTGCTGGGGCCTCAGGCCTGTCCCCTGTGACCATCCCCACAGTGTCCTCAGTGGTCCTTCTGCCTTCAGTGTCACCATGGTTGATGTACACACGCTAGGATTTTGATTAGATGGTGTCAAACCCGCGTAGCCATGTCATGGTTTTTCTCTGGTTTCTGTGTCTGCGTTTCAGTACAGGTGGTGGTACATTAAATAATTGGTTACCTTTATGAGAGGTACCTAACATGCATAAGATACCTTCCTCCCACTGAGAGCCCTCTGCTTTCCGCTCACCTTTTTTGTTTTAACCAAACCGGAAAATCATGGTTAGGAAATCAGCCTGACTCAGTTTGCACTTCAGATCCTTTGAAATATTTTCCGTATCTAAGGCTCCTCCATAAATAGTTTGCTCAGTCGACAGCACTCAAGGTCATTGTAGCACTCAAAGTGCTACTACAGACACAGAGAGAGCTCGTTTCCTCTTCCATATCTGCACTTAATGAGGCAGGTATTTTAAGTGCCTTTTCTAGAAAATGGCTAAGATTGTGGTGCTACAACTTGATGCTATTTTGAGAACAAAAAAAACAGTGTAAAATCAAGGCACAGAAGCTTAACACATTCTCTAAGGACCATCAGCAATGAAATGAGGCCAAGTAAACAGTGTGTGTTTGTGTTTATATGGAAGGCTGGGACCCAATTCTAAAATGGTGCATTGTCTTTTTAATGAAAATTGGAAGGGAGAGATAGTGTTAACTGGTGCATTGTCTTTATTTATTTATTTATTTTTTTGAGTTGGAGTTTCGCTCTTGTTGCTCAGGCTGGAGTGCAATGGCACCATCTTGGCTTACGGTAACCTTCGCCTCCTGCGTTCAAGTGATTCTTCTGCCTCAGCCTCTCAAGTAGCTACGATTACAGGCATGCGCTGCCACATCTGGTGAATTTTGTGTTTTTAGTAGAGATGGGAGATGGGGTTTCACCATGTTGGCCAGGCTAGTCTCATACTCCTGACCTCAGGTGATCCACCTGCTTTGGCCTCCCAAAATGCTGGGATTACAGGTGTGAACCATTGCACCTGCAGCACTGTCTTTTTCTGAAAACTGAAAGGAAGAGATAGTATTAACTTCTGAGCTCAAGAAAGAGACAATATGAAATAATAATTTTCATAACGGGGCACTTACTGCCTGTCATTTGCTGCAATCTGGTTCAGATTGGAGTATTAGGGGACTCCTGTGTGTCTTCATGGGCTGCCAGGGAGTGTGTTCCAATGGCGATACTTCTTTTTTCCATTTTGAGTTGTACTTTATTTAGTGGGATTCATACTATGAATGGGGTTCTGCTGTTGGTTTGATCAGAAAATATGTCACGGTCATCAATAGCAAATGAGAACAAACTCAGATCCTTTTTTCACTTAAGAGAGTTAATACACTTACTTTAGATTCTTCTGGCATTCTATGAGTTTATTAATTCTTGTTTCTCCAGGATATTTTGTAAAAGAAAGAAAATGATAAGTTAGGGAGGTCAATGGACTTGCTTGTCATGGAGATTGCAGTGTGCCATTTGCTTTGTCTCCTTGGCTTTGTCAGAGTAGAGACAAAGAAAGGACACCTTGATCTGTAAGAAGGCCATCTCTGTACCATCCTAGGTTGATGCTTATTAAGTTCAATCAGCACCCAGCAATCTTCTCCACACTTTGTTTGTCTATGCCAGGATCTGTCTAGTGATAATTATAGGCCATCCAAGTGAAGATTTCTAATATATTGTCATGTCACTTAAACATGATCATTATCCTGTTATTTTCACGGATGTTCTTGTCATTTTTTTTTTTAAATACACTATGCTTTGGCAACTTCTTAAGTAATTTTTAAATGTAACTTTGGCTAGATTCTCAAATAAAACTTGTTATCCTTCCTAGCTTTATTTTTTTGGGGGTAGTGGGATGCTTGCATGGAACAAGAGTCTCCTCACTGCAGCGAATCTGTGCAGTGTTTCATGGGCACCCTGCTCCTTTCCCTCTGGCTTTTCCTGGCCAGGCTGCTCTTTCTGCTCTTGTTTTTTGCATGGTTTTGTCTGTCAGCCTATTGTGGTGCCTTAAGCATCACTGTGAAGACGTTCTTCTCTGAGAATGGAAAGCTCAGACAAAAGGCAACAAAATGGCTCATGAAGACACAGTTGTTCCTTAAAAAGTCCCATGGCTTTATGCTGCCAGCCCTCACAGCTGGGTCTCTAGCGCAGACCTCTAGACTCTCTTATCCAGCAGCAAGTCACGATTGCCGGTCAGCATTTCAGTCCGGCCGTAATCAAGCTCTTGATTTTACCTCTTACATCTGCATCCCTCCTTTCCCTCAGTGCAGTAAATGCTAACCCTGTTCTTCCCTTGTCTTATAACAAAACCAGTGCAGCCCATCTCTTTTTCTATCACAACCCACACCCATCTCATCAGCAGATCCTATAGGTGCTACCTTCAAAATGTGTTCAGCACGTAACCACTCACATTCACTTCTCTGCTCCCCACTCTGGTCCCAGCTACTGTTGTTTCTTGTCTTGATTATTGCCTTGATCTTGTCCTTCCTCCTATTTCCCTGGGTGTGAGCCCTTAGCCCCTCTTGCCTCTCTCTGCCTCTCCCCTCCGCTGCCACCATCTTGTGCTCACAGTTCTGCTGGCCTCCGTGCTGCTCTTCTGTGAAGACCTCAGGCATGCATTGTCCCGTGGCTTTTGCACTTGCTCATTTCTCTATATGGAGCACTCTCCCTGCAGTCTGTGCCAGCCACTCCATCCGCTGACTCATCTCGATCAGACCCCCTCGATCAGAGCCCTTGCTGACCTCCCTATATAAAGTGGACTTTCCCTCTGTCACTTGCTGTCTCCCTAAGCCAGCTTCCTTTTCCTTCTTAGCACTTATCACCTCTTGCATTTGTGTCAATCTTTTATTGTCAGGTCACTCACTGTGGAAACTCCTTCACTGCTGAATTCACATGGAGTTGGTACTCAAAAAATTTCTGTTAAAATGGCTCAGTGCCTAAATGCTATGGAAAACTACAGCCTTATGATAGATAACTTGCCCAGACAGTGTATTGGATAGGTTCAAAGTTACAATTTAGTTACTATGAAATATATCCATTGCTGTTGATCAAATACATGTATATTTCTGAAGCACTAATGTGCAAAGTTTAGGGTAACAGAGGGAGATCATGTTTAAGTCTTTTTCCCTCCTTCTTTCTTTTGTCCATATAGGATTTACAGCTGTTGGAGGATGGCGATCTGACCGTGATAGGAGACCGGGGAACCACACTGAGTGGAGGGCAGAAAGCTCGGGTAAACCTTGCAAGGTAAGTTGCGTTTCAGCAGCCACTATGCAGGTGTCTTTTGTGCTGCTTCTAGTGGTGGTAAACACATAGGGCCTGCTTACTGTGTTTTGGGTCCTGTGTGAAGCACCTTCTTGGATTATATTCCATTAGCACTTGAATTAATATCCAGTTGTTGAAAGTTTTCATGATCCTAAGTGAGAATCTGATATCTCTATATTTTCTAGAGCTGTGTATCAAGACGCGGACATCTATCTCCTGGACGACCCTCTCAGTGCAGTAGATGCGGAAGTTAGCAGGCACTTGTTTGAGTTGTGAGTTTGTGTCTTAAGTCATTTCTGCTTTCCCAGAGCCATTTCTAGTTGGCTCAGGAAAGCCTTTATGGCTTTCAGCGTGTCCTGCTCTGGTGTCCCCCCACTGTCCCCTGCTTCCCTGAAGATCCATTTTAGAGAAATTTTGCATAAATACCAGGAAAATATACACGGTGATTTCAGTGTGTTGCAGTGAGTGGAGTGTGTGTGTGTGTGTGTGTGTGTGTGTGTATATATATATATATATACACACACAATATATATATATATATATATATATATATATATATATACACACACAATATATATATATATATATAATGTCTTAGGGAGTTGAGAAACAGAAAGTTTGCAAGTTTTCCCCGACTAGTAGTTATAGCTGATAACCAAGAAACTGCTGCTGGACCAGGCCCCAGAGATAGGAAAGATGGTGTGCCATTTTTCAGTGGAAGGGTGACACTTGGCAACCTGGGCCTTGTCTTTCAGCTCTTGCCCTCCATCATGGATCTATGACAAGTTGGAAGTGAGGTCCTTGGGGCTGGGTGTGGTGGTTCACACCTGTAATCCCAGCACTTTGGGAGGCCGAGTTGGGCGAATTACAAGGTCAGTAGATCAAGACAATTCTGGCCAAAATGGTGAAACCCTGTCTCTACTAAAATACAAAAAAACTAGCCGGATGTGATGGCATGCACCCCTAGTCCCAACTACTCGGGAGGCTGAGGTAGGGGGATTGCTTGAACCTGGGAGGTGGAGATTGCAGTGAGCCGAGATTGTGCCACTGCACGCCAGCCTGGCAACAGAGCAAGACTCCATCTCAAACAAACAAAAACAGAAGTGAGGTCCATGGGACCAACATAGGCTTTCTTGGGAAGGCTTTGTCATTCTTTGCATATTAACCTATCAGTTTAAAGATGGCCTACTAGTAAAATCTAGAATTTAAGAATTAGTTGTTCCATTGTATACTCTGCTTTCAAGAATCTAATGTTGCTTCATGGATTCTTACCAGAGTGAACACTTAAGACCCACAGACGTGTAGGCCTGGCCTGCCTTTGAAACTAGTTGCCTAGAATCTGGCTTCCCCCACAACTCTTATGTGCTGTTTCTGGGATTTGCTTTCTTTGGCTTTTGCGTAGACACTGAGCTATGGAAGTAGAATTACTCTGGAATCTTTTCTGTGCATTCTGTAACCTCATGTGTGCCGACGGACACTTCCTATGTAATCTAGACTGGCCTTTTCGAAAGCACTGTGAACCGGTTTTGCTACAGCAGCACCCACATCTGCCCCATAGCCAGCTTCCTGCTTTGTGCATTGTTGAGGCCAATGAGCCTTTCCCACTCATTTAGCCCTTCTGGGCACACTGAGGTAGATGCTGCTGCAGGTGTTACTGCATAAAACGTCTTCGCTTGCAAAGGAGGGCAGTCAGCCGTGGAGAAGGGAAGCACCCGGGCTGGGCTGAGTGAGAGAGAGACAAGTTCAGATCTCATTCTTGCTCACAAAGAAATTGTCTCTGCATGGATTCAAGACTAAGTGCATGGGAAAAGTTCACCAGACTCCAAGGCTTAGGGGATTTCAATGTAGGACAATCTATTGTTGTTTTTTTTTTTTTTAAATAGGGTCTCGCTGTATTACCCAGGCTGGAGTGCAGTGGTGCAATCTCAGCTCACTGCAGCCTTGACCTCCTGGGCCCAAGGGATTCTACCTGCTGGGTAGCTGTGACTATTGGCTCGCATCACCATGCCTAGCTCATTTCGTGTTTTTTGAAGAGAGGGGGCTTCACCATGTTGTCCAGGCTGGTCTCTTCCCTATGTTGTCCAGGCTGGTCTCGAACTCCTGGGCTCGAGGGATCCATCCCCCTTGGCTTCCTAGAGTGCTGGGGTTACTGGTGTGAGTGCACCTGGCTTAGGGCAATCAATTATTTTAAATGGAAGCAGTGGGCAGCTGAAGTTGGAAAGGTCATGGAGGGCCAGGCTTGGCTGGAAGTAGCCTGTGTCCTGCAGGCAGGTAAGGGTTTGTGGTGGCTGAGAGTAGGATAAAGAAATAGTAGATGCAGAGGTGTGGAGACGGGGAGGAGTGAGCCTGTGGGAAGGAGAGCAGCCGGGCCCCTGTTCCTCTGGCGGGGGATAGAGAAGGTACCGTGAGAGAAAGCTGTTTGGACCTGCTCGCTGGAAGTCCTGTCTTGGCCCGGGCTGCTCTCACAAAACGCCACAGGCCAGGGGAGCTTACACAGCGGCAGGTTGTTTCACACCATTCTGGAAGGTGCACGTGCGAGATCAAGGCGTCTGCAGCTGCGGCTTCTCCCAAGGGTTTTGGTGGCATGCTGATGACCGCCCTCTCGCCCTTTCCTCCTTATGTGTCTGCGTCCAAACCTCCTCTTCCTGGAAAGACACCAGTCAGAGTGGAGCAGGGCCCACCCTCATGGCCTCATTTTAGTGTCATTGCCTCTCTAAAGGTCCTGTGTCGGCCTGGCACTGTGGCTCATGTCTGTAATGCCAGCACTTTGGGAGGCCAAGGCAGGCAGATCACCTGAGGTTAGGATTTCGAGACCAGCCTGGCCAATGTGGTGAAACCCCATCTCTACTAAAAATACAAACATCAGCTGAGCGTGGACGGGGGCACCTGTAATCCCCCCTACTCAGGAGGCTGAGGCAGGAGAATCGGTTGAACCCAGGAGAGGGAGAATTGCAGTGAGACAAGATCGCGCCATTGCACTCAGGCCTGGGTGATAAGAGCGAGATTCCATCTCAAAAGTAAAAAATAAAATAAAATAAAGGTCCTGTGTCTAAATTCTAAGGTGCTGTGGTGATGGCTGGAACATAAGAACTTTGAGGGGAACATGGTTCAGTCCATAACAGGTCTTGGATAGCAAAGTAGAGAGAGATTTGGGCAGAGTTGGCTGTGTGAGAATAACTCATCTCTGGGCTCTGGATTCCAGGGGTTTGGACATGAAGTCATCCACCGAGCATGGGGCTCTGCATGGGTTCCCGCATATTTCCCCACCAGAGTGCTTATGCAAAATGTGCCTGGTGTGTGATGATGAAGTGGATGTGGATGGTGGTGATGGTTGCACAACTGTGAATTTACTTAGTACGACCAAGCTGTCCACTTAAAAATGGTAGAAATGGGCTGGGCATGGTGGTTCACACCTGTAATCCCAGTACTTTGGGAGGCCACGGCAGGTGGATCACCTGAGGTCGGGGGTTCGAGACCAGCTTGACCAACATGGAGAAACCCTGTCTCTACTAAAATACAAAATTAGCCAGGCCTGATGGCTCACGCCTGTAATCCCAGCTACTTGGGAGGCTGAGGCAGGAGAATCGCTTGAACCCGGGAGGTGGAGGTTGCAGTGAACTGATATCGCACCATTGCACTACAACCTGGGCAACAAGAGCGAAACTTTATCTTACAAAAAAAAAAAGATATAAATGGTAAATGTTATATCATGTCTGTTTTTCCATAACCAAAATCATGTGGATGGAAGCATTGAATCTTTCTGAATGCAGAGTATGGGATTAGCTGGCGCTCGGTGCTGCCCCCACACTCTGATCGGAGCCTTGTGTCCTGCTCCCTCCTCATTGTGCCTTGATGAATTTTCCATTTGGTCGAGAAGGGCCTTTGGGACTTGCTTCAGTCCTATGTGAGTCCCCACCAATTCTTTATCACTCAAACAACAATTCCCGGTGGGACACTGTTTTAGAGTCACCAGTGGGGGAGGAAGGTATTTTCATTGCTGAGTATCAGCGTGCGTATCACACAAGCTACCCCAAATTTTCCTTTGAACACAGGAGGTATTTATAAAGTCCTCTTGCACCTTTAAGGTTTAATGACTTTGGATATACACTTGTTAGAAGCAAGCTTGTTAAAATTGTTGTTTGCTAATCAGAATCACATTCTTTGGGGAAACTTAGGGCAGGGAGCACGAATGCAATTTAGGAAATCATTCAGCAGCAACTGGAGAATGTTCTCAACGAGTTAGAAAATTGGATTGAACAATATGCTATGAAAGATGGCGGTTGTGTTGAAGCTTAGAAATGTGAAGTGTTTTGTATTAAAAGTGAATGAATTACACTTCCATTTGCCATTAACAGTTTTACTTTAATCATGAATATCTATCGAGGGTTGTGAAGAGTTGTGTTTTACAACTACATGTCGCAAACATGAAGTGGATTTTATCACACACAAAAAGTGGGGGGCACTTAGATGAAGGGATGCTAATCTGATTTGCTACCTGCTATCGATGTGGTTGTATTCTAGAAAGCCCCAAATTCTCAGACCCCTGCCTCTTTGAATCTCCTAATCAGATCTCCCAAACTGTGACCTACGTATTTGTCTCAGTCCATTCAGGCCACTGATTCAAAATAGCATAAACTAGATACTCCATATAAACAACAGAAAATCGTTTCTACACTTCTGGAGGCCAAGATCCCAGATCAAGGCGCCAGCAGTTTTGGTGTCTGGAGAGGGCTCACGCTCTGGTTCATAGACGTCTGTCTTCTCACTGTGTTCTCAGGTGGTGGAAGGGGTCTGGCAGCTTCCCTGGGCTGGCCCCTTTTACTAATACCATTCTTGTTGGCAGACTCTCATGAAATAGGCCTCACCTCCTAATACCATTACGTTGGTGATTAGGGTTCAGTAGGAAATTGGGGAGGGCCAGTAACATGCAGGCACAGCACTAGTTCACCCTCCCTGTTTCAGTTCCTCCTGGGACTCCCCTACTTTTAAGCTACATTCTAAGTCCTCGAATGGCAAATGGCCCTTTGCTGCCCACCCCATTCACCTTTCCAGCCCTTGCCTGGCAAGCCTGGTCCTTCAACCATGCAGACTTCTGTGGGGTGCCTGGAAGGAGGCGTGACTTTCTCAGGTCTGCCTGTCTGTAAGGGCATTGTTCCTGCTGGGATAGTATACCTGGGCAAAAGAGAAAGATGAAAGACAGAGATCTTACCTCCTGCCTTTCTCTTCTGCTCCACATTGGCCGTTGCGGGGGCCTGCTTTCTCAGTCTGCCCACAACCCTCATTGCTGCTCTTGATCCACCTGTGTGTCCTTCCGCAGCCCCCGCACTAGATTGTGAATGCACAAAGGCGCCTTTGCACAGTGCGTTGGTGCCTCAGGACCATTGCACCTGCTGTATCTGCCAGGAATGCCTCCCCCAGATATTCTTGTGACTCATACATCACCTCCTTGCAGAGAGGCCATTTCTGGCCACTCCCTCTAAAGTACAACCTTCGCCTGGCTGTCTCTTCGTGGTTTACATTACTACCCGATAGTATATTTTCTATGTTTGTGTAGTGAGTGTCCCCTACATGATGCAGGGTGTTGTCTGTTTGCTGGAGCAGTAGATGTATTCTCTGCACTTAGAGTAGTCCTTGGTACTTCATAAGTGCTCAGCAAATGTGTCTTGACCAAATGAATGAAGGTAGTGACTGTATCTGTGCCTTCCTCCTTCCCTTTTTTTTCTCCCACCCTCCCTCCTTCCCTCTCTTCCTTTCTTTCTTTCTTCCTCCCTCCCTCCCTCCCTTCCTTTCTTAACAGAGTTTTGCTCTGTTACCCAGGCTGGAATGCAATGGCACGATCACAGCCCACTGCAACTTCTACCTCCTGGGCTCAAGTGATCCTTCCGAGTAGCTGGGACTACAACTACACACCACCACACCCAGCTAAGTTTCATGTTTTTTGTAGAGATAGGGTCTCTCTATGTTGCTCCTGGGCCCAAAAGGTCCCCTTGCCTTGGCCTCCCAAAGTACTTGGATTAGAGGTGTGAGCTACTGCACCCACCTGACTGTATCTTTCTCATCTGTGTCACCTCCAACATTGTATATGTCAGCTCTTTTTTTTTGAGACATCTCACTCTGTCGCCCAGGCTGGAGTGCAGTGGCATGATCTCAGATCACTGCAGGCCTCCTGGGTTCAAGTGATTCTTGTGCCTTAGCCACTCGAGTAGCTGGAATTACAGGCATGCGCCACCACATCCAGCTAATTTTTGTATTTTTAGTAGAGACAGTGTTTCACCATGTTGACCAGGCTGGCCTTGAACTCCTGGCCTCAAGCGATCCATCTGCCTCAGCCTCCCAAAGTGCTGGAATTATAGGCATCAGCCCCTGTGCCTGGCCTCTTAATGTAGTCTTTATATGGGATAAGAGTTAAATAGCTTGTTGCTAAATCAATCGCTTATTATTTGTTTGTTTTATGGCATGACTGGAAGATTTTTACTCTTAAAAATTTGGAAAGTATTTTTTGAGATTTGTGTAAGAATAATTTAGAAAAAATTTCAAGCCATCAATTACAGTGTTGGTGTAATCATTTATATTATCTCATCTACAATGGAAGATGTTAGGACGAAAACATTTTGAAACCTTTGAGGTGGCTGTAACTGGATGGATATAGCACTCCATCAGATTTGATTGTTAACATCTCCATTTAGATATGTATATAAAGGGATTAATGGCAGGCAATTCTGAAATAAAGGGAAACGGTTTCATTAAAAGCTTTAGGTACTAAACCTGAAGAGGGGTATACCAGGTTGAGAAACATAGGTTTAAAATAAGCCACACCTAAGACATGTGAAAGGGGAAAAATTAGCCAAACTAAGATATGTGAAAGGGGAAAAATTAATCCCTTCGGATGTCAAGGATGAAGTGTTAGTTTCCATATCTGCAGTCTGGAGCTGTGGTTCTGATCACAGGCTCTGTCTCTATTACCCGCTTCTGACTTCTCAATACTGAATTTCTAGAAGTGAATGGCTGCATGTAGGTTAAAGGGAAGATTGGAGAACCAGGCTAATACTTATTAAGCATGAGTTATGTTCTGGGCCATTGTTACAGTTTAATGCTTTTATTTATCCATTTTTTTTTTCTTTTTGAGACAGGGTGTCACTCTGTCAACCAGGCTAGAGTACAGTGGCCTGATCACAGCTCACTGTAGCCCCAACCTCCTGGGCTCAAGTGATATTCCCACCTTAGCCTCCCTTGTAGCTGGGACTATAGGTGTGTACCATCACACCCGGCTAATTTTTTTGTTTGTTTTGTATTTTTTTTATAGTGATGGGGTTTCACCATATTGCTCAGGCTGGTCTTGATCTCCTAAACTAAAGCTATCCACCTTCCTTGGCCTCCTAAAGTTCAGCATTTGCAGGCATAAGCCACTGTGCCTAGCCTGTGCTTTTATTTCTTAGAATGTGTTTATGAGTTCAACGAGGTTAGGTAACTCACCAACATTGTCAGGCCAGTAAGAGGCAGAGCAGGGATTTGAACTCCAGATTCTGTTTCTCCAGAACTCTGGCTCTGACCCACCTTAGCAGGTTGTGCCATTGCCATGTTGCAGATGATTGCTCTATGCAAGGACTTGGGAACAAAGCAGGGGTGGTAGGAGCCCTCCCTGTGGTCCTCAGGCTCCATACAGGGCTACTCGGTTACTTGGAGACACTGCAGACCCTTGTGGGATGGAGGCTGGACTGAGCTCCGAGGAGTCTACGTTTACAATGTAGGAGAACTTTGAGAGGGTACTGTAGAAAACATACCAACCTCAGAAAACTTAACGGTTGAATACTGAGGTGGGTCTTATTTTTGAGCCACATGGTTTGGACTGTTTGGATTCTGTTCTTTCACTTTCTTATTCAGACTGTTTAGGACTAATGAGAGAAGTTTTGCGTCCTGGATGAGGCCAGGAATACTGAGGAGAGTCACGCATCACTAGCATTTGTTTTCCTATCTAGTATTATTTGGAAAGAAGAGTCTGGAAAATGCACCCTGGCAAAGGTTACCAAGTATCTAAGCCTTTGGGTGGGGGGTGTTAATATGTATGTTATAAATTATCACATAAGAAACTAAGAAAAATGCCACATCATTGGCTGGGCACGGTGGCTCATGCCCGTAATCCCAGCACTTTGGGAGGCCGAGGTGTGCAGATTGCCTGAGCTCAGGAGTTTGCGACCAGCCTGGGCAACAAGGTGAAACCCCGTCTCTACTAAAATACAGAAAATTAGCCAGGCATGGTGATATGTGCCTGTAGTCCCAACTACTTGGGAGGCTGAGGCAGGAGAATTGCTTGAACCCAGGAGGCGGAGGTTGCAGTGAGCCGAGATTGTGCCACTGCACTCCAGCCTGGGTGACAGAGCCAGACTCCATCCCCAACCCCCCCAAAAAAGGAAAGAAAAATGCCACATTGTTACATGACCTCGATCTTTCTTTCTCCCCTGCAATTCTGCACAGCAGTAAAATAATTAGTGTTTTAGTTAAGTCAGGTTTTTGAATCTCCGTGCTGTTCAATTGTTTTTATCATGGAGTATGTAACTGTTAAACCAAGTTTTAGAAAAAAAAAATTACACTCATTGCCTCCTCCCCAGACTACTTTTCAGGATTTCCTCACAGCAAGGCTCTGAGGACCTAGCAGGTTGTATTGGTTTATATTTGTGTTTAGTTTGTACTGAACCTTCAGATCTTTGACTGCTGTGTTGTCTTTGTCTGACTGTGGTTTCTAAATGAATGTTTTTCAGTGTGGAGCACCCCTATTCATGTGTTTGTTTCACCTTGTGCCTTTTACATTTATAGGTGTATTTGTCAGACTTTGCATGAGAAGATCACAATTTTAGTGACGCATCAGTTGCAGTACCTGAAAGCTGCAAGTCAGATTCTGATACTGAAAGATGTAAGTAGTTTCTAGAGGTCTCCTGAACTTGCAAGTACTCAGGTGTGTTGAATCCCCTTCTTCTTCCTCCATTTCATGTACCTTTCTTCTCAGAGCTGGGATTTGTGTTTTTGAGTATTAACTCAAAAGACTTGTAGAAATGTCATTATTACATGCCAAACCTTATTACCGTAAAGTATATAAAATTGCTACCTCGCAGTTACTATATTGTTAAAGTTAGTGATGTTATTTAACTTAGAACTTTTCGTTTACTTCTTCTATGACTTAATTCAAATTATATTATTTGGAAATTACAGATACTAAGACCCGTTTGCCTGATTTTCATGCATAGTTTGCCTAAAGATCCTCTTCTATGAGTAGCAGAAACAGCTGAGCTTTTTGGTGGCTCACGCCTGTAATTCCACCACTTTGGGAGGCTGAGGCAGGCGGATCACTTGAGGTCAGGAGTTTGAGACCAGCCTGTCCAACATGGTGAAACACCAGCTCTACTAAAAATACAAAAAATTAGCTGGGCATGGTGGCTCATGCCTGTAGTCCCAGCTGCTGGGGAGGCTGAGGAAGAGAATTGCTTGAACCTGGGAGGTGGAGGTTGTAGTGAGCCAAGATCATGCCATTGCACTCCAGCCTGGGCGACAGAGTGAGACTCTTTCTCAAAATAAATAAATAAAATAAAATAATAATAGCAGAACCACAGGTGGATAACAGAGCAACCCCTAATTACAGCACCCACGTTCCTGGAATAGCCAGTGGCTAGTGTCACTGCACAGGAATTTTTGAGTGCCTGATATGTATGAGAGCCGGTATAGGTGTAAGTAAGACAACGTGCTTGCCATTGTCAGGCTGCCATTCTTCCTGGAGACAGATGCAAGGAAGGAGATGGAGGGGTGAGGTTGCCTTGCTGGGACTTGAGTGATGTGAAGGTGCTGACCATGCAGTCACCTGGGGCGGGGCATCTGAGGCTGGGGACTGGCAGTGGGGTCCTAAAGCTGGAAGTTACCTGGTATGTTTATAGGAACATCAAGGGGGGCAGCATGGCTGGAACGGAGCAAGCCAGGGAGAGCCTGGAGGAAGGTGGGCTCAGAGCAGTGGTCATCAGCCCTAGAATTAGGACAGAGGCTACTGGACGTGGTTTGATCTGTGATTTTACGACATCCTAACTGGGCACGGTGGCTCACGCCTGTAATTCCAGCACTTTGGGAGGCCGCGGCGGGTGGATGATCTGAGGTCAGGAGTTCCAGACCAGCCTGGCCAACATGGAGAAACCCCATCTCTACTAAAAATACAAAATTAGCTGGGCATGGTGGCGCATGCCTGTAATCTCAGCTACTTGGGAGGCTGAAGCAGGAGAATCACTTGAACCTGGGAAGTGGAGGTTGTAGTGAGCCGAGATCACGCTATCCAACTCCATTCTGGGCAACAAGAGTGAAACTCCGTCTCAAAAAAAAGATCCCCTTTGTTGTTTGCTGGAGGAGCTACAGCAGAAGTAACTCGAAGTCTTAGTAGTTCACAAGACAGACACAAGGCTTAGTCTCGTGTATCACTTTCCTAGGACTGCCAGACCAAAGTACCATACGTTTGGTGGCTTAAGACAGCAGAAGTTTATTGTCTCAGTGTTCTGAGGTTGCAAGGCCAAAATCAAGGTGTCCGCAGGGCCATGTCTCTGAAGGCTCCAGGGGAGAATCCTTCCTCGCCTCTTCCACCTTCTGGGGTTTTGTTGGCACTCACTGTTGATCCTGGGCTGGCAGTGCAGCCCTTCAGTCTCCGTCTCTGTTGTCACATGGCGTTGTCGCTTTGTCTGTCTGGCTTTCTTACTATAAGGACATCAGTCATTGGACCTGGGGCCCACCCTACTCCAGCTTGTCTTGATTGCATCTGCAAAGATTCTGTTTCAATAAAGACCACATTCACAGGTTACAAGATTTAGGACTTGAACATGTCTTTTTAGGGGGTCACCATTCAACCCACAAGTGCTAGCATGGCCGGCCTCAGTACCCTGGTCTTTAACCCTTGTCCGTTCCAGGCTCTGGTCAAATCCCTCATTGCAGGTCTGAAATCCCCTTAGTATCTTCCAAAGTTTTGATGTTTCTCTTCCCACAATTTCTTCATTAAATGATGGAAATAATAAAAATGAGTGTTAATTATATTTCATAAGATCTGTGTGCACCATTCTTCGAGGGAGATAAATTTCACATTATTGCAGCAAATAGGCATATGATGATAGCGAAGCTCTTGCAGGTCTTCCTGTGTGTGTAAGCCCCTCCTTGCTGCTTCAACAGTGAGGAATCTGTCCGCTGAAGTCCTAGCCAGTGAATTCTCACCCTTAAGAGGATTATCGAAGGCAGAACTGCTGTCTCTTCAGAAGCAGTTCCGTGTGCCGGCTTTTTCCCACTCCCCCAGGGATAGGGAGCCCAGATTCCTCAAACTTAAAAACAATTCATTTCTTATGCAGAGGGCTGAGACTAGTGTGGCAAAACCTGAATGCTGGTACATTAGAATAAAATCTGTGGGTGGTAGAATAACCTTTCTCCAAACGACCATTGGCGAGGCGCGGTGGCTCATGCCTGTAATCCCAGCAATTTTGGAGGTGGAGGTGGCCAGAGGTGGGGAATCACTTGAGGTCAGGGGTTTGAAACCAGCCTGGCCAAGATGGTAAAAACCCGTCTGTACCAAAAATACAAAAACATTAGTTGGGCATGGTGGCGCGTGCTTGTGATCCCAGCTACTCAGGAGCCTGAGGCAGAAGAATCATTTGAACCCGGGAGGTGAAGGTTGCAGTGAGCCAAGATCATGTCATTGCACTCCAGCCTGAGCAAGAGTGAGACCCTGCCCCCTACACACACACACATACACACACAGTTTTTCCACTGGTGGGCGCTCAGGATAAATGTGCGTCCATTCTTGCTGTCCACCCAGCCCCCGCCCTAACAGCAGACAGAGCACGGTTGCCCCTCAGAACCCACTCTGCATTGCTCGTCAGTACTTGGCTTCTGAGGAAAATTGCGATGTCAGTACCAGTGGGAGTTTCCTTGTGTGTCTTACAGATGCTATGTGAAAAGTGGCCTTTTCATCAAGCTAGGTATGTTATTTTTACCTCCTATGCAGAAGACACAATGTATCATGAAGCATTTTCCAATTCTCCAGAACTGATCCACAGGGTCCAAGGTGTCACTGGGTTTTCCTCAGTGGACCCACCTGTTGAGGGTGGGAGGATTGGGGTAGCAGGGAGGGTCCTGACCACCTTCCCCACCTGACTTGCCTTAGCCAGGAGCTCCTTTAATTTTGTATGCTGGGAGTTTGCCTAACATTTTGTTTGCTGCCATTTCAGGAAATCAGTTGGGTCTCTTTTCATGGGGTACACAAATAGTGAAGACATTTGTACATGATTTCCTATGGCTTTGTAAGGAGAGAAAACTGTTCCATGGGAGGTGTCCCATGGAATGTCGAATTTTCAGTTAGGAACTCCCGGAATCTGTGGGGTAGTTTTATTTATTTATTTATTTTTATTTTTAAATTTATTTTTGAGATGGAGTTTTGCTCTTGTCACCCAGGCTGCTCACTCTCTGCTCACTGCAACCTCTGCCTACTGGGTTCAAGCGATTGTCCTGCCTCAGTCTCCTCAGTAGCTGGGATTACAGGTGCCCAGCTAATTTTTTTGTATTTTTAGTAGAGGTGGGGTTTCATCATGTTGGCCAGGCTGGTCTTGAACTCCTGACTTCAGGTGATCCACCCACCTTGGCCTTCCAAACTGCTGGTATTACAGGTGTGAGCCACCATACCTGGCCTGTGGGGCAATTTTAGAGTAAAGACCATGAGGGTGCAGCTTATGGGGTCTATGTCCAAGGCTGGTTCCCACACACCTTGTTCCAGCAGGGCACATGGCCCATGGCCAGCGGAGGCTTCTGGGGTGCTTCCTACTTATGCAGATATACCTGTTCCTACCTCCCTATCAGTGTTCGGTTTCTTTCCTGGAATATCCTTCTCAATTTACTCATTCCTTCAATTCTTATTGCATAAGGCTTATCTCAGTTTTCATGTTCTGTAACAAAATTCCCAATATGGTCACCAACATCTATGTGACAATGATCACTATTTGCAACATACTGTTACCCATTTAAAAAATATTCCCCAGCACCTAACACGGGGTTTGGCTGAGCACAGAGCACTCAGTTGTGTATCAAGTTGAATTGTATTTGATTTGTCAACCAGGATTCCAGACCCAAGAATAATCATAACTTAAGGTCAGTTACCTTTTCTGGATTAGAATTAGATTATGTTAACATTATCACCTGCAAATATATCTCTCTGAAATTCTTTATTTTTATTTTAGGGTAAAATGGTACAGAAGGGTACTTACACTGAGTTTCTGAAATCTGGGCTAGATTTTGGCTCCCTTTTAAAGAAGGACAACGAGGAAGGTGAACAGCTTTCAGTTCCAGAAACTCCCACACTGAGGAATCGTACCTTCTCAGAGTCTTCAGTTTGGTCTCAACAATCTTCCAGACCCTCCTTGAAAGATGGTGCTGTGGAGAGCCAAGATGTGAGTTCACCTCCTGTTAGGACATGGCCTGGTTTTGTTGACTCTTAATGGCCTCGTGGATCTTTGGTCTACTCCGTTCAAAGCATCATCCTTTGTCCCAAAGTAGATTCTGTGGTTCCAAGGCCTTGTTCATGATATTGGTAGATTAAAACAGAACCAAGGCAAACAGCCCTGGTTGGAGTTATCCTTTGCGTGTAGGCTGGGGAATGTCATGGAGATGAGTACTGGGTGTGTATGCTGGTGCATGTCCCAAGCTGTATGTGACTCACACTGATACTGCAGCTCTTTAATTTACTGTAGCGAAATTCTGCTTTGTCTGGTGGCCCCTACTTCTCTTTGCATCCAGAGGCATAATTTGAAGACCCCCTTAGACAAAGTCATGCTGTGGGCCACATGAGATTAGCCGCTTTTCCTATACGTTGGAATGTTTTGATGTCGCAGGTGGATGATGGAGGTATTTTGCCCTGTTGTCAGATGGTTTATGTTATGCAAAAGCAGCACATGCAGTGACCCAACAGCTCTTGACACACAGCAGCCCATCTTCCTCCTTTTTTAAAACAATTTTTTAAAATTATTATATGTTAAGTTCTGGGGTACATGTACAGAATGTGCAGGTTTGTTACATAGCTATACACATGCCATGGTGGTTTGTTACATCCATCCCTCCATCATCTACATTAGGTATTTCTTCTAATGTTATCCCTCCCCAATCCCCCGACCCCCTGCTATCCCTCCCCTATACCTCCCACCTCCCAACAGGCCCCAGTATGTGATGTTCCCCTCCCCATTTCCCTGTGTTCTCATTGTTCAACACCCATTTATGAGTAAGAACATACGGTGTTTTGTTTTCTGTTCTTGTACCAGTTTGCTGAGAGTGATGGTTTCCAGCTTCATTCATGTCCCTGCATCTTCCTTCTTTACCTTTCAAGAGTAGAGCTGTATCTTATTCGACTTGGCATTCCCAGTGGTCAGCATAGAACTGCTCAGTACATCCTCAGAATATGTGAATCTCATGCATTCTAAGTCCTCCAGGCAGAAATGTACTGGAGCTCATGTAAAAACATATTCCTTGCCATACAATTCTTCACTATCCAAATCCAGGCTCCTAAAGGATCCTTGCAGATATTCAGATTAGGCCCTCACATGCCAAATTCTCAGGAGTCAATTTCCGAAACTCAGGAACCAAATAGATTAGGATCATATACTATCCCTTGCTTTCCAAATATGGTTACTCAGACTCACTGCTCGACCCCAGTTACTGTATTGAGCTTGAGTTCTGACCCTCTGCTCTTTTATGTTTCCATCTTGAGTGATGCAGTTGAGAGTTCCATGTCTTTTTATATATGATTTTGGAACAAGTTTCTCCATTTATACTTTAATTTGGGTGTGCTGGGTAAGTGCTGGACATCCTAATGTCATCCTTCCAGGTAGCCACGCCACAAAGTACAAATGATATTTCCTTATTTCTAGTAGAACCCTGAAAATGGGATGGCTGGGTCCAAGGATAAGTTCATGTACCTAGGCGTGGTGGCTCACGCCTGTAATCCCAGCACTTTGGGAAGCCGAGGTGGGCAAATCACCTGATGTCAGGAGTTCCAGACCAGCCTGGCCAACATGGTGAAACCCCGTCTCTACTAAAAAAATACAAAAATTACCCAGGGTGGTGACAGGCACCTGTAATACCAGCAACTCAGGAGGCTAAGGCAGGAGAATCACTCGAACTCAGGAGGTGGAGGTTGCAGTGAGCCAAGATTACACCACTACACTCCAGCCTGGGTGACACGAACAAAACTTCATCTCAGTCAATCTGTCAATAAATGCATGGACAGTTTGGCTAGATATTTCCACACTCTTCTCCACAGGAGATGGATCATTTTGGACTTCTGTCTGTTTCCCCACAGCTTTGTCAACAGAATGCATTGTCATCTTTGGATACAATTTTCTATACTGTTTAGTCTCTTACCACCTTTTTTCCTTTGCAGACAGAGAATGTCCCAGCTACACTCTCAGAGGAGAACCGTTCTGAAGGAAAAGTTGGTTTTAAGGCCTATAAGAATTACTTCAGAGCTGGTGCTCACTGGATTGTCATCATTTTCCTCGTTCTCCTAAATGCCGCAGCTCAGGTAAATAATGACATTTGTTTTGTGCCCTCAAAATGATATTTACAGTATATTAATATAAATTTATTTATGCTCTTGTGACTGCATCTTGCCGTTCCCTTGGGGTCTGCATTGAAATGTGCTGTCTTTGGGGAACAAAGTGAGAGCTGCCTATTGGTGTTTTATGTCCACTACAAAGACCTTCTGGGGAAAATAGGGTATCTTTCAATGATTTTTAAATGGAATATGCATTTTCCTGAGCTCTTAATATCTGGGAGTTTGGGCTTGGCACAGGCCTGAGCTGGAAGAACTATGCAGGTTCTCCTCTGTGGCCTTTCTTTTCTTCTTCTTTTTTTTTTTTTGAGATAGAGTTTTGCTCTATTGCCCACGCTGGAGTGCAGTGGTGCAGTCTTGGCTCACTGCAACCTCCATCTCCCAGGTTCAAGCAATTCTCCTGCCTTAGCCTTTTGAGTAGCTAGGATTACAGGCATGTGCCACCATGCCAGGTTAGTCTAATTTTTGTATTTTTAGTAGAGATGAGGTTTCGCTCTGTTGGCAAGGCTGGCCTAGAACTCCTGGCCTTAAGTTGATCTGCCCACCTCAGCCTCCCAAAGTGCTGGGATTACAGGCCTGAGCCACCGCAGCCGGCTGTGAGCCTTTCTTTGCATTGTCCCATGTTAGTGATGAAGAGTTTTGAGCCGGTAATCATGCCAAAGTTTAATTTTGTCATCGTGGTTTCTCTCCTCCTAGGTGGCCTATGTTCTTCAAGATTGGTGGCTTTCGTACTGGTAAGTTATGTCTGGTCTCATGTATGAAATACTTGAGAATCACTAAGAAGACTCAGTTTTCCATAGAGTAGGGGGAGAGGGTGGCGTTTGTTCATCCTTCTCTTCTAATCCTCACTTAGTTTACCCAAAGAAAAATTAGAGTGCTTGCTGGTGGAGTGTAACCTGTGGTGGTCTCCACCCATGTCTGATCCTCAGCATCATGTTCACAGACAGTTTCGGGAACTGAAAGTCGTGATTTAAATTGAATTTTTATAAGGTAGATACACACAGGACTATGTGAGCTGAGAATCATTTTCCAACATGAAGCATTTCTCTCAAATTGAGGTTCATTTTTTTAAAAAATGTGTTTATCTAGATTCCATCAATAGCTGAATATTTTTTTCTCCCCGTGTTCCATAGGGCAAACAAACAAAGTGCTCTAAATGGCACTGTAAATGGAGGAGGAAATGTAACCCAGAGGCTGGATCTTAACTGGTACTTAGGAATTTATTCAGGTAAAGTTGAATCATTTGGTCTATTATATGAGAGGTTGAGGTGCTTACAATGAGCCTGTGTGAGTAGCTAGGGCTTCCAGGAGTAATTCAGTAATGTCTTAACAGATTAGGAGTCTCAGTCGCATTTACTCTGTGAATTAATTAGAATAATTATTCTAAAAATCGACTAGAAGAAAGAGGTTGAATGAAGACTCTTAATTTGCTCTGTACTGGATTTTGAAAGTTAAACCAGGATTGAGCATTCAGAAAATCAGCCACTGGAAATATGTGGCTATTGTCTATTCTAATAGGTTGCTTTAGCTAAATCTTATATCATTATACGGATGGGCAGGGGGATTAGAAACGGATCCCCACCCTGTGGTTCGGATTGTTCCAATTCTGTCTAAATAAACCCTGGCTTTTATTGAACTTGGATGAAATCCTCTGGCAGCAAGGCCCCCAAAATAAAAGCATTATTCCCTTCCAGGTATGCAAAGCTCCCTTCAGCACTGCTCATCTCTTGGGCTTCACTAATTACTTAAGAGGGAAGCTGAGCAGGGAAAAATCCAGTGTCTGGGAATTAGGACGCCTTCTATTTCTTACCTTGAGATCACAATGTTATCGCGTCCCCAACTGTGTGATTAATTTAACATTTGGCTTGCCAGACTAATATTAACGCCGTACTCTGTTTTCACAAGGGTGCTTAGAATGTATGTGGCATTACGTAGTGTTTCAAGGAAATCCTCATCTAAAATTTTAAGTATTTCCACAGGAAATGCTCATATAAGCTTTCCTCAGAGATAGAATGAGTTGTCTTTGTAAGAACCTACTCAGTGAAATTTAGTATTGATTTCATCGATCGCTTGCTAATAAATCTAAATCCATTAGGTGTTTACCTTCCTAATTGGCAGACTGTGTGAAAACTCAAGGAAGAAGGAAATCGGTTCTATTATATGTTTGTGTAGGATGGGAGGCTACAGATAATGCCCACTGATGGAGTTAGGAATTTGAGCTGCTTTCAGAGGTTAAATAACAGTGACATGTCATCGGAAAGGGAAATATTTGTTATAGAAGTAACCCCCACTGTACTGAGCATTGGGAGTTAAGAGATGATAGGAAAGCTCTTTTAATTTCTGTGTGAATAATGGATACTCATTCATGTCTCAATAAAAACGTATAATTTATTTTATTCATTTAAAAATGTCTTGTGTCTATGTAAAACATGTAGTGGGGGATTAGTTGCTTATTTAGATTAATTATCTTATATTAAAATATGATTTGTGTTTTCTTGCAATTCAATTATTCAAGAGGTTTTCCACATGCAACTTAATATGGTATTTTTAAATTCTTTAAAGCTACTTGGGCATTTTCTACAAGGAAAAGGTAAATCATTTCTCCTATTCCTTGTTAATATCACCTGTTGGTATCAAAACATACCACCTTTTTTAGATTACGGGACATAATGTAAATAATAAGATTTGGAATATGGAGAAGATCAACTATATTTCATGATTATCTATCTTACTTCTGAGTTGTTAATAGAACTTACTGTTGAATTAGGAAAGCCTAGAATGAAACTGTATTATACATCTGGTTTTTCTTTTCTGGGCAGTTTCTATTCGGTGAGAGAAAAATAAACTATTTTAATTCTTCTTCATCAGTGCATTTTATAAATATGTTATACTGTTATAGAATCCAGATACTTTATGGAATAAAATAAGTAACGTTTTTATGAACTATCTGACTTGCTTTAGCACTATTGAAGAAAATGCAGAGATATGCTGTGTTCTCTAAGTGATATTTCTTTATTTCAGGTTTAACTGTAGCTACCGTTCTTTTTGGCATAGCAAGATCTCTGTTGGTATTCTACGTCCTTGTTAATTCTTCACAAACTTTGCACAACAAAATGTTTGAGTCAATTCTGAAAGCTCCAGTATTATTCTTTGACAGAAATCCAATAGGTAAGTCTGACACCAAGTTTCTCAGTAAATATGTCTTGTTAACAACACATTTAGGATCTGATTACATTTCCGTCTTTGAAAATGGAAGGGATGCTTGGAAGAAAATCACTATGCATGTTGATTAATTTTCTACAAGATGCTTCACTGATATTATTCTACTGCCAGAGAAAATCTGAATATGGGGGGGCATACAATCTTTTATTCCAATTTATATGTGTGTGGAAAAATAAATGTTCACTTTGCAGAATGCTTTAGGAATCCATTTGCTGTGAGGCAAGCAAAGCATCCTGCATTCCCTGTAAATATGTTTAAATGTAGCTGAATAGTTGCTAAAACATTGGCCGTGTTTACATAGTGTTAGGTTATGCCATTTTTCGGAAGGATCTTTGTAAGCAGGGAGGCTCTGACGTGAGACAGGCTGTGCATTTCTTTCTTTCATTGGGAAACGTGTTCATTTCTGGAACCAGAGGGCTTTTGTACATACCCTGACTGTGAGGTTTCCCTGTAAGATAATACATGGTTAATTAAAAGCCAAGATTGGTAAAATGTAAACTCCCCTTCAAGAAAAGTTTCTAATTCTGTGGTTTTAAAGTAGACTTTTGGTTCTATCATAGAGACTTGGTTGAACCTGCCATGTAGATCTTTTGTAGCTCATTTCCTGGGTATACCCAGGTATGCTCAGTAGTTTCCAAGTATTTGATGCCTCTGCACTATGGGCTTTTGACCTGTGTTGCTTCTGAGGCCAGCCTCCCTGAGCTGGGTTCCTCTGGAGAGTTAGTTGTGTCTATATACCCTGGTCAGTTGAGTGAACTTGTGGGGAGGCCTGAGTGACATTGTGCAATGGGAGGTGTCCTCGTAGAAGCAGGGAGGTGTCCTGGAGAGAACATGGGCATAACTTTGGCCTGGCCATTGACTAGCTGTGTGACCAAGGCCAAAGCATACAGATGCTATTACACAGGCAAATCTCCAAGCAAATGTTGTAGTTCAAAGTGTGGACTCATGCTAACTGCCTGGGTTCAGTCCTGGTGCTAGTTACTAATCGTTACAGCTGGTTATAGTTACATTCACAATTCATGTCCTGGTTACAGAGTTTTTCTGTGTCACAGTTTTCTTATCTGTAAAATAGGGATACTATTCATATCCACCAAATTGAAATCTTAAGAGAATTAAGCATGTTAATACATTCCTGGTACATGGTCATTGCCTAATGAATGTCAGTGACGATGAAGCCATGATATCTCTGAACGGAATCACTTTAACTGGGGGGTGGAAATTACTCCTACCTTTTCTGTTTTTCATGAGTTTTGTGAAGATTAAAGAAGACTGTTCTAGAAAGCATCTTGTGTAGATTTATTGAACAAATACTTCTCAGTCCAAGCACCATGCAATGTGCAAGGATTTGTAAACAGCAGAGGCCACACAAATATCAGCCTGATTTCAGCTGTTATTAGAAAATCACTGGAGGACCTCTGCACTATTACAGCTGTAACGTCGCGCCACTTTGCCAGTTAATTTGAAACTACAGTCATAACGTTTGGAGCATTAAGTGGGACTGCATTTCTGTTATCACAGGCCTCGGAATGCTCATGACTACCATTAACCAGCCTCTGCATGTTCGAGACCTGTGGACTTCTCCTCATGCTGATTTATTTATTATTCAGGGATTTGGGACCCAGTCTAAATCTTGGAGGTCTCTAATCTTCCAGTGGCACACGAGTGCTTATCTGGCTTCTTCTTCCTGTATCTATTAGCACGACTTTATTTCTTCAACAAAATAGAAGCCCAAATAAGTACCCCAAAGAGAGGCCTAGTTTGTCTAAAACGTTTAGAGGTCATGAATTATTTACTTTTTTTAGTGGTAGATTTTGAAAACATTATATTGGAAAATTAAAAGATTTTTAATGGTAAAATTTTCATTTGGATAAAATTTTTGCACCTTTTACAATGGCAAAGGATACACAAAAGCTGTGAATGATGCCTCAGAATTTGTATTACTGATTGTATGTTAATGGTTTTACATATATATATTTAAATTATTTATTCAGAGATAGGGTTTCACTCTGTTGGCTAGACTGAAGTGCAGTGCCATGATCACGGCTCACTGTAGCCTTGACTTCCTGGGCTCAAGTGACCCTCCTACCTCAGCCTCTCCCAAGTAGTTGGGAACCACAGGCCTGAGCCACTATGCCCAGCTAATTTTTAAAATTTATTTTATTATATTTTTAAGAAATGGGATCTCACTATGTTGCCCAGGCTGGTCGTGAACTCCTGTGCTCAAGGGACCTTCCTGCCTCTCAGCCTCCACAAGTGCTGGCAGATTACAGGTGTGAGTGACTGGACCCAGCAGCTTTGTAATATAAATAAAGATTTCCCTCTAGGATAGTGAGGTAGGCATGCTCGATTTTTTTTTTAGCATTCTTAATTAAATCTATATGTTAAATGTGTATACGTATCTGGCATACTGTTGTGCCCCATAAATTGCAGAGTGTTCTTTGAGTAGGGTAGAGAGACTGGGAAGCATGTCTGAATAGTTAGTTATTGAAAACTAACTCTTAGAAGAACCCCAGTGGAGTTTCCTATGAGCTCAGCATCCTGACATTCTCCTAGATTTTAGGGAACTTAGGAAATGGGGAGGACATCTGCCAGCATGTAGCTTCCAGTAAGCTCACCTTGGGATGGCCACGGGTACAGAAACTCTAGGTGACTCACACCAGGGGTCTGGCTGGACATCCCCCAGATCCCCGTCTCCAGTGCCCTTGTGCTGGAATATTCTCAGTCACTTTGATCTGCAGCATCTGAGTGTCTTCTCCATTATTTCATGGCTGCTCCCACCCCAGATATGCTGTCCCCCTCATCATGCTTCTGCCCAGATCCTCGTCCGTGTGACTGGGCAGAATGAATGGGCAACCTTGCTGCTGACTCTGAGAACCAGACCATCTGGAAGGGTTCCCTTGGCTGCCCAAGTTCACTTATTTGGATTTAGGGAAAAGGAAGGTAACCCTGGAAGGTGTATGTTTCTTCTCAACAGTGAAGGTTCTGTTTCTAAGAAGGTCGCACTTCCCCAAAGTCTAAGACATTAAGTTTCTCTCCATTTTGCACCCACCTATGGTTGCTTGAAATTTATCTTAGTTTGTTTATATAATACAATACGTTTTTATCGACTGGCCTTTCATTAACCTGATCAATCTTAAGCTAGCAGGATAAAATGAGAGCCAAACCAGTGTGCTGCCTTAGAATGACAAGAGCCAGTTTTCTTCCTTTTTCTTTTTCTTTCTTCCTTTTTGACATGGAGTCTGGCTCTGTTGCCCAGTCTGGAGTGCAGTGGCGTGATATCAGCTCACTGCAATGTCCACTTCCTGGGTACAAGCAATTCTCATGCCTCAGTCTCCTTAGTAACTGATATTACAGGTGTCCCCCACCATAACCAGCTAATATTTTGTATTTTTAGTAGAGAGGAGGTTTTACCTTCTACTGGTACTGAGATAGCAACTTTCCCCAGAAGCCAAGTACTGACGAGCAATGCAGAGTAGGGTCTGAGGGGCAACCGTGCTCTGTCTACTATTGGGAGGGGGCTGGGCCCATAGCCAGAATGGACACACATTCACCCTGGGGTGCCCACCAGTGGACTAATAGTTGGCTGTGTATGTGTGTGTATGTGTGTGTGGTAGAGTCTCACTCTGTCATCCAGGCTGGAGTGCAGTGGTACAGTCTCAGTTCACTGCAACCTCCGGCTCCCAGGTTCAAGTGATTATCAGCCTCCCAAGTAGCTGGGATTATAGCATCTGCCACCACACCCGGCTAATTTTTGTATTTTTAGTAGAGACAGGGTTTCACCATGCTGGCCAGGCTGGTCTCGAACTCCTGACCTCAGGTAATCCACCCATCTTAGCCTCCCAAAGTGCTGGGATTACAGGCATGAGCCACTGTGCCCGGCCAAGAGCCAGTTTTTCTTTCTTGTCTTTTTATCCTCCTCTCACCCATTGCTAGTTTTTATTCTTCCCTCCTTTGATGTAGGTTGGTAATGGGATCACGTGAGTCTGGCAAGAAGCCTCACGTTTTCAGCTGCCCGCAGATACCTCCTGCATATTTTGATTACGACCTGAGATGAATAGAGCATTTCAGATATTTTCCGATGCTGTTCACTGCATTACGTCTTCCTAGTCAAAGTTTTTTGTGTGTCTTAGCCCTGTTTTCCTTCCGTTCCAATCATAGTAAGTGGGTAACACAAATTCTAGATCAAGAGTAAGTCTTCAGAAATTAAGAGAGGATTTTTATTTTAAATGTAAATCCTGTTTTCCCGGCATAGGCAGAATTCATTTTGCTTTTGATATCCAGCACAAGAGGGCAGCATGATCTGCAGTATTTCCGTGATATACCGTAAGAACACCTCATCGCAAAACCCAGTTTTTAATTTAAAGCTTTCTTGGAAATTCTAGTTGTATAGCTTGGGTCTTTGTATTTTGGATATGTGTTAATATGAAATTTGAAAAGTGATTTTGTGGTGTATTATGTTTGAAACATGAAAGTGTTTGTGGAAGACATGTTCCCGATGCAGTCCTGGAATACCTAGCACTTCAGACAGGGTTTTTTGGATTTCCCAATTATACCTTCTTGACTAGTAACTGGAATAGGCAGACGCTGACATCTTGACTGGTTGGATACATTTTAACTCCTGAAGCATACATTATGATTTGCTTGTATGATGTTTCTATTTTCTTTGTAAGCATGAGTTTGCAGAGAAAGATAACTATACAGCTCCTTTAGTTTTCTTCGGTGCCAGCCGTTAGCAGACACTTTTTACTCTTATTAGGTCTCTACAGTTTCACCCTTTGTTTTGGAGAAACGATGAGAGGTTTGTTGTCCTGTTTTCTCAGGCCTAATTGTGGTGACATCACATTTAGCTAAGTATACTGACCCTAATGCGTGCCAGATAAATGTTTGTTTACTTGCTTTCAATTAGTTAATGGCTTTAAGAAACCAAGTCACTGGTGTAGTAGATATGTTTCTTTACTCTCTCAGGGAAGCATTAAGTTAATATTGGGTTATAGCCAGTATGTTTCACACAACTGGTTTTTCTCCAGTGTGTGCGGGGCGAGTATGTATGTGTATGTATATTTATGTTCGTTTATGCCTTCAACAGTGTAACAAAAAAAAAGATTGATATGATTCTTTTTTCTTTACAGATTGAGGTAAATGAGAGCTAAAACACTAGAAAAAACAAACTTCTTTCCATATTTAATGGAAGGTGCTTGTGGTCACTGAGGTGTGGAACGTGAATGCTAGATTTTAAGACAGGCATAATCTCCTGTCTTCCCTAATCAAAAATCTAGGGTCCCCCCAGTGATTCAGATTCCCAGCTTTTAGCGGGGTGTGGTGATGCGTGCTTGTAATCCTAGAAGCTTGAGAGGCTGAGTCAGGAGGATCACTTGAGCCTGGGACGTCAAGACTGCAGCGAGTTGTGATTGTGCCACTGCACTCCAACCTGTCTCAAAAAAAAAAAGATTCCCACCTTGATTGAATGGGAAGTTAGGCAGTTAGGCTTTGTAGATGATTTTATAAATACAGACTATCCTGGTTTAGGATATGCATGTGACAGGGATTCGGGGGAAGAAGGTGATAGTGGTTTGGACTATTGTTTCTCAAACTGGGAAAGGGGCTCTGGATTCCAGTGCAAGTTGTTAAATAATTTGTGAAGAGCTGAAAAGTGAACTGAAAGCAACCTCCCTGGTGAGCTTTCTATGTGATCAGAAAGACTGTCTGGCGATACTCTATGAAATCAAATGTCCGTATCCTGCTGCCTTGCCAGAAAAAAAGAGTCCTCAGTAGAAAAGAAATGTAATTGTAGGGATACCTATTTATCTGTTTATGAAGTTTATGGAGTAGGCGCTAAATGTGCATTTTTAACAAGTATAATATTTCAGCACTGTCAAAATTACCTCTACAATAATAGGCCTGTTAAATTATAGCTCTATAAGCTAGGGGGTAAGATGGCTCTGCCCAGTACACATTAATCTATGCCTGTTCACACAAGTGATTCTGCTGAGCAGGTAGCATGTTTAAACAAGAAATACTGGTCCTAAAACCTCTGATTTATGGTAGGTGTTGTTTTGACACAGCACCATTCAGACAATTTACAAGGCAAGTCTTCGTGCTAAAATATTTCCTCAGTGTCATCATTCGTCACTGGTATAAATATTCAGTAGTGATGCTTGAAAATTGGTAATATGCCCATTGATGCCAAATCACTTGCTATGTTTCCTTTCAAGTGAGATCTGTTGTGGATATGGTTAAAAGAAACTATGATTTTTCTTCCTTGAGAGCAGATGAGCTGTAAGAAATTGAAAATAACAACCATCCTGACAGCTTTCATGTACTCATCTTGCCTATATTTCTTTTAATTCTGGCTTAAGTCCTGCGGGCTTTCCCTCCCACCCCCTTGCTTGATGCGTATTGTAAGGAACATATTTATATGTACATTAGTTAGTTTAAGAGGCTTTGTGTGTTCAAAGGAAGAAGTTAGTCATCACCAGAAAAGCTTTGTTGCAAAACAAAAACACACATTTCCCCTTTCATTTTTTCTTGTTAATAATAACAAATGCAAGCGACTATAAAGGGAATAACACAAAAGATTGCATCAATCATAATGATTCTCAATAGCCACACAAATATTATTTTTTCAGGTTTGAATGAAACAGCTAATAGTTTGAAGTGGGTGTGGTAATTAAATCCTGTCAGCTTGTCACCAATTAAAAATAATGTTTTTTCACATAACAATGGTTATATGTACTTAAACTCTTATCGGGGGTGATATGAAGTCATATTTTATGGGAGTTGCTCCTTTACTGCTAATAGTATCATAAAAGCCTTTGTTAGGAGTTTAAATAGTTACATAGTTACATATATTTGATTGCTATTGTTATTTTGTCAGTAATCTGTATAAAAGCGATTACTGTAGCACTTGTCTACAGCTGGTAAATACTGCGCCATTTTGGCATACATTTTTCATCTAGAATGTTCTGATTCATGTTTTTTCTCCATAATAAATCATACATGGAAATACAACTTAGTAACAGAGAAAGCACTGTTTGTGGTTATCCAATAAAATGTTTAAAAGATAAAAAATTAGGGAAACATCTGCTTTGTTCAAAGTGATAATCATGTAATATTTCAGGAAATTATAAGATGACATTTTACTTCATTGTGTTAAATTGTTTTCCTATAGTGTATATCATGTGATACCTGCATGTATTTGTATATGCATGTATCTCTCTCCCTCTCTTTCTTTCTCTTGATCTGTGTAAGTTCTCCACTTCAGTCTAATGTCTGTGGCTATGGTTTTAATGCCCCGTTAACTGATTTGATGCATGTTGTCTTTACCTTTACCTTCAGCTAACTTGGAATCAGCTAACTTAGAACTCAGGACTTCATAGCATATCCCAATATTTGCTGTTAATGTGTGCTTAATAATTTGGCATGAGCCTTTGGGATGTGTGATTGTCAAGTGTTGTCATATAAACTGTCCCCCCACTGTTAGATCAACATCATAGCTTTCTGTGACTTTATTGTCAGAAAAGAATCAAAGTAACTTCGTGACTTAGTTCTTAGCTGTTATGTAACCATTTCAAGAGAAAATAGACCACTGTTTCTGGAATAACCTAATGAAATATAGACTATACCATTAGCCACTTGCAGTGGCCGATTTCAACATGAATAAATATTGATAAATGGCGGGCGAGGTGGCTCACACCTGTAATCCCAGAACTTTGGGAGGTCGAGGGGGGCGGATCACAAGGTCAAGAGATTGAGGCCATCCTGGCCAACATGGTGAAACTCCATCTCTGCTAAAAATACAAAAATTAGCTGGACGTGGTGCACGAGCCTGTAGTCCCAGCTACTCGGGAGGCCGAGGCAGGAGAATCACTTGAACCCTGGAGATGGAGGTTGCAGTGAGCGGAGATCTTGCCACTGCAGTCCAGCCTGGTGACAGAGCAAGACTCCAACCCCCGCCCCCCAAAAAATGATAAGTATATTACTGAGAGCCTAATATGTATAAAGCATAGTTTTTGGACACCAAGTGGAAGTTGTTGGGATTCGCTAGCTTGAAACGCTGTTCTGTTTTACTGTAAGGCCAACTGCTTCCCCTCAAAGATTTGACTTTGAGGTTCTCATATAAGAACTCTGATTTTTCATTTATAACTAGTTTTAATTTGAGAGTTTTCCATTTATAACTGGAGTTAAATTTGAGTTTTATATGAGAACTCTGATTTTCATTTATAATCGGAGTTTTCATATTATTTTATTCCTGTCCCCTTTATTATAAACATGATTATTTATATTGCCATGAAGAAACTGGAAAAAAAATTAGAATATTTACAACATTGAGGTTCTGACATTTTGTTTTCCATAAGGTTTAAAACTTTTTGCTTTTATTAAATTTTCGACAATATTTATGAAAATAATAGTTACATTCTAATTTAGGTAATTATGCATTTATTTATAATCGGAGTTTTCATATTCTATTATTTATAGAATTTTCATTTATAATCAGAGTTTTCATATTCTATTATTTTATTCCTGACCCCCTTTATCATAAACATGATTATCTATATTGCCATGAAGAAACGAAAAAAAATTAGAATACTTACAACATTGAGGTTGTGATATTTTGTTTTCCATAAAATTTAAAATTTTTTTGCTTTTATGAAATTTTCGACAGTATTTATGAAAATGGTAGTTATAGCCAGGCGCGGTGGCTCATGCCTGTAATCCCAGCACTTTGGGAGGCTGAGGCAGGTGGATCAGAAGGTCAAGAGATCAAGACCATCCTGGCCGACATGGTAAAACTCTGTCTCTACTAAAAATACAAAAAAATTAGCTGGGCGTGGTGGCGTGCACCTGTAGTCCCAGCTACTCGGGAGGCTGAGGCAGGAGGATTGTTTGAATCCGGAAGGCGGAGGTTGCAGTGAGCCAAGGTTACGCCACTGCACTCCAGCCTGGCGCCTGGTGACAGAGTAAGACTCTGTCTCAAAAAAAAAAAAAAAAAAAGAAAAAGAAAAAGAAAAGAAACTGCTAGTCACATTCTAATTGAGGTAATTAAATTATGTATTTACTGCCCGTGTCTTGTGTTAGCCTTGCCTTCCCGTCTTCCTGGAGCTTATCTGTTGTTACCTTGCTAAATCCCCTCAGCCCAGGACTGGACACACTGTATCCAGTTAGTAAATGTCTGTTGGCTGGACGGAACAGCAGTAGTTAAGAGTGCATTTGCATCTCTCTAAGCAACACCCATAAAGAACATTGGGACGTTACAGTGTGGAAATAAAATTAGAGTGTTTTTTTGTCTTATAGCTGGTACTTATATTAAATTTAACTCTGGTCTCCAATTTTCTTTTTCAAAAGTACAGTTTGTAATAGATTACCTATGGTGGACTTTGTTACTGATATGTGATGGCCTGACGAGAAAACCATACACTGGTTTTTTTGGCAGCTGTGACTCATGGAACGAGACCAAGTTCCCTTGTTGTTTACCAGTCAAAGAAATGAAACTGTTCAGACACCTAATAAATTTCCTTGGGATTTAGTTGTGTATTGAAGGTGACTTTTAACACTCTGTGGGTTAAATGTCTGGTACCATATAGTTTTGTCTCATAAACTACATGCCCTCTAGAAGTAAGGAGATGAATTAATCCATTTTAGAAGCATCAGTAGACATTTAAAATCTGTTCTTGCACAGGGAGTTGAGGTGTTAAGATGCCCCAGTTCTGCTAGGAGCACAGTTTGTGGGAACTTCTCTTAGCCACAGGTTTCTAACCGGTAAAAAGAGGCTTTTTCACTCATCAAGCATTTATTGGTCTTCTACTTATTGTCAGCTGTAGTGCCAAGCACTGGAACAAAAAGTCCCAGTTTTCAAGGGACTTGCAAACTTAAATAGTTGAAGACAATGGATTATTTATTCTCCTCCTCCTTCCTTCTTCCTTCTTTCTTCCTTTTCTTTCTTTGCCTCCCTCCCTCCCTCCCTCCCTCCCTCCCTCTCTCCCTCCCTCCCTCCCTCCCTCCCTCCCTTCCTTCCTTCCTTCCTTCCTTCCTTCCTACCTTCCTGCCTCCTTCTTCTTTTCTTCCTTTTTTTTTTCTTGTGACACAGTCTTGCTCTGTTGCCTAGGCTGGAGTGCAGTGGTGTGATCTCAGCTCACTGCAACCTTTGCCCTCTGGCCTCAAGTAATTTTCCTGCCTCAGCCTCCTGAGTAGCTGGAACTACAGGCATGTGCCACCACGCTCGGCAATTTTGTATTTTCAGTAGAGACAGGGTTTCACCATGTTGGCCAGGCTGGTTTTGAACTCCTGACTGTGATCTGCCTTCAGCCTCCCAAAGTGCTGGGATTACAGGTATGAGTCACCATACCAGACAGACAATGGATTATTTCTAAAAATAATCCTGTGTCAGAATCTATGATCTCCTATCAAAAAGATGCATATTGACATTAATACTGTTCCCAAATGGAAGCCTAGATACTCTTCTAAATATATACAACACACACGAACATAGCTCTATATATGTCTTCCTATTTCATTGGCCTTGATTTTATAAAATTTCTGAAAACTATTCTTGTGGCACTTCAAAACCAATTGTGTTCAAATGAAATCATACCAGTGGGAGTAGGAGAGGTGTTTAGGGAACAAAATAAATGATTCTTTTTTCAGATCGTAATCTCTAAGCTTACAGCAGACTCATGACAGTTTCTAGCGAGACTCTTGACTGGGCCCAGATGCTTTTCTGAACCACTGGGGAATGCCTAAGTGCTACAGCTCAGCTTAGGAAAGTGTGTCAGAGAAAGGGCAGGGACTTCCAGTGTTGCCCTTTACAAGTGCCTGCACATACTTTGGGCTTTTAGAAGTATGGATAGGAGAAAGAACATAAGTAATGATATTTTCCCTGTAAGTAAAGTTATCATGAAATCAACTATGATCCACTGAATGTTCTCATTCTTGGTCACCAGGATTAATGCTTGAGAAATTTCCTCCTTATTTAAATGGAAGCTCTTTGATATCTAAAATAAAGATTCGACAAGCTTCAAAGTACATTTGGAGGCCATGGCAGTGGGGAAGGAGGGAGGTGGAGGAAGAAAGGAGTATATTTTTGAGAGGAAGTTTGTTAAAAACAAGCTCTCTGTTCTGGAAACATTTTCCTTTTATTTCTTGTTTGCATTTGCATTTTAATAGATTATATCACATGGGCAAATGTTCCAACCTCTTGAACACCTGGAAAGCCTGTCTTAGACTTGTTCTGGTGTTTAGAAATCTTTAGGCAGACAGTGCTCCAAATAAACATCCTGTGAATAAAATTTGCTTGCCAGGATGGTGGCTCATGTCACATCAGCTACTTGGGAGGCTCAGGCAGGAGGATCACTTGAGGCCAGGTGTTTGAGAGCAGCTTGGACAACAGCAAGACCCAGCTCTAAAAAAAAATTAGCTGTGCACAGTGGCATGTACCTATAGTACCAGCTCCTCATGAGACTGAGGTGGGAGGATTGCTTGAGCCCAAATGTTTGAAGCTGCAGTGAGCTATGATTGCTGTATTGCCCCACCAATCTGGGAGTCAGAATGAGACCCTGTCTCTAAAACTGCAGCAACATCTAATAAAACAGTGTATCTCCCTGGTTGATCTTCAGCCTGATAGTCACTAATCAGACTTCACTCTGAACTTCAAGTGGAAGTTTACAGAAGTGTTCTTTTGCTCCAGTGACTGGTCTCATTCCTCACTCTGTTTGATTGAAACACATAATAGAGTTCAGAGATTATGAGGGTTGTAGGAAAAAATAGTGTACCCAGTTCTTTTTGTGTTCCATACAGTGATATTAGAACAGGGAATGTAGTTGAGGTAGAGTTACCCTTAAATCTATTTTCTCCACATATAATTCCATATACCTTGATCAGCAGTGGTGCTTTGAGGCATAGTTAGAACCATGGATTAATTTTTTCATTACCTTTAAATATTTAAAAGTAGAGTAGGAAGGAAATGGTTGCTTTTTTTAAAGTAGTCATTATTTTTAATTTTTTTTCCCCCTGTTGGTGTCAGAATGGCCTGGGCATATAAAATTTATTTCCTTTGGGGGAACTATAAATTTATTCTTCTTCCCTTTTTGGAGAATAAAATGATAGTAACATCTTACAATTATATCCCATGTGAATATAAATCTTCTCTATATACTCCCTATTACTTAGCATGAAAATGAAAAGGGAGTCAAGTATGGTTTAATAAGTTCTATCAGTGAGCTGTGTTGTAGACAGAAGTATTTCTCAGTGGTGCCAAGTTGGAAAAGTTAGTCTTGACCTAGCCCTGTAAATGAAGGGAAAATCAACACATGTGTTTCAGGATGATGAGTAATCAGTGTTACTAGAAAAGTGTTCTTCCTTCACTTTAAGATTAAATAAATAGTTGTTGACATAAATAGCCAGAGTAATAAAAGGGAACACCTGTGTAATCCAGCCATCAGCAATTTTATCTTACAATCAGATAAGCTGCTGTTTGTTAAGGAATTGTCAAGTCTTTAGACCAGATGAATAGATTTAGCTCATACATTAGAGAATTTAAAAACTGAACAGAAGAAGCTTTAATTTCCCTTGATGCCAGATGTTCTAACCAGTCTCATCTCCTTTCACGAAGCTGTAGGAGTTTAAAGCTTAATTGACCTAGGCTTCAGGTGTGTCTTCTTCTATTAGTTATTGCTCTATCAAAGTTGCTAAATGTTCTAGATGAGATTAGGGTTTGAAATTTATATGGCAAAATATGTATCGGATTTATACATTTTATATGGTGAAGTAAGTACCTCATCATTTTTCAATGAACATTGGGTATTGTTTTCTCACACAGCTTATTTTTCCTCCCCCTTTAATTCTCACACACACCTTTGATTTGATGTCAAATGAGAGAGAACTTTGGTTGTCATTTAAGGGCCTTTTGATCAAAACAGTTATCTTGAGAAGCATTGATATGTGAGAGAGAGAGAGAGAGAGAGACAGAGAGACAGAGAGAGAGACTTTTTAGCTAGATTGGCCCACCACAATAAGAATTATATTTTTGGATTTTCTTAATGATATGTGAAATTGAAAATTTGAAAATTAATCAACAAATAAGACATCCTTTGACTTCACCCATCAATAAATGGAATGATTTTCTTTATTTCCTAATAGGGCTTTAAACCACTATATGATTTGGGATCAATAGTACCCTTTTGGTAAAAAGCATGGCTTTGGAATCAGCCTGCCAGAATGTGCATCTCAGCTCTATCTTGCCAAATTACTTAACCTCTTTCTGCTTCAACTTATTTGTAGTATGGCAATGATATTAACAGTGCAATCCTTTTTTTTTTTTTTTTTTTTTTTGGTAAGAATTAAGAAAATCAATATATGAAAAGCATTTAATATTGTACCTAGTGGATAGCTAAAAATGGATTTTTTTTGCTTTAATTGATGTGATTAAATTTTAGTAGTCTTTAAAAAATGTACAAATTCCAAATAAATCTGCTGGTTTTGATAAAATAATAGGAGTTTGGGAAGGGTGTCTGTGTTTTCCTGGATGCAAAGAAAAATGGATAAATGACCAAGACTGACAAGCCACAAAACAAAATCAATAGAATATTTTTTTGTTTGTTTGCATGTTTTCTTTCTGGTTATGTTTTCAATGGAGCTTAGCTTCATTCCAGAGTTCATTTTAAATTTAATTTGGTTTTACAATGAGAGCTCAATTTTGCATGTAAGTACCAAGCATCTGGTTTACTTTTTGTTTGAAAACGATACAGCTGAAGTTTACTACAGAAGTCTATTGTATAATTAAGGAAAGACAGTTTGAAATTTTATAAAATAAGTTCTATTTAAATGGAATATTGGAATTATTCCAGAGAAGTGAATATACTTCTTAGGAGTAGGAGAAACTTACATTATTTTTTAAAAATGCTATAGCTGGTCAAAATGTATAAATTCTATGTATTCACCTTTTTTAAAAAAATGTGAAAAATGACTAATTTCACAAGTAAAAGTTAAAGTTGACCTAAGGCAGTTTTAGATTGTTGAGCCTTCAAGTTTTATTCACGGAATGTTTTTAGAGACAGTCTGTGATATGTTCACTCCAGTTAATTCTGGGCAATCTTTCTACATTTCTATCAGATGGACATTCTGATACTTTAAAACTTCCTCTTCCGCAAAATATGGTTAAAGCAACCTGAAAAGAAAATGAGATTTCTGCTTAGTTCTTGTAAACTATAAATTATGTTTTTAAGACATTTAAAGGAATAATACACCAAACATACCAGATAACTCCTGTTACTGCACTATTATCATGAATAGACTAACAATTAAAGTGCATACAGTACTGACTGGATACAATACTAGCATTGTGATATATAAAAAATAGAATCTGGGGTGGAGAGACCTAAATGAAGACAGGACACCTACTAATTTTCCACCCACCTCCAAGTAGTTGTGTCTTCCGGCAGAGGCACCCAACTAGTCCAAAGTCTTAGGATCCAACCTCAGTCATGTCAGAAAGGCCCTCAGCTCTGAACTGCGATGATTCTCTCATTCTATGCAACTCTTTTAGAGATAATTTGATAAGAGCTTAAGAAGGTCAAAAATCAACTGTTTGTAAGATATCAGAGGAGTTTTATGATCATAGTTTTACTACACCCTTGAATGTTTTTAGAGATCTGTTGTAGGACAGAGGTTTGGGCTTTTGGCAATGACATTCTAATTCTCTACCAAATTGAGGATCAGCCAGAGGTATGATACATTTGGAATCTTTCCCTGTGTCTTCTAATTTTATAGCAACATTATAAATTTATTTGACAACTTAAGCATATAAAAATTCTGTCACTTCCGTTGTTTCATTTCATCTGCAGTAGCAACAAAGCAACAAGAAGTCTGTTGCAGTCTCTCTGCCTCTGAGCATCCACACAGTAGATCCACCCTCTTCTTTGCCTTCTTGCCCAATACTCTTGTTATTGTCCCTATCGGTTTTTATGTGGCAACCACAGAGATGTGATGCCTGTAATTGAAAATTAAATGATTGCCATAAATCATTAATCAGACTGCAGATTATAACAGCATTTATGAAGCATCTCGGTAGGCCAGGAGTGTGCTGGGAATTTTGCATAAGGTAACCAGTTACTGTCTTCTGAATTCTGTCTGGGTATTTTCCTTTTATTCTTTCTTCCAACTTCTATGTTTGGTTTAGAGGGTACTTGTGCAGGTTTGTTACATGGGTAGATTACATGTGGTGGGGTTTAGGGTACAGATTATTTTGTCACCCAGGTAATGAGCATAGTACCTGGTAGGTAATTTTTGATTCTTGCCCTCTTCCTATTATAAACTAGGTCCCAGTATCTATTGTTTCTTTTTTCTTTCCTTTTTTTTGAGACGGAGTCCCTCTGTTGCCCAGGCTGGAGTGCAGTGGTTGCCCACTGCAACCTCTGCCTCCAGGGTTTAAGCAATTCTCCTGCCTCAGCCTCCTGAGTAGCTGGAATTACAAGCACGTGTCATGGTGCCTGGCTGATTTTGTATTTTTAGTCGATACGGGGTTTCACCATTTTGGCTAGGCTGGTCTCAAACTCCTGACTTCAAGTGATCCTCCTGCCTTGGCCTCCCAAAGTGCTGCGATTACAGGTGTGAGCCACTATGTCCAGCTTGTTTCCTTCTCAGAGTCCACGTGCACTCACTGTTTAGCTCCTGTTTATAAATGAAAAGATCTGATGTTTGGTTTTCTGTTCCTGTGTTAATTTGCTTGTGATCATGGCCTCTAGCTCCATCCATGTTGCTGCATAGGGCATGATCTCATTCTTTTCTATGGCTGTGTGGTATTCCATGGTGTATATATACTATATTTTCTTTATCCAGGCCGTCATTGATGGGCACCTAAGTTGACTCCTTGTGTTTGCTATTGTGAATGGTGCTATGATAAACATACAAGTGCATGTGTCTTTTTTTTTTTTTTTTTTTTGAGATGGGGTCTCACTCTGTTGCCCAGGCTGAGTGCAGTGGCAAGATCTCAGCTTACTGTAACCTCTGCCTCCTTGGCTCAAGTGATTCTCCCATTTTAGTTTTCTGAATATCTGGGACTACAGGCATGTGCCACCTGATTTTTTTGTGTTTTGTTTTTTAGGTAGAGATGGGGTTTCCTCATGTTAAACTAGCTACACAGGCAGGGTTTTACCAGCCAAATAGGCTGGTTTTGAACTCCTGGGCGCAAGTGATCTGCCCACCTCAGCCTCCCAAAGTGTCAGGTTTACAATCGTGAACCACTGTGTCCAGCCACATGTGTCTTTGTAGTAGAATGATTTATTTTCCTTTGGGTATATACCCAGTAGTAGATTGCTGGATCGAATGGTGGTTTTGTTTTAAGTTCTTTGAGAAATCTTCAAACTGCTTTCCACAGTGACTGAACTAATTTACATTTCCACCAACAGTGTGTATGTATTCCCTTTTCTCTGCGACCTCACCAGCATGTATTTTTTGACTTTTTCGTAATGGCCATTCTGACTGGTGTGAAATGATATCTCATTGTGGTTTTGATTTGCATTTCTCTGATGTTTAATGATGTTGAGTGTTTTTTCATATGCTTGTTGACTGCGTGCATGTCTTCTTTTGAGAAGCATTTGTTTTTGTCCTTTGCCCTTTTTTTTTTTTTATGGAGTTGTTTTTTGGTTGTAAACTTAAATTCCTTGTAGATCCTGGACATTAGACCTTTGCCAGATACACAGTTTGCAAATATTTTCTCTCATTCTGTAGATTGTCTGCTTACTCTCTTGGTAGTTTATTTGGCTGCAGAGAAACTCTTCAGTTTAATTAGGTCCCAGTTACCCATTTTTGTTTTTGCTGCAATTGCTTTTGGAGTCTTCCTCATGAAATTTTTACCAGGGCCTATCTCCAGAATTACATTTCCTAGGTTTTCATCTAGGGCTTTTTTAGTTTTAGGCTTCACTTTTAAGTCTTTAATCCATCTTGAGTTGATTTTTATATATGGCATAAGGAAGGGGATCCAGTTTCAGTCTTCTACATATGGCTAGCTAGTTATTCCAGCATCATTTATTGAGTAGGGAATCCTTTCCCCATTGCTTGTTACTGTCAGCTTTGTCGAAAATCAGATGGTTGTAGGTATGCAGCTTTATTTCTGTGTTCTTTAGTCTGTTCCATTTGTCTACATGTCTATTTTCATACCAGTACCATGCTATTTTGGTTACTGTAGCCTTGTAGTATAGTTTGAAGTCAGATAGTGTGATATTTCCCGCTTTGTTCTTTTGCTTAGGATTGCTTTGGCTCCTTGGCCTCTACTTTTTGATTCCATATAAATTTCAGTATAGTTTTTTTCTAATTCTTTGAAAAATGGCTTTGGTAGTTTGATAGGAATAGCATTGAATCTGTAAATTGCTTTGGGCAGTATGGCCATTTTGCCAGTATTGATTCTTCCTATGCATGAGTATGGAATATATTTCCATTTCTTTGTGTAGCCTGCAAGTGATCTGCCCACCTCAGCCTCCCAAAGTATCAGGTTTACATGTCTGATTTTTTTCAGCCATGTTTTATGATTCTTGCTGTAGTGATCTTTTACATCCCTGGTTAGCTGTGTTCCTAAATTATTTATTTATTTATTTAGTGGCTGTTGTAAATGGGTTTGTGTTCTTGATTTGGTTTTTAGCTTGGATGTTAGTGGTATATGGAAATGCTACTGATTTTATGCATTGATTTTTGTATCCCATGACTTTGCTGAAGTTGTTTATCAGATCTGGGAGCTGTTAGGCAGAGACTATGGGGTTTTCCAGGTATAGAATCATGTTGTCTATGAAGAGTAGTAGTTTGACTTCCTTTTTCCTATTTGGATGCCTTTTCTTTCTTTCTCTTGCTTGATGGATCTGGCTAGGACTTCCAGTATGATGCTGGATGATAGGAGTGGTGAGAGTGGGCCTCCTTGTCTTACCAGTTATCAAGGAGAATGCTTCCAGCCTTTGTCCCTGTGCGTTTTCTAAAATTATGTCACCCATTCCTATATATTATAATATTTTATATTATAATCATGCTTCACCCCCTCAGATAAGGATTTAATTATGTTTAGTATAGTACTTCCTTTCTAATTAATGTAAATATCTTATTAATCATGTATATGAATATTTTTTGAGATGGAGTTTCGCTGTTGTTGCCCAGGCTGGACTGCAGTGGCGCGACCTCGGCTCACTGCACCTGGGTTCAAGTGATTCTCCTGCCTCAGCCTCCCAAGTAGCTGGGATTACAGGCATGTGCCACCATGTCGGGCTAATTTTTGTATTTTTAGTAGAGATGGAGTTTCTCCATGTTGATCAGGCTGGTTTCGAACTTCTAACCTCAGGTGATCCACCTGTCTTGACCTCTCCAAGTGCTGTGATTACAGACGTGAGCCACCGTGCTCAGCCTATTAATCATATTTTTAAAAGCTTTACAAAGTTTTGGCCTGGAAAATTTATTACATATGACAGGTGACACAATATGTATCAAATGGATACATATATCTGAATGTGTGTGTGTGTGTGTGTGTGTGTAATGTTGATACAAGAATTCTAATTTGAGTTACATGTGTGAAACTAAGAAATAGTTTAACCTCTATTTTCTTCACCTTCTGAAATGTTTACTCAGCTTTTGCATAACTTGCTTTTATCCATTTTCAGAAGGATTTAGCATTTGAAAATGAGTTGGTCCCACAATGGGAGAGGTTTTTACCATGTAGTCAAGGTTACTGCTTCTGATAACTAGATGATCACTTTTGCCTGTTATCATGGGCCTACGTTTTCTAGACTTCCATCAGTACATTGGCATGACTTTCTAAATCAAGCTTTTGTAATTTTTTAACTGGTCATGTGTTAGGAGAGTGCCAGCTCTGAAATGTATGGTGTTTAGTGTCATAGGAGATACTGTGGAGTGGCGCTATCAGAGCTATTCCTTGGCATTTGAGTGCCACCTGGGAGTGGAAATAATTCTGTCTTTGGTATGAACATTTTTTCCTTTTTTTTAACTCTCCAAAGAGACAATGGAGAACTTTTTATTTATATTTTAATAAAAAGGAGAGAAAGAGGGAAAGGAGACAGAGAAAGAAACTCTCAAATCCTACCAAATTAGAAGTACTGTTAACTATTTCAAGGTGTCTTTGATCGTTCTCATAAATTTTAATTTTAATTATAAATGTATCTAGAATATTTCATATAGGCCATTTTGGAAATGCAGTTGAACTTTGAATAGGAGTCGTCATTGTTAGATGTTGAATGACAGAATAACATGGTCAGAAGGAGAATCTCAGGAGGTTCCTGTTAGAAGAATCACAGCCGAGTGCCTTTCAAGCTTGTGGGAATCCCATCCAGCTCTTCTCTAGGCCTGAAGAAATGTGGGAAATCAGGAGTGGGTGAATTCTCTGGGCAGTCTACTCAGGAGAAACCATGTTAGTCGTGTTGATGGTTCAGTGCCAGACATGGCAGGGGCTCAGAGCTTGTGAGCCCCGAGTCACAGATGTACCAATCCTGGTGAGACCCCCGTTGAAAAATTTCTTTTCCTTGTTTGTTTATATATTTGGGCTTTTTAGCACATGGTCCACTTTTTAGCTACTGGCCCGCCTCCACCCACAAATTATGGTGATGGGAAAGACAGAGATTCTTCTATCAATCATTTTATTATTTGTTTCTTTTTCTTTCTTTTTTTTTGTTTTGTTTGTTTTTGACAGTAATTTTAGAGATTTGCTTGCTTGTTTGTTCACTGTAGAAGTCAAACAGCATTTGGAAATTTGCAGAAAATAGTGTCTCATAAATCTTCTAGTTTAGTCTTCACAAAGCTTGATATTTTATAGTGAGACACTGATTTTTACTCGTATTCTTCATAACTAGTGTGAGGATAAGATTTAATTTTAGTTATCTATTCTTTGTTATAAAACTTAGGTGTATACCTTAGATATCACTATTTCTTTTTTTCTGGTTTACTTATTATCTTTTATTCATTTTCTTTTAAATTTTATTTCCCTAGGCTATTGGGGAACGGGTGGTGTTTGGTTACATAAGTAAGTTCTTCAGTGGTGATTTGTGAGATTTCGGTGCAGCCATCACCCCAGCAGTATGCACTGCACCATATTTGTAGTCTTTTATCCCTCACCCTCTTTCCCCCCAAGTCCCCAAAGTCTATTGTGTCATTCTTATGCCTTTGCATCCTCATAGCTTAGCGCCTACTTATGAGTGAGAACATACGATGTTTGGTTTTCCATTCATGAGTTATTCCATAATAATAGTCTCCAATCTCATCCAGATCACTGCAAATGCCATCCATTCATTCATTCTTATGGCTGAGTAGTAATCTTTAATATCTCTGTACCACAGTTTCTTTATCTACTTGTTGATTGGTGGGCATTTGGGTTGGTTCTACATTTTTGCAATTGCAAATTGTATAAACATGCATGTGCAAGTGTCTTTTTTTGTGTAATGACTTGTTTTCCTCTGAGCGGATACCCAGTAGTGGGATGCTGGATCAGATGGTAGTTCTACTTTTAGTTATTTAAGGAATCTCCACACTGTCTTTCATAGTGGTTGTCCTAGTTTACATTCCCACCCGCAGAGATACCACTATTTCTTTTGCTTCTGGGAAAATCAATTTCCAGTTTCCTTTATGTATTGATGGTCCTCTAAAAAAGATAGAGGTGGGCACTGTGGTACATACCTGTAGTCCCAGCCACCCAGAAGACTGGGTCAGGAGGATCCCTTGAGCCCAGGAGTTTGAGGCCAGCCTGGTCAGCATAGCAAGACGCTGTCTCTTACAAAAGAGTCAATACACAGAAATAGGTTTACTGTTGAGGGAGCAACTGGCTCCTTGGATGATTAGATTAGCTTCTGTTTTCTTGGCCCAAAGTAGAATAACTATTATATTTTTACCATTTCCCCTCAGTCTTACTTCTAAGGTTCTTTTCAAATATGGGCCAAGGTATGTTAAAGTTTATTAAAAATTTCATTGATACTACCCCACCCCACCCCCTACACCCCCTTGTATAAGCTGCAGTTTAGTCAGAGAGATTACATGTGAAGCTTTATGTTTATGGTACGTTCTTTGTTCTCTGCCTTTATACTGTACCTCAGAGGATTCTTAAATTCTTTGACTTTTGGACCGTTTTGTTTTCTTTGCTGAGTTTGAGGACAAATTATGGCCAAAAACAATTGGATGATAAACAATGCATCCAGACAAAAAGAGAAACAAAATGACACTCAGTGCAAAGTAAATCGACTTAAACAGTCTAAGAATATTTAACGTTTGGATTACATCTCATGGCATTTGATATCTTGACCCCTTCAGCCTGTGCTAGCTGTTGCCTTTGCCTTTGACTTGTAATGTCAGTGGATTAAAACTCCTTTACTCCTTTCTGATGAAAATATTTGCAATTTTGGATTTGTAACTAGTGGACCTGTTCAGCTGTAAGGAAACCTTTCAGTGATGAGCAACACGACTTTTCATCTGAGGGATGCAGAGTCCACGACTGCCCGAGAGATTGGGATCCTGCAGTCGTTTTATTTCATTATGGGCCTCCACCAGTGTTATTTAATGCAACCAAGTTTTGAATGCCGGTGAGAACACAGTTAAGGTCATGGTCTGAAAGGACTTTGATGTCCTGCAGAAGCCTGATTTTCCCTTAATAGGCATGAAAAGCTTGTGCAGTATAGCTCTTAGGAGATGAATATTTGTTCCTGTAGGTTACAATAGCAGACATAACCTGTGAGTGATGGAAAATGTCGGGCAGAATATGGATTTGAAGGAAAAAGGGGAAGAAATAGTATGAAAAAATTAGCCATGGAAATCCATAAATAGTAGGCCAAGAATATAACTGCAAACGTGTCAGCTGGGTTTTACCAAGAATGACTGACAGATGCTATTGCAGATCCTGCAAGTAAAGAATTTCTGGTGTTTTCTTTTCTTTTTTTTTTTTTTTTTCTTTAAAGTTCAACTAAACGATTTCCTTATAGATTTGAAACCCTTTTCTCCATGTACAAAAATTTCTACTCTCTCCTTAGTTCCCAGATTTTTGTGCTGAGAGAACACATAAAATGCAATTACTCTGTTGATGTCTTTTTAACTCTCTGTAAAGATATCCATATTGATTCTTAGGGCCACTCCCCTGGTACAGTCTTTGGTGGCTTGAATTAATAAGATGGCTTGCTGTCCGTTTTGTGTCTGGAGAAAACCTTTAGTGCCATGTTAGATTTTAATGCACTTGCAAATTCCTTGGGCAATCCGTAGCCTGATGTTTGGCTGTGTTTGTTGCCTTTCCTTTAGATGCTGAGTGAGTCCGTGAGGTGCCCTTCTCTCTAAGGAATGCAGAGACTGGGGATAGTCCCGAGTTGAGGAAACAAAGTGCCCCATAGTTGTACCAGTTATGGTGGGGGGTGGGAGTGCCCTGGGCTAGCATTGATGCATCCTGTGTTCAGTGGTTGACATCATGGGTGAGGAGACTTTCGGAAGAAGCAGAACTGAAGGCAAGACTGAGAAAGTGCATCTGCCCAACAGTAGGGAGAGATGAGGCATGGAGAGCGGCAGGGCAACACGCAGAATCTGACTTTGGCAGTGGATCCTAGACCAGATCAGAACAAGAACTATAGGTCAGGAGGTCAGCCTGGAATCAGTGAGAAGCCTTCCGTCTGCCTGGCTGCCAGCTTTGTGCCAAGGGATGCCACAAACCATATGGTGAAATATGAACTGAGTGTCAGATAGTTACAAAATCTGTGGCCATTTTGATTCGTTTTCATTTAATTGCATCGAGTGTAATAGTGGCAAAATCTGTCTTGTTACTGTTGATTGCTGTTCCAAGCACCTCCCAAAGAGGAGTAAACCAACATATTTTGTTATCTCTTTAACCCAGAAAATTATTGCATAAGGACTTGTACTCATTTAGTTTGAAACTCCATGGCTAATGAATATATTTCCTGGATTTATTTTCTTATCAATAATGACTGATATTTCATAAATATTCATTTACCACTGGTCATTTAAAAAGTGAATTGCAGGCCAGGCGTGGTGGCTCATGCCTGTAATCCCAGCACTTGGGAGGCCAAGGTGGGTGGATCACCTGAGATTGGAAGTTCCAGACCAGGCTGGGCAACATGGTAAAACCCCATTTCTACTAAAAATACAAAAAAATTAGCCAGGCATGGTGGCGCACGCCTATGATCCCAGCTACTCAGGAGGCTGAGGCAGAATTGCTTGAACCCAGGAGGCGGAGGTTGCAGTGAGCCAAAATCATGCCATTGCACTCCAGCCTGGGCAATAAGAGCAAAACTCTGTCTCAAAAAAACAAAAAAAAGTGAATTGCAGTAAAGTTTTAATTGTAAAGTCTAACTTGCTTGTGTGTGGAAAGGCAGCTACAGACTTAAGAGACTTGGGCTTTCTAAAGTTTTATCAGTGTTAAAGGGCTTTATCATAAGGAAAGAATTGGTTCTTTTTCTGTAAAAATAAAAATGCTGTTCTCAGTATTGGTGCACCCCCTCGCCCCACCCACTTTCCCCAAAGAAAATAAAACTTTGGTGCTTAATCAGGGTTCCAGATGTCTGTATGTATTTATTTATTCAGATATTTATAGTGTTCTCTGTCAAGCAGTTTGCCTCCCTGGGTGCATTCCACAAATGTTAAAAACATACATGGCAAAGCCACAGAGATCAAAGACCCGTGTCTTGTGAACTCTTTGCAACATTTGGGCCAGTCCCTAAAACGATTTATTTTAAAAGGAGCAAATAAGGACTCTTGTTGTCCACATCGTGCTTTAAGGAGTGTTCTGGATGGGCCTAAAGAACCCCTGCAAATTGGAGTCCCCCCTTCTTCCAAACAAGGGATGCCAGTGGAAAACCTTCCTGTGGGGCTGCATTTGACCTGCAGGCACCTCTTCCGTCTTCTGTATTTTCACATTTTATTTTTGTTTTCATTATTTCTTCCTTTAAAATATGGGAGTTAATGATTTACACCCCCACCTTGAATGTTAATTCTACCACATAAAATTTTAGACTGCCCATTAAAAGTATGGGTTTCATTTTCTATATTATTCTTAAAATATGCAGTATCTACCATCTAAATGGGAAACAGCAAGACTTTTTTGTAGTGACGAGTTAATGCCGCTGTGACTAGTATCTCTGAAAGGGAAGTGCCTATAGCGGCTAAGGCCTGTGAGCTGGAGCAGGACAAAGCAGAGATGCTGTGCTCTGAGTAAGAATGTCTCAATGCACATGGCCTTCTTGGTGAGAGCTCTGACCTGAGCGTTGTAAAGACCAGCGATCTGGCTTAGTCCTTCACTGGAAAGTGTTATGAAAGTGATCCATAGACATTTTCCTACTTCCGCTGCTCGTTGCAGATCTCTTCTGGCTGGGAGCTGGGGTGGATCAGGTAGGGGACAGAGCAGGTAGATGTGTGAAGTGACAACCTTGAAAAGAACCTGGCTCTTTCTACCTTTGTGCCCACCATCTGTGATTTGCCAGATTTCTCTGCAGAGCAAACCATGTAAAGTAAAATGTTGCATGAACTTGCTACTCTATCCCCAGCACAACTCGTATGTGGTGCTTTCTGCGCCACATACTTCTTATGTGGGAACCTTTTTGAGATACCAGCACTTGCTGGTGGTGGCAAGTCGTGTGCACCTGGGCAGGCTGGGCGTTCGGCAGGTATGTTCCCAGGCACGCCCCAGGGACTTGTTGCCTCATCAGGTATTTGATTCTCACCCCATCCTCCCCAGTGTGTTGACCACCTGTAGGTGAGAGAGTTGAAAGGAGTGCCACTCAAACTAGGAGAATTGACATGTGGATGTGGAATTTCCTGTCTTGTCCAAGTTAGCGTGCTATATATATATATATTTTTTGAGACGGAGTTTCACTGTTGTTACCCAGACTGGAGTGCAATGGTACGATCTCGGCTCACCTCAACCTCCGCCTCCTGGGTTCAAGCAATTCTCCTGCCTTAGCCTCCCGAGTAGCTGGGACTACAGGCGCGTACCACCATGCCCAGCTAATTTTTGTATTTTTAGTAGAGACGGGGTTTCACCTTGTTGAAAAGGATGGTCTCGATCTGTTGACCCCGTGATCCACCCGCCTCGGCCTCCTAAAGTGCTGGGATTATAGGTGTGAGCCTCTGTGCCCGGCTGTTGCCTTAGCATGCTATTTGTAGAGGAATCTCTTAGCTTCGATTTAAGACTGGATCTCCTTTGTGGAATTCATCAGTAACTTTTTTTTTTGAGATGGAGTCTTGCACTGTCGCCCAGGCTGGAGTGCAGTGGCGTGATCTTGGCTCACTGTAACTTATGTCTCCTGGGTTCAAGCGATTCTCCTGCCTCAGCCTCCAGAGTAGCCGGGATTACAGGTGTGTGCCACCTCGTTCGGCTAACTTTTATATTTTTGTAGAGACAGGGTTTTGCCATGTTGTCCAAGCTGTCCTTGAACTCCTGACCTTAGGTGATCCGCACACCTTGGCCTCTCATGTTTTCATTTAAGTGACTCCTGGGATCACATTTCCTTCACTACATATTCTTAGAGAACTTTTCTAGAATAGTCTGCAGCATTTTCCTTCTTTAAACTCAAGACTCACCCTTCTCCACTTCCCTTGATCCCATTATATATTTATCTTTGGTTTCATTGCTAGAAACACATCCCCTGGAAGTATAGAGAATATGTGTCACTGCTATCCTCTCTTTTAAAAAATAATACATATTTTTTAGCATTTTCTCCTCCTTTTAGCCTTCTGTTTTCTTTTTCTTTTTCATTTTTTTGGGCGGGGGGATGGAGACTTGCTCTGTTGCCAGGCTGGAGTGCAGTGGTGTGATCTCAGCTCACTGCAATCTTTACCTCCTAGGTTCAAGTGATTCTCCTGCCTCAGCCTCCTGAGTAGCTGGGACTACAGGCACACAATGCCACACCCGACTAACTTTTTGTTTTTTTAGTAGAGACAGGTTTCACCATGTTGGTCAGGCTGGTCTTGAACTCCGGACCTCGTGATCCACCCGCCTTGGCTTCCCAAAGTGCTGGGATTATGGGTGCGAGCCACCATGCCTGGCTAGCCTTCTGTTTTTAGTGTGTATAAGCTCACAGAGGGCTAGGATGGTTACTGCCTCTAAAAGACCATTATTCATGTATCTGTGCATTGGTGACTGACCTAGGAACAATCAGCTTCTGATGGGCTCCTCTTGAAATTGTAGAGCATAGAAGGCTTTAGTGAATGAATATCATTGTGTTGACTTAGCCATATCACCCAGTAGGGTGGCATTTTATTCATATTCATCATTTACATCTTAATCTGAATGTGGTTTGAAGATGTTAGGGCATGGGCAGGAAGAAGGGGGTCAAGAATATTGAATGTGTAAAATCTTTTTCAGGAAGTTCACTTGCTATGGTGTTTCCTAACGGTCACCCCATGCTTTGCCGAGTAAAGTGCTTAACCACATCCTCTTCAGGCTCCTTTGCTTCTTCTCGGCATAAGGTGGCTCTTGTGTCCCTTCAGCGCCCCTCTCTGCCAGCGCAGGCGGGCTCTTCCTTCTGCATTCCTCCCCTCCAGTGTCACTGTTGTTCTTCTTCACTTTGCTCTCTTTATCTATAAGGAGAGTTCTCCTTTGTTGGGGTGGGAGGGGACTCTGGTCTCCTGTTACTTTTTCATCTCTCTCACCAGTTGGTGATAGAGGGGCTGTCACAGCAGGTACTTCCTCTGTGACCTGGGAAAATTGGGTGCTGAGTGTCCATGTAGAACTGAACACTCTGATGGTGTCTCCAGGAATGGATGCATGTGATGGATAGAATGGATTCTGAGAGAAGGCTGGCTATAAAGTTGTTTTTAGAAAATGATTTTAGGGGCCAGGCGCAGTGGCTCACACCTGTAATCCTACCATTTTGAGAGTTAGATCACTTGAGGCCAGGAGTTTGAAACCAGCCTGGCCGATGTGGTGAAACCCTGTCTATACTGAAAATATAAAAATTAGCTGGACGTGGGGGCAGGCACCTGTAATCCCAGCCACTGCAGAGGCTGAGGCAGGAGAATCGCTAGAACCTGGGAGGCGGATGTTGCCATGAGCCGAGATCATGCCACTGCATTCCAGCCTGGGCAACAGAGTGAGACTCTGTCTCAAAAATAAAAAGGTTTGAAAATTCTAATAAAGTACACATAACATATAATTTGCCATCTTAATCATTTTAAGCACTCGATACAGTTTGGTGACGTTAAGTGCATTTGCATCGTTGTGCGGCTGCCACCATGCTCCATCTCCTGAACTGAATCCCAGGATCCATTAAACACAAGCCCTCAACCACACCTTCCCTGCAGCCCCTGGCATTCACCATTCTACTTCTGTCTCTGAGTTTGACTGTTCTACATACTAGACATAAGTGGAATTAAACAGCCTTTTTCCTTTTCTGACAGGCTTATTTCATTTAGTGCAATGTCCTTATGGTTCATCTATGTTGTAGCATGGCCCAGAATCTCCTCCCATTTTAAAGCCAAATAATATTCCATTGTATGTTTATACAGTCAACCAGCCTCTGTATCTGTGGATTCCACATGCTCAGATTCAAACAACTGTGAATGGAAAATATTTTGGGGAAAAAATCTAATAAAAAATAATAATGCAACAACAAAAAATAATGTATAATAAATACATAGGATTTATGTTGTATTTAGGCATTATAAGTAATCTAGAAATGATTTAAAATTAAATGGGAGGGGCAGGCATGATGGCTCACACCTGTAATCCCAGCACTTTGGGAAGCCAAGGTGGGCAGATCACTTGAAGCCAGGAGTTCGAGACCAACTTGGCCAGCATGGTGAAAGCCTGTCTCTGCTAAAAATACAAAAATTAGCTGGCCATAGTAGTGCATGCCTGTAATTCCAGCTGCTTGGGAGGCTGAGGCAGGAGAATCACTTGAACCTAGGAAGTGGAGGTTGCAGTGAGCCGAGATCCCGCCACTGCACTCCAGCCTGGGCAACGCAGTGGGACTCTGTCTCTTCTGTTGGGTCTTTTATATCTAGAGGTAGAATTGCTGGATCATGCAGTAATTCTATGTTTCATAATTTGGGGACGTGTCATATTATTTTTTTTTCATTGCACCTACACCATCTTTATGATCCCCCCAACTATATAAAAGAATTCTAATTCCTTCGCATTTCTGCCCATGCTTGCTATTTTCTGATTTTATGATAGTAGCCATGCTCCTGGGTATAAGTTAGTGACTTTCTCTATTTCCCAAAGTCAGTAAACCCTACAAGGTGGCTTTGGGTTGCTAGTTGTGAGGAGTGCCAGGTTGCCTGACATCTTTGGGCAAGTTTTTTTTTTTGGAGACAGAGTCTCGCTCTATTGCCCAGGCTGGAATGCAGTGGTACAATCTCGGCTCACTGCAGCCTCTGCCTCTAAGGTTCAGGTGATTCTCCTGCCTCAGTCTCCAGAATAGCTGGTAATACAGGCATGCACTACCATGCCTATATAATTTTTTGTATATTTAGGAGAGACAAGGATTTACCATGTTGGCCAGGCTGGTCTCAAACTCCTGACCTCAGGTGTTCTGCCCAACTCCTTCTCCACATCCAAAAGTGCTGGGATTACAGGCGCGAGCCACCGCACCCAGCCGGGCAACTCTTCCCTGAAAACAGGCTGCCCGTGTGATGGAGCCTGTGCAGGTTTCTTTGCTGCACGTCTCCTCTTGTTGCCTTTCCCTGGCATGCTTCCTCTTTTTTTAATCCTACACTTGAAAATTAGATCAAACGCAAACTGTGTTTAGATTTATTTACAGTTTCTTAACTCCTTTCCTGTTTGCCTTTTGACAGGCTTGGCATAAGAAGTCTTTTTTCAAGTACTAAATTAATTTAGGTGGCATGCGCCCCACCTGAATTTTGTTACATGCTGGCAGTTTAGATAAATGGATATTATAATCTAGTACATTTCTGCGCAACACCGCTGCGCAGATTTGCAAAAGCCTACAAAAGTGATAATATTCTGCCAGTTTGGGGCCTAGAAAAAGAAGAAGAAAAAAACCAGGGCGTATTTTCTTTTTGTATTTATCGGATGCCTGTGGGGAAGCCAGAAATGCTGTATAGCAGTTTACATGGCTAAATACACATGAGAAAAGATAAGGGACCCAAAGATGCGTCTTTGTAGACACATGGGGGAAGAGTTAGTTTAGGTCGGTAATTGTCAGCTGTGTTTGGAGATACATTCTCCATCACAACCAAAGATTTTTCTTTTCCCCCTTAAACGCACCATTTCCTTGAAGAACAGTGTATTTTTAATGACTTTATTGATTTGACGATTGGGTTACAATGTGCTTTATTTACTACAGAAAGGTTTCGTTCCTGTCAGCACTTAATGCGAATAAATCTGCTTTCTGGCACCACTTTGATAGACTGTAAAACTGCTTATATTTGCAGAAAAATTTGTTTTGCCGCAGTATGTTTATATACAGACTCAGTGTGACTTTTCCCCTAAAAGTCATTTTGTATCATAGTGTAGCTGAGAAATAAATACACACATTGCGGTAATCATTGTATACTGTCGAGCAGTAGAAAACAAAACGTGGGTTTTATGGCAGGGATCAAAAAAGAGATTGAATATTCATAATTAAAGTCACTGATTTAATGCTTTATGTTTTGCTTCTGTTTTAAGGCTTAGCAGTTTTTGGTTCAGAGTGTGTATATCTCTTAAAAATAATGAATATACAGTATACCCTACCTTCACTGTTACCATCTTCTGCATATGAATTTAATATTGATTATCCAACAAGACCCAATAAAATTCAGTCTTTATTTCCTACTGTTCAAGGTATGAGCAAAGTTAAAATACATTTTGCCACTACGCTTTCTGTTAAGTTTCTTTCTTTTCTTTTTTTTTTTTTGAGATGGAATTTCGCTCTTGTCGCCTAGGCTGGAATGCAATAGTGTGATCTCAGCTTAATGCAACCCTCCACTTCCCAGGTTCAAGTGATTCTCCTGCCTCAGCCTCTTGAGTAGCTGGGATTATTGGCCTGTGCCACCACTGTGAGTTAATTTTTGTATTTTTAGTAGAGACAGGGTTTCACCATGTTGGCCAGGCTGATCTCAAACTCCTGACCTCAGGTGATCCGCCTGTCTTGACATCACAAGCCCTGGGATTACAGGTGTGAGCCACTGTGCCTGGCCTGTTTTATTTTAAGATTCTTAACTTTCTCGTGAAAGCAGTATCATATACTATTTAGCTTTGCTCTATTACAATAAATTTAGTTTGGGAAGGAAGCTGATATATAGATCATCTTCAAAAAATTTCTTTCATGAAACATTTTTCTCCTTCTACAAATGTTTTTTAGTACATATTTTTCCCTAAATAAGAGAAACACCATCAATTTTATTTATTTACATTATAAATTTTTGTTTAACTTATTTTTCATATGATAGCAGGAAATAATATTGGCAAAATTGAATATCATCAAATAGCCTACAACCTTAGTCCAGAATCAGTACTACGCCACAGGAGCATTCGGAATATCCACAACATGTCCATTGTATTGCAATTCATCTGAAAAAATAATATATAAAGACAAACAAAGGGATAATTTTCTTTAAAAATGAATGTATCAGAAATATCACTGTATTTATTGCTTTAGCTACATGTATGCTTCAATATGATTGGCAATTATCCAATAAATTTGTGCCAGGTAAAAATAAGCACCAGTCTGGGTTATTCAATTTTAATGAATATGTAAAATAATACTTTAATAATTACACAATATTTGCTTTTTGAAATTTACTTTTGAATGCATTTAACAAACTGGCTAGGAGTCCTTCTTTAATGAGAAGTAAATGCAATTGTTAACAGTATCTGCAATCTAAACCCAAAGAACCCATGTTCAGCCAACTTCGTGATCTCTAATTCAGATTCGAATCCACAATGAAGTGCAAAAAGCATGCTTTTAAAAAATGACAGCATTCGTGAAACTATGGAGATGCTTATGTTGCTAGTGTAGGCAAAACACCCAGAAATACAGAGCTAGGTCGTTTTCCTTGATTCTTTTGCCATAGGAAGAAATGAACTTCCAGGGAGGTAATAGAGTCCTTCTGAGAACCATGGTTAAAAGTCTTTGGGAATTATCAGCCAAACTTAAAATGGATCTGTAGGTTTTCATGGGGAGTTGTGTTAAAAAGGGACATTTTAATTTAAAGGAACCAAGTTGATAAGGTAGGTTCAGGGAACCAAAAATGTTGAACAGATTTTTGCTGGGTTGACAACTTGTGCGGATCAAGGGTTTTTAAAGTGATTAATTGTCTGCTTCTAGGGAAATGGCCACAGCTTGCCTCTCCTTTAGGGTAGAAGGAAGGTTCTGAGTCTGTGATTTTTCCCTGCACAAAATGAATAAATATTTTAAGTAGGTGTGGTCAGCTGTCCAGCTCTTTACTTTTTCAGCTGGGAAGAAAAGAGTGGCACAGCTATGGTGTTCAGAGCTGACAAGGACTTGCAGATGCCCTGTGCCCAGGAGCAGCTGAACACATTCTCAGTCATGCAACTGAGCAGGCTGCTAAGTGATGGAGAAAAGAATATCACGCACAAAGATTTGATGTCTTTTTATGGGAGAACAAAAGAGTTTCGATTCTTTCACGTTGAGTTTAGCCTGGCCATTGTGAAGCACAGGAGGTTTAATGAATCATTGTTTAACTAGGATCCTGCCAAGTATTTGACCATTAAATAGACTCCAGTGTGTATAGAGTTCTTCTCTGACAGACTCTTATTTGACTGTGATTAATTGGCATCGAATTATTTAATTACCTCCATAGAAATCTAAGAACAGTTTGTGTTCTGATTAAGTTATTTGATGTAGGAACATGCATGGGGCTGGGGAGGTCAGCTCAGCCCTCAGGACTCCCTGCTACTACCAAGGCCAACTTCTGTGGCTGCCCAGAGCTCACAGAAGATCCCTGAGGATCAAAAATTCAGACAGAATCTGGATTTTACCCTTTTCTTAGACTATAAAAAATGTTTTGGCAACTCAAACTTATAGCATAAGTTTGTAACACTTTTTTGCATGTTGAAATTCTCCGAAGTTATTGATTGGACTGTGTTAAACATGTTCAGTGACAGTGATTGAGGTTTTTCTCAGTTCACAATCGAAACATGTTAGACATTCCCATGTCTCAGGGAGAGGTCAGCCAGCAGGATGCATGGCACAGGAAGAGTACGGTAGGAGAAAGTCAGCGATTACACGATCTGGTTTGGGCATTGCTGTCCTTGGAGAATAGCACCGTGAGGGCATGAGATCGCCATGGGGGAGATAGAGTTCTGAGAGGTGGGGCCTCCAGATATAAGGGGGCACCACTTATAGTTAGCAGATGGGCAGGGTAGCAGGCGTGGAAAGAGACAGATATTAAAAGAAAGAAAATCAGGCCAGGCGCGGTGGCTCACACCTATAATCCCAGCACTTTGGGAGGCTGAGGCAGGTGGATCACTTGAAGCCAAGAGTTCGAGATCAGCCTGGCCAACATAGGGAAACCTCTTCTCTAAAAATACAAAAATTAGCTGGACATGGTGGCACGCATCTGTAACTCCAGCTACTTGGGAGGCTGAGGCCGCTAGAACCTAGGAGCCAGAGGTTGCAGTGAGCCAAGATCATGCTACTGCACTCCAGCCTGAGTGACAGAGAGAGACTCTGTCTCAAATAAAACAAAATAAATTTATATCCCCGAAGCCAGCATCCATGAATATTTTCGAAAAGATGATAATTAACAGTGTTAGATGCTGCAGGGAAAGTCAAGAGCAACGAGAATTAGGGAAAAGCTGGCTCCTGGGTTTAGAAACTAAATGACTGGTGAACACCATGGTGTGAAGAGGAGCAGGAATGGTACTGCAGAGGCTTTCGGGGCATTTCGATAGGTGAAGATTCCCCCTAAGATGAAGATGATGGTTTGACTAAGAGGTAATGTGTATTTTCAACTTTTTATAACTGATAATATATGTAGAATTATAAGAATTATAGTAGTATTTCTAGTTCTTCAAATTTTATCTGAATTTTTAAAGAAATTCAGTGGATAATTTTTTTTCTCCTTAATGGTGTACGTGTGTGTGTGTGTGTGTGTCTGTGTGTGTGTAGATATTCCAACAGAAATTCATGCATTTTTATCTAACACAGCATAGCTAGTTTGGTGTATCATCTGTTGGTGGTTCCCAGATATTAAAATGATGAGCCGAGGATAGAACTAGCGATCAGATTTGGGTGTTGGTTGGTCCGTTTCCAGCACACCTTTGGGTGCTTTACATAGGGTGGGTAGTGGGAGGGCCCATTGTCTTCAAGTTCAGTCATGTTCTCACACCAAATGTTTTGCTGTCCTATTTTCGAGTATTACATTTACGTGTATGTAGATCAGAGATAGAGCCGATTTTGCCCACTGAATGATAATTTGCATTCAAGGTAATCTGAGTTATTGAATCTGATACTTTCCTTTGTGGAAGTGGAAATTTCTTGTCTAGGTGAGTGCTTTATAAATAGGCGTTGCTGCCACCCTCTCTGTGGGAACACATTCTTGGAGACTGCTGGATATTTCTAGGCCCTTGTTTTTACCCCTCCATTACTCATTCTTTTGGCGATATTCCATGAGCATTTAGCTGTGAACAATAGTGACGGGATACTGGACCAGTAAAAAGTCTGTCTTAGGGATTAAAGTGGTGCATTCCTGTAGCAGAAGAGGTTAAGAGATTGGTGGTTTTCTTATTCTCTTATAATTAGAGGTTCTTAATGAAAGCTCTGCTGTCTTGTGGTTCCTGGGTTTAGGAATCCCCTGAAACCGTATGCAAACTGCACACATGTGCATTTCCAAGCAAAAACACCCTGTGGCATTTGTTGGCCATGCAGTGTTGGAGAGCAGCCGTCCTCGAAATCCTTCTACTGTTGCTCTCCAGGGGTCTGTGCCTCCCTGATGCTACATGAGGTTGGGCCAGGTTCACTCCTCCCTGGTATATCCTTGAGATCCATGGGTAACAAGTAACAAAGGAAATGGCCTGGTCTGTCTTCTTAACTTTTTCTTTTTAACACTTAGCAAATGTAAAATGATGATCACTTTCTATAGCAAAGCATGCATAGCTGCTGTAGCAAAATGGTTTCCCAAGACAGTTTATCAGGTGTTTTCAACGGCATCAAGGATAATCCCCTACAGTACTTCCTAGCAATGAGTGATTTGGCTTTGCCCTGGGTCATACAATGTGTTAAGGCCTGGAATGAGGTGGAACTGGAGCCCCTGGACTTTCCTAATCAATTCTGCCTTTTATTAGATGGCATGCCCTCATTCCTTCATTCATTTGCTTACTTGTTACAAGTTATGGCCCTCTGTAACTTGCGTAATTTAATCTTGAGGTGGAGTTGTTTTAAATGTTTTACTTTAATTATGATTAGCCAAGAGAGAATTCCTGAAACTCTTCTAAGCAGGAGCGATAGTCAAGGTGTTGACCATCCAGTACGGCAGGCAGTAGCCAATCAGAAGGGGCCTGGGCTGTCAGCGGCTGCTTTGGCCATTGTCATTTGTGTCAGCCCTGCCTGGAAATTTATTGGTTCACTTTTATTAGTAGTCATTTAGTAGAACTTGCAAATGTGTCTAGTAAAGTAGCTTGATGTCATGGAGGCGTTGACATGAGCACCCATTTCTGAACTTCCGGGAGCTGGGTGTGAGTCGCAGCCTGGATGCCTGACAGCCGGGCATCCTGGAATAAATTACTTATTGCCTCTAAGCCTCCACTGTGTCTTCTGTAAAATGGCAGCAGTAACTGTGTCATAGTTTTGAGATGATGTATACCCTGTGCCAAACACGGTTTCCAACACTAATTTACTGCTCTGTGGGGTGTGCTTCAACCACAGCACTGAGTTCACTCTTCCAGGTTTGTGTGCCTAATTTGGTTTCTTAAGAAAATGGTCTGGATTAGGATGTAACTTTATATTATTATTATCATTTTGAGATCAAGTCTCACTCTGTCACCCACACTGGAGTGCAGCGGCACGATCTTGGCTCACTGCAACTTCCACCTCAGGTTCGGGCAATTCTTCCTCAGCCTCCTGAGTAGCTGGGACTACAGGCACACACCACCAAGCCTGGCCTTCTTCTCTCTCCCTTTTTTTTTTTTCATTTTTAGTAGAGATGGGGTTTTGCCATGTTGGCCAGGCTGGTCTCAAATTCCTGAGCTCAGATGATCCTCCTGCCTCTACCTCCCAAAGTGTTGGGATTACAGGCATGAGCCACTGTGCCCAGCCCCTTTTCTTTGAGACAGAGTCTCACTCTTTCACCAGGCTGGAGTGCTATGGCACAATCTCGGCTCACTGCAACTTCCAACTCCTTGGTTCCAGTGATTCCCCTGCCTCAGCCTCCCGAGTAGTTGGGATTACAGGCATGCACCACCACACCCAGCTAATTTTTGTATTTTTAGTAAAGACAGGTTTTTACCACATTGGCCAGGATGTTATCCATCTCCTGACTTCATGATCCTCCCACCTTGACCTCCCAAAGTGCTGGCTGGGATTACTGAGGCATGAGCCACAGCTCCTGGCCTTTTTTTTTTTTTTTAAAGAAAGAGGGTCTTTTTTGCTCTTTTGCCCAGGCTGGGGTGCAGTGGTGCGATCATAACTTATTGCATCCTCAAACTCCCGGTCTCAAGCAGTCCTCTCCTCTTGGTTTCCCCAAGTGCTGGGATTACAGGCTTGAGCCACCACGCTTGGCGTCAGTGGATGACATCTCCAATCATGAGTGAATGAACCAAGATGACCCTAAGGAAAAAAATCTTGTCCAGCTCCCTGCTGTCAGTGAGGAAGGCACTGGGATGAGTTCGTGTGGGGGGTCCGTCTGTGCACACAGAGGCAGAAGCTGAGTGGCTCTCCTTGGCCATCGTCTGCAGACCTCTTTCTCCAGCCAAAGTCGAATGGGTAAAACATCCATCTCTCCTAACTGCACTTGCGCCCTTCCTAAATGCTTCCTCCTTGCAAACATGGCTTTGAAGAACCATGAGTACAGGGAATTTTCTGCAGAGACCTTCAACAACCTGATCCTTTCCACTCCTATTCCACACCCAAGTCGTCTCCTATCTTAGCACACCTTAGGTCATGCTCTTCCCATCAACTAGGCAAATATTTGTTATCCTTTTGTTCTTTCCCGCCTCTCAGTCCTGACGGATGTCATTCCTTCCACCTGATCAAAATCTGCATTCTTCATCAACACATTCTCGGCCCTCTTTTCAAATTCTCAGGCCCTGCTCCCACTAGGGCTGACCCTGCCTCACCTGGGTAACTCCCACCAGCTAGTGGTGCCCACCTGCTGTTGTGCCTTCCTGATTGCTGCCTGCCTTGGGCGTGGTCCATGCTTTCTTATTTCTGCCACCTGTGTGTGTGCTCAAGTCGGGTCGTGTCGCTCTACATGCTGTGCTCACTTACATGTATCAATTACCCTGCTACCAGTGTGATCATAAGACACTCAGAGAGGGACAAGTGTGGTGGCTCACACCTGTAATCCTAGCACTTTGGGAGGCCAAGGTGGGTAGATCACCTGAGGGTCAGGAGTTTGAGACCAGCCCAGCCAACATGGTGAAACCCTGTGTCTACTAAAAATAGAAAAATTAGCTGGGCGTGGCGGTGTGTGTCTGTAGTTCCAGCTACCTCCTGAGAGGCTGAGGCAGGAGTATAGCTGGAACCTGGCAGGTGGAGGTTGCCGTGACCTGAGATCTCGCTCGAGTGCTTCAGCTTGGGTGAAAGAGTAAGAATTTGTCTCAAAAAAAAAAAACTCCAGAGAGACATCAAACAAACATTAATAAGTCATGAGACAAGTAAAATTTTCATTCCAGTGAGCAGGTTTTGAGTGATTATAGATGTTTTACCTGATGGGTGAGCAGGAGGGAAGGAGTGAGTGCAAAGTAAGAGATTATTGATACGTGGAGAAAGGAAAACTCGAAGCCGGATGTAGATGACCGATGATGAGGTTGCCTTTTGCCTTGAAGCCATTTGGGTTTTTCTGAGTCGTTTAGTGAAGACAGTCTCACCTAACACCTTCCAGTTGGGGGTCAATCAAATGGGAAGGATCTGATTAGAAAAGGAAAGAACACATCTGAAACTCATTTTCTCTAGTTTGTCATGTCAGGTAATAAAACCTGGAAACTACTTTTTCAAAGATATGTTGTAATTCTATGAAAAGGCAAGAAACAACTACACTTTGAAAATACAACGTAATTATTCTACAGAGGCATCCCTTCCCATCACTACAGGGTAACTATAATCCCTAGTTGATTTACTGCAGTCCTGATTCTAGCTTAATTCCTAGGAGACACAAAATTCTCAGAATGTCAGGTGTCTGCCCTGTCCCTGGGACCACTCTCCCACTGCATCCAGGAGCCTGCCTGTGGCTTTCCCCATCAAACGGCTTTTCCCTGCCTTTATCCCACAGCTGCCACTGGAGCGAGCACAAGTCATGTCCAGGACCTGCTACCTGGAACCACAGTTCTGTCTTTCTTTGGCCTGTAAGCATTTAGGTGGGGCAGGAAGAGTAAAGACAAGCAACTATAGGTGCTTTATCCCATATTTGCTGTGACAAGCAACAAGTGATCATTGAGAGTCTTTCTATGGGAGGGTTTGTCTATAGTTTTCTTCCACAGCACATTGCTGAGTTCACTCTTCTAGACTTGTGTGCCACATTTGGTGCCTTAAGAAAGTGGCCGGCCGGGCACAGTGGCTCACGTCTGTAACCGCAGTACTTTGGGAGGCTGAGGCAGGCGGATCACCTGAGGTCAGAAATTTGAGACCAGCCTGACCAACATGGAGAAACCCCGTGTGTACTAAAAATACAAAATTAGCTGGGCGTGGTAGCGCATGCCTGTAATCCTAGCTACTCGGGAGGCTGAGGCAGGAGAATTGCTTGAACCCAGGAGGTGGAGGCTGCAGTGAAATGGGGCAACAAGAATGAAAAAGAAAGAAACGAAGAAACATAAGAAAGAGAGGGAGGGACAGAGGGAAGAAAGAAAAGCAAGGAAGGAAGGAAGGAGAAAATGGTCTGGGTTAGTGTGTACCTTTTATTTTATTTTATTTGTTTTAAGGGAGAGGGTCCTGCTTGCTTTTGCCCAGGCTGGAGAGCAACGGTTCTATCACAGCTCACTGCAGCCTCAAACTCCTGAGCTCAAGCAAGCCTCTCGCCTTGGCTCCCCAAAGCACTGGGATTACAGGCACGAGCCACTGAACTCAGCCAGATGCACCCTTTTAAGTCTACCATGTAAATAAAATATCTCTTACATGACTTTACCTTTATGGTCTGGGAGGAGTTCCTAGCTGCAGAGGAATTAAATAAGGCGAGGCCATGGCCAGGCCAGAACTTTTCCTCCACTTCTGATTACCTGTGAGATCCTGAGTATCTCTGCCTGTGATCTGTTTCCTGTCCTGTCTGTTCTGCCGTGCTTCTTACCTGTCTGTTCTCCTTGCTTGCTCTCCACCCGTCCTGTGGTCTGTGTCTCCTCCATGTCCTTCCATCCCTTGTCCCTTCTCTGTCAGGTTCCCTCCTCACCCTGAACCCCAACCCAGCACCTGGGGTCCGCCATCGCCTCGCCTGCTCTCTTCCTTTTCTGAAATGTTGGGCTTCTTTGCTTTCTGTGATGCTTTCATGCCATCATGTCGGCTTCTGTTGCTGTACCCAAACTCAGTCTGTAACTGTGTATTTCAAATGCCCTTTGAAGGAACGCAAACAAATAAATCGGCTCAACAGCAGTGCAAAGACAATGGCAAGGGTGACATGCCAGAAAGACTGAATACAATAATGAAGCATTGCAACTAGGTCCTGGAAATTTGCAAGCAGGCCACTTAATATTTGTAGCGGAAGGGCTTGCACTACATTGCACTCCATCCTGGGCAAGAGCAGGCAGGACCCTCTCCCTTAAAAAAATAAAATAAAACCAATATATACACTAAACATGGGTCTAGGCACCGGGGCAAGTGCGCGGGACAAAGCAGACAGCAATCCCCTGTGTAAAGATTGCCGGTGCCCCCATTTAATGCCTGTGAGTAGAAAGGAGCTGTTCCTTAACTTCTGGAAGTAGAGAAGGGACGTGAAAAGGGCAACAGTCGTGTATGTGAATATGACAAGGTTATCTTATAGGTTATCGACATAGAAGGAAGAATTTTTTTTTTTTTTTTTTTTTATGGAGTCTCACTGTTGCCTAAGCTGGAGAGCAATGGTGTGATCTTGGCTCATTGCAACCTCTGCCTCCCGGGTTGAAGCAGTTCTCTGCCTCAGCCTCCTGAGTAGCTGGGATTGCAGGTGGCTACAAAATTAGCCACCAGGCCCAGCTAACTTTTTGTATTTTAGTAGAGATGAGGTCTTACTATGTTGCTCAGGCTGCTCTTGAACTCCTGGGCTCAAGCTATCTTCCCAACTCTGCCTCCGGAAGTGCTGGAATTATAGGTGTAAGCCCCATACCTGGCCTATCCTTTAAAAAAATTTTTGAATATTGCTTTCAACTTCTTAAAAACTGAACTGTACTACTTGGAATGTTTCTGAATATTGCCTATGTTAAAATGTTAACTTTTTCATTTAAGAAACAATTCGTGTTTTAATTATGTCTTTAATTTTTTAACTTATATTTTCCTTGATCTGGTATTAATTCATTGTGGTGAGAAAAAAATAACAAGAAAGACTATAAAATCCGTAAGAACCTGTAGGCAAAATACTCGTCTAAGTTTAATGTTTCTTAAGTACAGCTGATAAAATAATAGCTGATCTCTCGCCCTGCCTAGCATGGTTTGGCAAAAGGAGCCTTCTGCCCTGAGAGCTGGTTGGAAATGAGGCTCCAGTCCTCCCCAGGGCCCCTGCATCAGGACCTGCATGAGAACACGCGAGCTTCCTCCCCGGTGGCATGCTGCGGGACCTGTGGGTCGTAGTCATCATCGCACCTTTTTGTTTCTGGTTTTTTAGCAGCCGTGAAAAAGTACCTGGCGTTGTGCCTGACCTTTTTTTTTTTTTTTTTTTTAAAAACAGGCATGAGCCCATTAATCCCCAGGACAATCCTCTAAAGCAGGTGTTATTAGAGGCTCAGAAAAGTTGTCACTGGGCCTGCCAAAGTTGTCACTAAGTGATGCTTTCTGGAGTCTGCTTGTCCTAAGCCTGAGATGGGAAAATTGAGGTGCAGCTCCAGCTTGCACACCCTGTGCTTCTTGGCCAGCTGGGCGCCTTGGGAGCACTGCAGAGGCTGCGTTAGCCCTGGCAGCTTTGTCCCCAGCCTCTGACCACTCGTGTGCACTTACAGCCTGGTATGAAGGCCCCAGGACAAGGTCAACTGTGACAAACCCTTAACAATAGGAGGCTGCACATCTCATCTGTAAGCAGGGCTTCCAAAAGCACTGATGAGAAAAGAAGTTCAGAGGCCTAGACATACATACTTCTCAGGGGTCGCCTACATCCACATAGGCTGTGTGTGTATAACTTCCATTTTTTTGTTTTCATTTCTGAGACAGAGTCTTGCTCTGTTGCCCAGGCTGGAGTGCAGTGGCACAATCTCTGCTCACCAAATCCTCCACCTCCTGGGTTCAAGTGATTCTCCTGCCTCAGCCTCCCTAGCTGGGATTACAGGTTCGCGACACCACGCCCGGCTAATTTTTTGTATTTTTAGTTGATACGGGGTTCCACCATGTTGGCCAGGCTGGTCTCGAACTCCTGACCTCGTGATCTGCCTGCCTCGGCCTCCCAAAGTGCTGGGATTACAGGCGTGAGCCATCTTGCCCAGTCAACTTCCATGTTTTTAAAGGAAATCATTTGAAAGAATAGATATTTATTAGAAACCAGTTTTGATCTGTTTCTGACACCTTTATGACATATTGTTTTCTTGGATTCTACCTGACAGGAGAAATAAAGTCGATGCTAAGCATCGATCTTCAGTCATTAAATAATATTTCTGTTTTCTTGCATAATTTCCTCTTGTGTTCTTAGATAAGAATAAGCCTGTTTTTGTCACACTTTTTGCATATCTGAAAATGACACCTTGTTTGCAAGTGATAAACTCACAGCTTGGAAAATGATAGGATCCCAAGTTTCCCCAGAAATGTGAGGTGCAATCAACCAGGCTGGGGAAAAAAAATTACAAAGGTTACAATTACATTTATATAAAAATACACCACTTAGCAAAAGAAATTCTGATAAATAAAGCAGAGTTAGTGAAACGATTAGGATCAATTTATGTACATTCATCTACCTACTTTGCATTTGGATTGAAGTCCTAGATTGGGTCTTAAAAGTAAGGAACATTCTAGAACCTGCCAACCCTTTCTGATACAGTCACAAGATTTTTTTCCCCTTAATTCTTTTAAAATCAGGGTCACATTTCAACTCCCTGCCCACTGCCATTTGATGATATTTGTGTTTCTCTTTAGGTATCATCCTATTTTCTTTTCCTTAACCGCTGACACTGGCTTATTTCATATGAATGCATAATATATTAAATACATATGCATTTAAAATATTGTTTTGATTTGTTTGTGAATTGTTTCTCTTAAAGGGTCTATCTGGGGAAATGAGTAATTTTTCATATCCTGTTCTTGCAGGAAGAATTTTAAATCGTTTCTCCAAAGACATTGGACACTTGGATGATTTGCTGCCGCTGACATTTTTAGATTTTATCCAGGTAACGTTGAGAGTAATGTCAGGTTCTCAAATGGAAACCCGAAGTTCCTATTTTTTCAAGCCCCTTTCATGGGGGGTGGGGGTGGGGCGCTCGGCCTGGCTATGTGTAATGTTAACTTAATAAAAGGCAATGTTTGTAAAAGAAAGGCGCGGTTATAATTCAGAGGCTAAGTTGGCGTGAGTAATACCTCGTGTGTGGGAGTGGCTATATAGTCGTGTCAGGGTTAGTCTGAAGTAGCTTCATGCTTGGTAAGTGGCTCTCTATCTGCCTCTAGGTATCTGGCGTGGATTTCGCTTTACTGTGAACACATTTCATAATATAGAAACAATCACCTCTCACGGAAAGATAGCCTAGATTAACTAAATTATGCATTGTATTACCACAAAGGGCAAATACTTAGAGCACTTTTTTTTTTTATGAAACCAGGTGTGGTTACTTACAAAGAAAAGATTAGTAATAATAAGGTGAAAATAATACTTTATTAGCAAGGACAATAGAGAGCAGTTATTGCAGATAGAAAGCCTTTACAGGCAAGGATATCTAAGCCAATTTGAGTACAAGATCAAAGTCAACTCAGAAAATGTCTTTTTTGTTTTCACACGTTGATTGCTCTAAGTCTTAAGCTGTCTTTGAAAAAAAAGCAACAATCCCACAGAAATACCTTCTGTAAAGCATTTCTTTTGTTTGTGAACTTGAGGCTCTAAAGAATAATGTTGGGTCATCTCATCTCTCATCTCCTTATTCAGTGCTGTTGCTCATGTGGTTTAGTTTTATTTTGTTTTTTCCTGTTGTTTAATGCTGTCTACTTGTCGGTGGTTCAAGCTGGGGTGCCTTTTTTTCCCAAGTATTTATTTTGGAAATGCATCTATTAAAAGCTGTACATATTCCAAAATCTCAGCTGCTGTTGGTAACACTTTATGAAACTTGAACCTCTTTGACTTTTTATAAGTGAAAACTTAACAGTAGTTCTAGTCATTCACTGAATTTAAGGCCAGTAAATAGAAATACTACAGTTGGGGTCTGCAATTTTGGCTTGATCCTGTGGTCCCTCTAACCCCCCTTTTTTTCTCAATGCTCAGATGCTTCAGATCTTCTCTGGAGCCACTGTTATAAAAGGAACCAAAATTACTTAATTTGGAAAATTAGCTATGTCAGAAAAATCAGTCATAGGCTTGAAATTCTTACAGGAATTTCCTGTTCCTTACACAGCAAGGCAGCAAATGAACAAACAGCATAGCCCATGGGCAAATGCATCCACTGTTTACCGAGGTGAAGTAAGCTGAGACTCGCCGGTGGAGTATCAAACAAGGACCTCTGATTTTGTTTCTTTTGCAAACTTATTTTTAAAATGTGCCCTGCTGGGTTTAGCTATATTATTTCTCCCCCAGAAGCAGTCACTAAAACAGTTGCACAGTTTTCATAGAATGCAGATGACTGTTCATACACGTTCTGACAGTGATTGTTAATTACTTCGAGAATATTTTGTGAAAGGTTCTATTTCTTTGCAACTGCAAGCTAGGCAAAGAGTTTCCGAAGCTGGCTGGCCCACTATGTGCTTAGCAGAGTGAGCCATCATAATTAGAATCCCTCACGTGTTTTGCCTCACATATGGAGGGAGAGGGATGGATGCTACTTGATGTCAATATAAAACATTTCTTAGCAGCGTGAGGAGGGAAAATTCTAGTCTCATTGTACTTCTGTTTAACCGGAGAGACAAGGGCGTCTTTTATCATCCACTCACATCATCTTGGTAAACTTAACGTTGTGGAATACTACTGGCCCCAATTAGCTGATTTCTTGAATCTACAGCAAAGGTTAAATCCTAATGTTATTGTCTCCAAGAAAGGAGTTTTATCTAAAGGATAACTCAGTTATCATTTATGATAAAGATCTGTTGTCACTTGTTTTGTTTGCAGGTGTCTTTAATAAGGCTTCCCATAATCCCTTCAGGAAGAAATATTTTCTCCTTTTAAAAATAGTATTAGCTAAATATAAAAGCTCTGATCCCTGCCATTGTTGTTGATTCTCTGAGGGACATTTCCCAACATTCATTGTTTAAATGGTTGTCAGGAGGAATCAAGTGAAACGTGGTAAACAATGCAGTAACTGGTTCATCTTACTTTGTGTGCGGAGCCTTTCTCTCGGGGATTTGCATTCGATGAGTGGGCTTTTGACTGAGGTATCGCCAGGATCATTTTGAAGTATTTGGGCCTGTTGCTATATTAGGAAGTGAAAATTTTTATTAAAGCCACACACCGAAAAAAAAAAAAAAAAGAAAGAAAAGCATTTGACCGGCCCTCAAATAAAGGCCAACAAAAATCTAAATGATGTAAATTGATTTTTTTTTTAAGTTGCCTAGGCCTCTGTAAGGATGAAAACAAGCCAGCGGTGTTCTGGGACTCTTAATGGAATCATGTAAACTTAAAATAAACACTATTATGGTAAGCACATAAAATGAAAACTAATTTTCCAAATCAAATACATTATATTCAATTCATTTTCCCCAATCAACCAAATGTTTAAAACCTGTTAGTTATAACAGCAATCTTCTGGAAATTAATTAGAAGCCTATTAGCTCTGCTAGCTGAGCCGAATGAAGGGGGTTGCTTGGTACATTCCTAAGTAGTCTCCTGAATTAAAGCAAAGCAAGGTCAAAGTGACAGTTAGCTTTGTTCACCTCAAGGCTTTGCTTACAGTCGTTGATCTTTTCGGTGGGGGGAAGGAGGGAGGTCTTTTGTTTTTCGAAGGAAATTTTGTCTACTTTGATTCAGTTCTATGATACATTTAAAAAATGTATTTCTAGTACCAGTCTGGTGCAGTATACAGGAAGCATGATGTTATCTGTGCTGTCTCCATGGCACGGGCATCTGAAATGGAACTGACTTTCAGGCCTCTTGTCTAGCACATCACTTCTTCTACAGGGTTTATTTAGCCCCTTTCAAAATTCAGATTGTAGGAAATTTCCTGGGTTACTTTGTGTTTAACGTCATTAGCAAAACATGCTGCTGACATCGGACCCCTGGGTTTTTATGGTTCTCACCAGATTCTATGGGTAATAATCACAGTGACTAGCAGGTCCTCCTAAGCCCAGAGAAACTCACAAAAAGTGGGGCCTTCTCAACCCAGCAGCTGAGATTGACTGAAACAATTGAGTTTAAAAAGACTGGGAATTTCTTTACCACGATGTTACCCTTGGTGTTATCTAGCTGACTGATTTACAAGGCAACTAAGTATCATCAGTACCAACTACAGATGGTATTCTTGAGCCAGAAAGAGCTTTGGCAGGATGTAGAGTAACAAATAGAATGAAGATCAAAATCCACAGAAAAGTTAGGTATCTTCATGAAGAGGGAGTTGAAACTTAGCACTTATCACAAGGTTCAGACTAACACTGCTGAGCTGGTATTCTTACTAAAGCTGAGATTTAAAATCACATAGCTGTAGAAATAAATAATGTAGTTGCATTTATCCATGTGACTTTTTTTTTTTTTTTTTTTTTTTTTTTTTGAGACGGTCTGCCCCTGTTACCCAGGCTGGAGAGCAATGGTGCCATCTCAGCTCACTGCAACCTTCATCTCCCAAGTTCAAACGATTCTCATGCTTCAGCCTCCAAAGTAACTGGGATTACAGATGACCACCACCACTCCTGGCTAATTTTTGTATTTTATTAGAGACAGCGTTTTGCTATGTTGCTCAGGCTGGTCTCGAACTCCAAACCTCAGGTGATCCACCCACCTCAGCCTCCCAAATGCCCAGCCTCATGTAACCTTTTTAATCCAGGGCACTCATGTTTGATTATGTTTTCTGTATGATGGTGATCGTTTTATGGGTTTTGTAAGTAGGAGGCTGGAACTATGGACCATTGGGTCAGAACTGAACTGTTTCCAGTTGAGTTTGCCGAAGACTGGGGGGGTGGGTAAATCTGAGAGTAGAGCCCTCTGCTTGTGGCTTGATGTCTAGAATGCAGGCTCTGTAGAAGCAAGTTTGAAACCATGCACAGATTTTATTACTCCCCTGATGAAATTGCTTTGATAAGGAAATTCTGGTTTGCATGTGACTAGATTTGCTGGCTAGCTAGAGGCAATTAACCTAACTTTGATTTTGGGACTTCAACAAAAGATTTGTATTTGAGTTTTCATTTGTTTTTTTTATAGTTAGCTATTGGCATTCATTGCAAATGGGGAACAGTGACACCAATCGTTTAAAAGTGGGTTTCATTTGCTGTCCTTTATTAAGGGAAGAAACCCAGAGGGACAGCAAGGGTAATGTGTCTCTGGGACTTTGGAACTCAAAGTGGCTCAGGTGTACAACAGTAGTGAATAAAGCAAGATAAGATTTTTGATTAGGGCTTTTGGAAGGAAAGTCAGAAGTAAGGGAAGTCTTTGAATATATTGTAAGATAGAAATATATCACTAGAAATAAACAACTTAAAGAATAGAAATGAACAGTCTGCAAGTTACCTCAGGGTTGCCATGGGCTAATCAGATAATTTGGCCAAGGCTGGCAGTGCACATCTGGCTTATAAAGGGTTGTTCAAACATGTTTTTCTTGTTTGCTTTTTCAAAAATGGTAACAGCTTTGAACATCTACAATATTTCTACAGCCAAGTCATTTATGAACATAGAATGGCTCTTCACAGGTTAACGCTGAATATCTTGTTTTCAAAAAGAATTGAAATACAACTAGCATAAAGATCTTCATCTAGAACTCATGTTCTTTGAATAGGAATTTGGCATTTAAAACATAGTATATTTGCATAAGCCAACAAACAAAAACATAGAGGTGATAGTTAACATTCACATTTTAAAGTGCTTGATTACTTTCTTTTTTTTTTTTTTTTCTGTTTTTTCTTTTGAGATGGTCTCACTCTGTCACCCAGGCTGGAGTGCAGTGGTGCAATCTCAGCTCACTGCAGCCTCCACCTCCTGGGTTGAAGCAATTCTCACACCTCAGCCTCTCCAGTAGCTAGGACTACAGGTGTGCACCACCACACCTAGCTAAGTTTTGTATTTTTTTGTAGAGACGGGGTTTCACCATTTTGCCCAGGCTTGTCTCAAACTTCTCACCTCAGTGATCCTCCTGCCTCGCCCTCCCAAAGTGCTGGGATTAAGGCGTGAGCCGCTGTGCCCAGCCAGAAGGGCTTGATTACTTCCTGATATCAGCACTAATACCAGCATCATGAATCTCTTCTTCCATTTTCTTAAAACAATAATTAGATTAATAGGTACCTTATCTGTAATATTTGCATTAATAATATCATTAGTATTTTAATTAGAAGTGTTATATTAGTGATTTTCAATCAGCAGTTTTCAATAATTTTAATAGTACAAATTTATTTGTAGTATTTGATGGGCAGATGTGGTGTTTTGTGACTATATTTGCAACTAGATGTATTTGGGAATGTCTCGAAGTTTCTCCCAACAGGAAAACATTTCTATTACAAATCTGTGACTTGTGAAAAGAATGAGTGATTCTTTTCAATAATCTTGGCTTACCACAACCTCTGCCTCCTGGGTTCAAGCAATTCTGCCTCAGCCTCCCGAGTAGCTGGGAGGGACTACAGGCTCCCGCCACCATGACTGCCTAATTTTTGTATTTTTAATAGAGACAGGGTTTCACCATGTTGGCCAGCCTGGTCTTGAACTCCTGACTTCAAGTTAACTGCCCTCCCAAAGTTATCTTGGCCTTCCAAAGTGCTGGGATTATAGGCACGAGCCACCAAGCTCAGCCAATATATCTCATTCTTATTACATATTTATTTCTGCTAGCTTTTTATTGAGCTCCTACTAGATGCTAAGTATGAAGAGGTGGATGAAGATAAAGCTTTTATCTTCTACCACCATGGAAGCATTTATTGAGTATCTCAGGTGTACTAGGCCCCATGCTGGGCTTGGAGATATGGGGCTAAGTGAAATTGAATTTCCTTCTTCTATGAATTCACTCTATTGGGAGGGACAGATAGAAAGCAGTTACCATGCCATGTGATAAGACTTACAATAGAAGGGAAACTGTAGGAGAGAATGGTTCAGGTCTCAGCACAAGACAATTTTCTAATTGCAGCTCTTTCACTTTAAGTTCAATTATCTTGAGGAAGTTACAGGATCTCTGGGTGGAAGTTCCTAGGTAATTGGATGCCCTGAGTACCAGGAGAGTTCTCACTCATTTTTTTTGCAATTCTGATCATCCTTTGCATATTTGATAAACACTGAAAGGTATTTGATTATTTTTATTATTTGTTTAACATTTTTTTAGAATAAGACAGAGCAGGGACAGTCTTGCTCTGTCGCCCACACTGGCATGCAGTGGTGTGATTTCAGCTCACTGCAACCTCTCCCTCCTGGTTCAAGTAATTCTCCTGCCTCAGCCTCCCGAGGTGATTCTCCTCCTCAGTGAGGCTGGGACTATAGGCACATGCTACCACATAGCTGATTTTTGTATTTTTAGTAGAGATGGGGTTTCACCATGTTGGCCAGGCTGGTCTGAAACTCCTGGCCTCAAGTGATCCACCTCCCTCAGCTTCCCAAAGTGATGGGATTATGGGTGTGAGTCACCTCGCCTGGCGATTATTTTAATTTTCATTCCTTCTGAGGCGTTCATTCAGTGTACGTTTTCTCAGCTAATTCTTATGTTTTAAATGAAATCTCAGATAAATTATGTAGCATTTTGTAGTTACAAGGAAGACCTGCCTGTTGTTGCTTCTTGTTTCTTTGCCTGTGCCTGTGAGTACTGTGGGGTGTAGGTTAAGCTGCCCATGAGGGTCTGAAACCCAGAGGACCTTTATTCTTTGCTTGATAAAGCAAGTATGATTGCTGATTCTAGTACATAATTATAGTTTCTCCTCTGAGCCAGATACTTTAAGATGTGGTAGAAGGGTGAGACTCTCCAAGGAACAATCAGATTATGGCTTCCTCCAAGACTGGCTATGGAACACCTAATGCTAGAGTGGGGACTCGAACCCTCTTCTCACAGTGAAGCCCTGTGTTAGCATAAATATCTAAATAGACTTGTTTTGGTTTGCTTGCCTTTGATTTGTAGCTACAAAGGATATACAGAGAGTAAAATTCAAATCTTCTGGTCCTTAAATCTAATCTCTCTTTAACTTTGAAAAGAAACCATATGCATGCTAGACTGTTGGGGTGTGTGTGTGTGTGTGTTTGCACACCCTTGGCTCATCTTCAAATGTACCCTCCTAATTCTTCATCCTTTAAAGACCAGCGAAAGTCTCTTTTTCCCATTAGTGATGCTTTTCTTTACCACTCCATTCTGTAATAAAACAATCTGTAGGTCCTATAAAAAAAAGAAGGGATTGTATAACACCAGGCCAAGCACTGCTCTGAGCATATGTCACTTGCCTCATCTCATTTAAACCTCACTCATAGGCATTGAGTCAATCAATATTTGTTGGACATTTCCTGTATGCCAGGTACTTTTCCAGGATCTAGCGCATGGAGCAGTAACAGGGTATCAGCTTCCAGGAATTGGCATTCTAGTGCAGGAAGTGGATGGTAAACAGACCAATAAACATAAATAATCTGAGTTAGAAGTATACTCACTTTGTGTTCAGCAAAGGAAAGTGTTTGCTAATGACTGGACCAGTGTGGCCAAGGAGGATGTTTGAAAAATAGGAAGGAAACAGCCACGCAAAGAAGATATGGGGGCAGGTTGAGGGAGGGGGCACAATCTACAGAGGAAAAACAGGTGCCAGGTCTCCAGAAGGAAACAAAGTGGCATGTCCCCAGGAAGAGAGATGCCAAGCATGAGCAAGGTGCCTGTGGTCCCAGCTACTTGGGAGGCTGAAGCAGGAGAATGGCTTGAGCCTGGGTTACAGTGAGCTAAGATCGCACTATTGCACTCCAGCCTCAGCAACAGTCTCAAAAAAAAAGAAAGAAAAAGAGGTTTAACAGACTCACAGTTCCACATCACTGGGGAGGTTTCACGTGGCAGAAGGTGAAGGAGGAACAAAGGCATGTCTTACGTGGCAGCAGGCAAGAGAGCATGTTCACGGGAAATGCCCTTTATAAAACCATCAGGTCTCATGATTTATTCACTATCACAAGAATACTAGGGGGAAAACCCACCGCGATGATTCAGTTACCTCTCACCAGGTTCCTCCCACAACATGTAGGGATTATGGGAGCTACAGTTCAAGATGAGATTTGGTTGGGAACACAGCTAACCGTATCTATCACAAAGTCTCTAATAACAGATTATTTGTCATCTAGTACCTACCCATCTCCCTCTAGAAAGTCATATAATGCTCATTTAATATGAGCCTATGATATTTTAGATATAAACCTTTCGGAAATCGTGGTACTAGCCTTTTTTTCTTGCCCCATGTGTCTTTAGAATTAAAGGTAGACAAACTTAGTTTCCTTTCCCCAGGATTCTTGTAGACATTTTGGGTAGTCTGTAAGATTCCCAGCTGTGGAGACTACTCATTTAAAGAAATTTGCTCTTGGTTTTATGATAAACCTGGTCTCAAACCCAGGTACCAGAGAAATTGTGACTGTTTTATATATGAGCACCAGGAAGCTCAGGAGAGAGAGGACACTAGATTTTCTTTTCTTTCTTTTTTTTTTCTTTTGAGACATGGTCTCACTCTGTCACCCAGGCTGGAGTGCAGTGGCATGATCTCTGCTCGCTGCAACCTTCACTTTCCAGGTTCAAGCAATTCTCCATCTCAGCCTCCTCCCCCTATAACTGGGACTACAGGGGTGTGCCCCCACACCTGGCTAATTTTATTTTCTGGGGTTTTGGCCAGGCAGGTCTTGAACTCCTGACCTCAGGTGATCTGCCCGCCTCAGCCTCCCAAAGTGCTGGGATTACAGGTGTGAGCCACCACGCCCAGCCTATATCTTCATCTACAGTATTTTAATGCACATTTGTTCAGGTTGTGACCTATATAGCTCTGTGGTAACAGTGTGTAAACAAGGAAGAAGTATTAACTGAAGCTAAAGCAAATGCACATTTCTTGTTAGTGTTAAAAAATAACTTTACATTAAAAATAACAACTGGTGATTCTACATTGTACTAATAATCCCAAACAGATAGCTGTGATTTCACAACCTTGCAACCCTGTGTCACCACCTCATTTCCTGTTCTCCCTTTTTATCTTAGTGTAAAGTACAGATAGAGTGTGAGATAGTGCACAATCCACATTTTCTTCTTCTCCCTCTTTTCACATGTAAAACGTAACTGAGGCTAATTAGGGCCTCACAAGAATGTGACCATCTGCCTCACTGCCTACCTTCCCTCTCTTTTTTCTTTCTTTTTTTTTTTTTTTTTTACTGCTCCTGCTTGCTCTTTCTTCTTTAAAATACTGGAGTTTACAGAACTCCCTCTGGAAAAAAGCAGAGATCACAGATGCCCGGGTGCAGTCTCAACCTTGGCTAAATAAATCTCTAATCGTTTGAGAACTGCTTTAGTTAATTTTTGGTTAAAATGTGCCTGTGTGTGTGTGTGTTTATATATATATATATATATATATATATATATATATATATATATATATGTAAATACACACAAATACACATACCCCTCAAGAAGCAATTAAATCATTGGTAATGTAATCCTTCAGTTAAAGCATATTGATGTATGTCTTAAACTGTGAATTGAGGAAAATAACATTTGTGGATATAACAGTTGATTTATATAGGGCTCTAGGGCAATTGGAGTCTGCATTTTAGCTAACCTTGTAAACTTGTCTATGGAATTCATAGTTGAACCTATAGACAGTTGAACCCATCCAAGGTCTTTGAGCAGCAAAGTGGCAGCTCACCTTTGTAATCTGAAGGTTAAACGAGAATGTGTGATGTGTGCATATGCCTCTCTCTCCCTTGGAGATGCTATCATTCCCAGTTGGTGGACTTTACTGAAAATCAGCGAGGCTGGTAAACCGGCTTGCCCTGAGCACACATGGTGGTTGTCCTCTGCATTGTGCCCAGTTGCTTCCTGAAAAGGGTCGTTTTCAGAGTTCTCCCTGCTCTTTGTGATCACCTGAAAAAGGTCTTCGTGGCAGCAGATGTCTCCTCTTCCTTGCTGTTCTCATCAGCATCTGCATCTGCATCTTGGGGTTGGACAGCAGATTACCCCGTTCCATGCTATGCTGTTGGGAGGCTTCCCTTGGCTTTTGGACTCTTCACTGACCCCACTGCACTTCCGTGCCCAGCAGTGCCGGGGCCCCCAGGCTCGGTCACCGTATACTTGCCTGGTAGAAACCCGAGGATGTTTCAGGTTTGGCTTTGTTGTATGAGGCTTTCTGTTTTCAGGAGAATTGTGGATGGAGTTAGTGAAATGAATAGCAACACAAATAGAGCTTCATTCATGCACGTGTGAGTGAAACTGAAAGGTGAGATACTAACTTCTAACTTGTCCTTGAACCTCCAGGGCCTAATGTTAAACTTATTTTTTAATTTTCTTGTAAATAAGTGTTCTAGGGAGCATGAAGAAGTGAACAACTACTCTTGTTATGTAATCCAGCAGTCCCAGACCCCTGGGCCACAGACCAGTACTAGCCTGTGTGGTCTGTTAGGAACCTGGCTGTGCAGCAGGAGGTGGGCGGTAAACAAGCAACAAAGCTCGCTCCCCACCACTCAAATGACCTCTGCTTCCTGTCAGATCAGCAGCGGCATTAGATTCTCATAGGACCACGAACCCTGTGAACACTGTGAACTGGACATGTTAGGGATCTAGCCTGCACGTCCTTTATGATAATCTAATGCCTGAATATCGATTATTGTCTCTCATCACCCCCAGATAGAAATGCCTAGTTACAGGAAAACAAGCTCAGGGCTCCCCTTGATTCTACATTATGGTGAGTTGTATAATTATTTCATCACATATTGTCATGTAATAATAGAAATAAAGTACCCAATAGGCCGAGTGTGGTGGTTCACACCTGTAATCCCAGCACTTTGGGAGGCTGAGGTAGGCAGAACACCTGAAGTAGGGAGTTCAAGACCTGTCTGATCAACATGGAGAAACCCCATCTCTACTAAAAATGCAAAATTAGCCAGGCATGGTGGCACATGTCTGTAATCCCAGCTAACCTGGGAGGCTGAAGCAGGAGAATTGCTTACACCTGGAAGGCAGAGTTTGCAGTGAGCTGAGATCACGCTATTGCACTTTAGTCTGGGCAACAAGAGCAAAAGAAAAAAAAAAAAGGTTTACAATAAATGTAATGGGCTGGAATCATCCCGAAACCACCTCCATGGCCATCCATGGAAAAATTGTCTTCAATGAAACCAGTCTCCGATGCCAAAAAGGTTGGGGACTGTGTTCTAATCCACTCATTTGTTTTCACGACCTCCTGGATTCACAGCACCCTCCACTCCGCCTGTACCACGTGCCTGCCACTGGGCTGCCTCTAGCGGACCTTGCTCTCTGCTCCAATCCTTGGCCTCATTATGCTTCCTAAGAGTCAGTTGTGATTCTTCCTCAAGGTATTCATGCTACTTATCCTTGTTACTGTAATTTTGTAATGACAATACTTACATAAACTGATGAAACAGGAATGCCACAAGAAAGATTGACATCGAAGCCTTGGGAAAGAATTAAGGCTTCACTTAAAAAAAATTGGTAACAAATTATGCGTGGATGAAAATAGTAAATGGGGTAGAGATGAGAATTGGAGGAAAGTAGGATTCTGTGCTCCTGGTTTCACACACCTTGAAATTCATAGATGACGCATTATGTTTGTGATATATATATAAGAAAGACCACGGAAATCTCCAACATCAGACCTGGACATGTTTTTTCATGCCTGCAATCTCAACACTTTGAGAGCCTGAGGAGGGCAGATAACTTGAGGTCAAGAGTTCAAGACCAGCCTGGCCAACACGGCAAAGCCCTGTCTCTACTAAAAATACAAAAATTAGCTGGGCGTGGTGGTGTGCATCTGTAATCCCAGTTACTTTGGAGGCTGAGGTAGGAGAATTGCTTGACTATGGGCCAAGATCATACCACTTCATTCCAGCCTGGGCAGCAGAGAGAGACTCCAAAAAAAAAAAGAAAGAAAGAAAAAAAAACACAACTCAAAACCAACTTTAAGTTTGTGTATGGTGTATCCCTTATTTCCATGCTGGCCAAATGCCAATTCAGATCACAGCAGCAAAGGGCTTCCTCTGTTGCCCTGCTTGGGGAAGCCGGTAAGGCTTTTTGGTTATTCCTGAGCCATATGTCGGGGAGGAGGAGGTACAATGGCAGGAAGTGAAGAAGCTTAGGGTATTTGCAGGGACACTGCAGTTTAGAACAGCTGCATCAGAAATTTGAGACAAGGCATTAGAGGAAATAAGACGGAGAGATGCAGAGGGGCCAGATCACAAGAAGACTTGTTTACTTTTGTTTGTTTTTTGAGATGGAGTTTCGCTCTTATTGCTCAGGCTGGAGTGCAATGGCACGATCTCGGCTCACCGCAACATCCGCCTCCCAGGTTCAAGTAATTCTTCTGCCTCAGCCTCCCGAGTAGCTGGGACTATAGGCATGCACCTGGCTAATTTTGTATTTTCAGTAAAGATGGGGTTTCTCCATGTTGGTTAGGCTGGTCTCAAACTCCCAACCTCAGGTGATCCACCCACCTCGACCTTCCGAAGTGCTGGGATTACAGGCATGAGCCACCTCGCCCAGCCAGACTTATTTCTTAAGCACAAGAATTTAGAGTTTGGGGCTGGGCATGGTGGCTCACGCCTGTAATCCCAGCACTTTGGGAGGCTGAGGTGGGCAGATCATGAGGTCAAGAGATCAAGACCATCCTGGCCAAATATGATGAAACCCCATCTCTACTAAAAAAACAAAAATTAGCTGGGCATGGCACGTGCCTGTAATCCCAGCTACCCGGGAGGCTGAGGCAGGAGAATTGCTTGAAGCCAGGAGGCGGAGGTTGCAGTGAGCCGAGATCGTGCCACTGCACTCCAGCCTGACACCTGGCAACAGAGGGAGACTCTGTCTCAAAAAGAAAAGGAATTTAGAGTTTGGGGTAGAAGGATACAGAGAGGAATGGGAGACTGTCAGAAAGATAGGGTTGTAGCAGCATCGGGAAAACAAGAAGGGATACTGGTTTGGATAAGTTTCTGTCTAGGACATCCAGGTAGGAATGCCTTGTGTGGTTAATGAAAGCCCTTTCTTCTGAATAGGGGGCCCACCCTGCAGGCTAGTTGATCCCCTCAGGCATGTGTTACTCACAAGGCCATGCCCCAGTAGAGGGCCAGTTAGGTTTTATACCACCATGGATGCTTTACAAGATCATCTATTAAAGCTGCCAGATATGTTGCCAGTCCTGTCAAGTTATAGTTGCTTGCAAAATTGGAGCTGTTGTCAGTTCCAAAATTAAAAGGAAGCCAGCCTCATTTACCCGGTCTGTTTAGGGTGATTCTACCTGAGAATATCAGAGCGGTGAAAATGCCTTTTGCCAGTGCTCTTGGTTCTCTAGGAAAAGCTTCATGTTTTAAAGGTGTGAATGTTGAGTGTACTACTGTGAATAAGATTAGACGTGACTGGGTCGGGTGTGGTGGCTCATGCCTGTAATCCCAGCACTTTGGGAGGCCGAGGTGGGCAAATCACTTGAGGTCAGGAGTTTGAGAGCAGCCTGGGCAACATGGTGAAATCCCATCTCTACTGAAAATACAAAAATTAGCCAGGCACGGTGGTGCACACCTGTAATCTCAGCTATTTGGGGAGCTGAAGCAGGGAGAATTGCTTGAACCCGGGAGGCAGAGGTTGCAGTGAGCTGAGATCGTGCCATTGCACTCCAATCTGGGCGACAGAGCAAGACTCCATCTCAAAAAAATAAATTAATTAAAAATTAAAAAATAAAAAAGGTGTGACTGGGTATCACTTATAAGTAAATAACTTCAAAGTATAATGTAGGGGCCAGGTGTGGTGGCCCATGCCTGTAATCCCAGCACTTTGGGAGGCCAAAGTGAGAGGACTGATTGAGGTCAGGAGTCCACGACCAGCCTGGGCAACATAATGAGACCCTTTCTCTATAAAAATAACAAAAGACTTTGCTAGGCATGGTGGCTCACGCCTGTAGTCCTAGCAATTTGGGAGGCCGAGGTGTGAAGAACTCTTGAACCCAGGAGTTTGAGACCAACCTGGGCATTATGGTGAGACCCTGTCTCTACAAAAAAAATAAAAACAGTTAGGTGTAGTGGTTCGTGCCTGTAGTCTCAGCTACTCTAGAGGCTGAGTTAGGAAGATCACTTGAGCACAGAAGTTTGAGGTTGCAGTGAGCCACAATTGTGCCACTGCACTCCAGCCTGAGCAACAGAGCCAGACCCAGACTCAAAAAAAATAAAAGAATTAAAAATGCTCATCACTGGTCATTAGAGAAATAAAAATCAAAACCACAGTGAGATACCATCTCACGCCAGTTAGAATGGTGATCATTAAAAATCTGGAGACAACAGATGCTGGAGAGGATGTGGAGAAAAAGGAACACTATTACACTGTTGGTGGAAGTGTAAATTAGTTCAATCATTGTGGAAGACAGTCTGGCGATTCCTCAAGGACCTAGAAATAGAAATTCCATTTGACCCAGCAATCCCATTACTGGGTATATACCCAAAGGATTATAAATCATTCTATTATAAAGACACATGCACACATGTGTTCATTGCGGCACTGTTTACAATAGCAAAGACCTGGAACCAACCCAAATGTCCATCGAAGATAGACTGGGCAAGGAAAATGTGGCACATATACACCATAAAATACTATGCAGCCATACAAAATGATGAGTTCGTGTCCTTTGTAGGGACATGGATGAATCTGGAAACCATAATTCTCAGCAAAGTGACACAAGAACAGAAAATCAAACACCACATGTTCTCACTCATAGGTGGGTGTTGAACAATAAGAACACATGGACACAGGGAGGGGAACATCACACACTGGGGTCTGTTGGGGGTGGTGTTGGGGAGGAACAGCAGAGGGTAGGGAGGTTGGGGAGGGATAACAATGGGGAGAAATGGCAGATACAGGTGATGGGGGATGAAGGCAGCAAACCACCTATGCAACAGCCCTGCATGATCTGCACATGTACCCCAGAACCTAAATTACAATTAAAAAAGAAAGTAATCATATAATAAAAAATGTTATAGTGTAGGATGGAATGGGAGAGCCTTGGAATCATCCTTCTTAAGTTTGACTCCTAGCTCCACCACTTACTTTCTCTTTCCTCACAAAGCCACACTTGACATATCTGTAAAATGGAGAAAATTATACCTTCCATGAGGGTTATTGTAAGGATAAAATGAAGTCATTTCAATAAAATTCTTAGCATAACATCTAAGCACACAAAATGAAAAGTAGTTTTTTTTTTAATACTACGTATTTTTAAGTAGGAGAAATAGTTTGATAATGACATTATGCTGCATTAAGGTAATTGTCAGACAGTTACCAGACCTGTAAATATCAGGTCATGAGTTTGTATTCCAGATATTAGGTTTATTATCCCTGAAGGTTTTAATGTTTGTTTTCTCTTTTGGAATCACAGTATCAAAATCAGTTGTTTTCAGAATAAACTCATGAGCACTAAATATGTCATAATAATGTAATTTTCATCATATTGCTAAAACTTCCTTGGTCCTTGATAACAATGAGTATGGAGTCCGAGTTATCTAGAATTCTGCTTGTTAAAATCTTTGCCTCTAAGAAGTCTTCCTATTATCAAAACAAACGAAAAATAAAGGTAAGATGCAGAGGTTGAATTTAGGCATTTTCATTTTTACTGTTTAAATGTGGGAGTGCTCTGAGTATGCAAAGTTGCACACAGCTGCCCTCAGCAAAATACTGTAATTTATTGAGGCACACTGAATTGCAAAACCTTTCTTCCCTACACACCCCTCATCTAAAAAAAAAAAAATCAGCAGCTTGACTGAGCTTAAATAACTGACTTTTCATATCCTTTCATGGCACACAAAGGACTAATCCTGGGGCTACTTGAGCCACCAATGCAGGCAGCAGTGGAGACCACCACTGAATGTGCCAGTCCTCCTCCCACAAACAAAACACATTGACTGCAGCTTTATGAAGTGAAATGACCAAGAAAAAGAAAATGTGAAGGAGGTGTCCTCAGTCATTTCTTCCCTGGAGGGGTGGGAGGGCAGGATGAGGGGAGGGAGAAAAAGCTGCTGCATCTGGATGTTGAGAACAAAGCCATCCTAAGTCTTGAGTATAATAGGTGGGGTCACCCGCTTTTATAGAAGCAAAAGAGTGGAACTGCCTTGACTTGTCTCAGTACCACTGACCCTTGCATTGCATTGTGTAGAGATGTCAGGGAAAGTGTGTAGAAAGCACACTGAACAATGAGTTTGTCATTTTGAGATTTCTGAGGTTTGTTCACCCCTTCCCCCAACTCCTATCCTCAAATCCCCATTGGACAAAAGAGATCGTTAGTTAGGTCGCCTTGCCCTCATTTGAAAGATCTCTGTTTTACTGACTCTTTTAAAAGTAAACTCATCCATTTTAACTGAATCACAACGTTTTCATGCTTTCAAAGTCAACAAAAGAGTTTTAGTCAGTGCATTTACAAGGATGGACTAGTCTGTGAAAATGCCAGCCCTGGAGATAATGATTCATGCCAACTGCCACATTAAAGTGGATTTCCTTGTTAATAGACAGGGGAGTTGATGACATGAGTTACTGGAAATATTTGCCAACTCTTGACCCCTGGATTTCTGAGATCAGGATGATAGGATCCACACAGGCCCACTCTAACAATTCCTTTACCTTTTCTTTTTTAATGAAAGATGTGATGGTTGGCTATTTTTTCCAGTGTGATAGCACATGTAGAAAGCAGTACTGTCACCATCGGTGTGGTGACAGTTAATCACCGGGGACCCTCCCAGGCTTCCCAGGCTGGCAACCAGTGTTCCAATTTTTCCCAGCATGTGTGCTCCAATGATAATGTTTGTAGTTTAACAAGAAGCTAATTAAGACCTAAAGAAAAAAATTAAGAATTTCATTTTTATCAAGTCTGGTTGTATTCAGCAGAGCACAGGACTTCCCATTCTGGCATATTGGATAATGTTCATTGCAAAACAATAGTGGCCATTCATGGTGCTTTCTCTTTGTCATCTTGCATCCTTAGTAATAAAATGGACAATTACAACCTGGGAGAGGAAACTGGCAAAATGTTTACTTAATTGAGGACCTTTACATTCTCTCTATGCTGTTCTTGATTGATGACACTCATTTTTGTCTATATACCTACTGAGTTTTCTTGATAAGATGAACAAAAAAAGGTTTGCGCTGGAGAACTTGCCTCAGTTTTATTAAAATCTTGCACTCACTGTTTTATATATAAATATACATTTTATCCGATATGGGGCATGGGTAAGTATAATCTCTCCTACTTGTGAGTTTCATAACTCACTTGTTTCTTTCAGCCCTTTCCCTGGGCTCGTTGACTTACTGTTCTCTGTCATTTGCATTGAGTCATGAAGCCAGTAGTACTGCTTGATTATCTCAGCAAAGGGCCAGCCTTCTATGGGACGCATATCAAACATGGATCAGGAGCGTTTTGGTTCTAGGGCACACAGGCTGGTTCTCACCTGTGCCCTCTTCCCCACCATCAATGTGCCCGAGGAAATAATCTTTTAGCTCTATGGCTGTGTATTGCCATACTGCCCAACATCTGCCTGAACATGGCCAAAGGGATGGGAATGGAATTCTAGTGTCATACATATATATATGTTTTTTACCCTATCAGCATTTTTATTGAGGTATAGTTTATATACAATGAAATCAACATTTTTTAGGTTGGATTTTAGTAATTGTGTACATTCCGATATCCACCCTCTAAAACAAGAAGCAGAGCATTTCCATCTCCTCAGGAAGTCTCCTTTGCCTTCTGTAGACAGTTTTACACTCCATACCTCTTCCAGATTTCTGTCAACATCTGTTAGTTTTCCTCTTCCTGAACTGCATATAAATGGAACCAACAATTTTTCTGTGGCTGGATTCTTTGGTTCCCAAGTTTTTGAGTTCTGTGTATGTGTCAGTGGTTCATTTCTTTGTTTTCTTTTTCTGAGTGCTATTTCATTGTATGATGATATCAACATTTATTTATCTACCCTCTGATTGATGGATATTTGAGTTTTTGCCAGTTTTTAGCAGTGAATGTTCTTATAGAAGTATGTATGGGTATACTACATATGTTTTCATTCATCTTAGATAAAATTCGTAGGAGTGGAACTGCTGGGTTTATAAAGTTTACTTTAAAAACCAAAAATCAGACTACGACAAGGTTTTTATGATGGTTTTACTATTTTACATATCCAGCAGCAGTATATGAGCATTCTAGGTGCTCCACATCCTTGCCAACATTTAGTATTATCAGTCTTTTTGTTTTTATTCTTTTTAGTGGGGTATAGATGATCCATTTGCATTGCCTTGTTGATTAATATTAAGCGATTTTCATACAGGCTAATTGGCCATTCATGTGTCTTCCTTTCAGAAATATTGGTTCAGATCTCCTGCCAACTTCTTAAAACATATTTTTTAAAAATCTTGTTGATTTTTTAGGAGTTTTTAATATATGTAATGTATTAAACATGTATGTATACTTGTTTAATAATAGGCTTTTATCAATGTTTTCTGTTTTGTAAATTGCGGTTTTTCAATAAATTTGCTTATTTTGTCTTTATTGGAGAACTTTTTGCATGAAACTGTTCATACTTTCGCGTTTGTCCATTTAATGTCTTTATAATCTGTAGTGAAATTTCTTCTTTTATTCCCTACACTGATAATTTGTTTCTATCAATCAGTTTATCTTAGAGTTTATCAATTTTGATGTTTTTTTCAGTGAATTTATGTTTGATTTTTTAATTTTCTCTGTAGTTGGTGGATTTTCTATTTCATTAATTTCTTGTTTTTTTTTAAGTTACGTTGATTCAATTCATCTTTTTCTCTGGCTTTTTAAGATTGAACATTAATCTGTTGGTTTTCATTTGTTTCATAATATATGTATTTAACATTATACCTTCTCTTTAAGTATTTATTGCTTAGCTACATCTATTGATTTTGATATGTTGTGTTTTTATTATCTTTAGTTCAGAATATTTATGAGTTGGCTTTTTTTTTGGTTGTTTTTTTTAAGACAGAATCTCACTCTAGTGCCCAGGCTGTGGAGTGCAGTGGTGTAATCTTGGCTCACTGCAACCTCCAGCTCCTCAGCAATTCCCGTACTTCAGTTCCCCGAGTAGCTGGGATTACAAGCACATGTTACTATCCCTGGTTAATTTTTATATTTTTATTAGAGACAGGGTTTCACCTTGTTGCCCAGACTGGTCTTGAACTCCTGGCCTCAAGTGAGCCTCCTGCCTCAGCACCTAAAAGTTCTGGGATTACAGGCATGAGCCACTGTACCTGGCCCATGAGTTGACTTTCTGATTTAATATTTTAGTAATAAATTATTAAAGAGTGTATAACTTCATTTCTAAAGATTTAGGGATTAAAAAAACTTGCTGATTTCTAATTAACCTGGTTGTAATTCAATAACATATTCTGTAATATTTCTATCCTTTGAAATGTATTGAGACTTCTTTTATGACCCAACATTTAGTTTACTTTGGTAAAGATCTCCTGTGCACTTAAAAAAAAGTATGTATATTCTGTAGCTGTGGAGTATAGAATTCTAAAAATATCAGGTCAAGTTGGCTTATAATATCCAGATCTTCAGTGTCTTTACTGAATTTTTGTCCATTGGTTCTATCATTTACTAAGTAGGGGTGTTTTTGTATGGTATCTCTCTATGTATATTTACAGTCTTTATTGTAAGCAACATCTAATTGGGTCTGGCTTTTTAAATGCTCACCTGACATTCTCTGTCATTTTATGTGAAGTTTTATCCATGTACACTTAATGTAATTATAGATATGGTTGGTTTTAAGTCTATCATCTTGGTATTTGTCTTCTATTAGTCTCATATGTTCTTTTCCATCTTTTTAGTGAATAGAATATATTCATATTTTATCTTTTCTATCACATTTTTAGCTATACCTCTTTGTGTTATTGTTTATAGTGGTTGCTCTAGAGTTTACATATGCATTTAAGTTTATTACAATCTATTTTCAAACAATTTTCTACCAAATTTGTGAACAATAATCTTACTATTATATAATTTATTTCTCTTATTCTTTGGGTTCATGTTGTCATATTGTTTACTTCTACATATGCTATAAACTACATGATATGTTGTGTCCATTTTGCTTTAAATAACCAATGGTCTTTTAAAGAAATTTATACATATGGGTACATGTATGTGCATACATATTAAAGAAAATTGTGTTTTATGTTTATCCACATAATTGTCCAGCCATCATTATTATGTTGAGAAACCAACATAATGATGAGAAACGAGCCATCATTATTATGTTTGTTGCACTGTACATCATGTCTCTTTTCATGGCTACTTTTTAGGACAATTTCCTCTTTGTCTTTGAATTTTTGCTGTTTGACTATATGTGTTTAGTATCCTTGGGGTTAATGAACTTCTTCAATATATGGATTGGTATTTTTATTTAATTTTGGAAAATTATGAGCCTCTATCTTTTGATACATTTCTCTTTTCTTCCTCTTTTCTTTCCTTAACTTCTGGGATTGAAAATTATACTATTGTTAGACTGTTTGTTGTAGCTCCACAGATCTAGGATGTTGCATTCCAGTCTTTCCGTCTTTTTTATTTTTGTCTTTCATTTGGATAATTTGTGTGGATCTGTCTTTAGGGTCATTGATTCTTTCTCTTCTCCCAGTCTGCTGTGGCCCATTGAATGAGTTAATTTTTTTTGTCTTTAATAGAGATGGGCTCTTGCTCTGTTGTGCAGGCTGCTCTCAAACCCCTAGGCTCAAGCAATCCTCTTCCCTCCTCAAGCAAAAGTCAGTGCTGGGATTACAGGCGTGAGCCACTGTGCCTCACCAAATGCATGGGTTTTTTGTTTATTGTTGGTTTTTTTTTTTACATATATATCCGATTTTTTGTTTATAAAATTTTCATTTGGTTTGTTCTTATAGTTTTCATCTTTTTTATGTTTATTGACCAATTGAATATCATTTGGGTAAGCACCTATTTAAATGTCTTAATTTTTCTATTGAGTATTCTGGGTTTTTGTTTGTTTTTGTTACTTACTGATTTGTAGAATTCTTTATATATTCTGAATGACAGGTAATTTATTCTGTATTAATGCTTATCTTTTCAATCCCATAATACTTTGTTTTCATAAACACACTTATCAATCTTTTTCTTTATGGTTAGTGATTTTTGTGTTCTATTTAAAAAATCTGTGTCTGTTCCAGTATCTTATTTATTATTTTTTCCATAAGGTATTCGGGTACAGGTGGTAGGTATTTGGTTAAATGACTAAGTTCCTTAGTGGTGATTTGTGAGATTTTGATGTGCCCATCACAAGAGCAGTATACATTGCACCGTGTTTGTGGTATTTTATCCCTCGCCCTCCTCCCACTCTTCCCACTAAGTCCCAAAAGTCCATTGTATCATTCTTATGCCTTTGCGTCTTCACAGCTTAGCTCCCACAAATAAGTAAGAACATATGATGTTTGGTTTTCCATTCCTGAGTTACTTCACTTAGAATAATAGTCTCCAGTGTCATCCAGGTCACTGCAATTGCTGTTAATTCATTTCTTCTTATGGCTGAATAGTATTCCATCACACACACACACACACACACCAAAGTTTCTTTATCCACTCATTGATGGGCATTTGAGTTAGTTCCATGATTTTGCAGTTGTAAATTGTGCTGCTATAAACATGCGTGTGCAAGTATCTTTTTCAAATAATGGCTTCTTTTCCTCTGGGTAGATACGCAGTAGTGGAATTGCTGAATCAAATGGTAGTTCTACTTTTAGTTCTTTAAGGAATCTCCACAGTGTTTTCCCTAGCAGCTATACTAGTTTACATTCCCACCAGCAGTGTAGAAGTGTTCCCTGATGAATGCATTCATGCCAGCATCTACTGTTTTTTGATTTTTTGATTATGGCCATTCTTACAGGAGTGAGGTGGTATGGCATTGTGGTTTTGATTTGCATTGCCCTGATCATTAATGATGGTGAGCATTTTTTCATATGTTTGTTGGCCATTTGTATATCTTCTTTTGAGAAGTTTCTATTCATGTCCTCAGCCCCCTTTTTGATGGGATTATTTCTTTGTTACTGATTTGTTGAAGTTTGTTGTAGATTCTGGATATTACTCCTTTGTCAAATGTATATAGACTGTGGAGATTTTCTCCCACTCTGTATGTTGTCTCTTTACTCTGCTGAATTTTCCTTATGTGGTACAAAAGCTCTTTAGTTTAATTAAGTCAGAACTATTTATCAGTTTTTTTGTTTGTTTTTTCTTTTTTTTTTTGAGACAGAGTTTTGCTCTTGTTACCCAGGCTGGAGTACAATGGAGCGATCTCGGCTCACCGCAATCTCCACCTCCTGGGTTCAGGCAATTTTCCTGCCTCAGCCTCCTGAGTAGCTGGGATTACAGGCACGTGCCACCATGCCCAGCTAATTTTTTTGTATTTTTAGTAGAGACGGGGTTTCACCATGTTGACCAGGATGGTCTCGATCTCTTGACCTCGTGATCCACCCACCTCAGCCTCCCAAAGTGCTGGGATTACAGGCGTGAGTCACCATGCCCGGCCTTATCTTTGTTTTTATTGCATTTGCTTTTGGGTTCTTAGTCATGAAATCCTTGCCTAAGCCGATGTCTAGAAGGGTTTTTCCAATGTTCTCTTCTAGAATTTTTATAGTGTCCAGGTCTTAGATTTAAGTTCCTGTTCCATCTTGAGTTGATTTTTGGGTAAGGTGAGAAATGAGGACCCAGTTTCATTCTCCTACATGTGACTCGCCAGTTATCCCAGCACCATTTGTTGAAAAGTGTGTCCTTTACCCACTTTATGATTTTGTTTGCTTTGTTGAAGATCAGTTGGTTCTAAGTATTTGGGTTTATTTCTGGGTATTCTATTCTGTTCCATTGGCCTAAAATTAAAAATAAAAATCACATGATTATCTCAATAGATGCAGAAAAAGCATTTGACAAAATTCGGCATCCCTTTATTATTAAAACTTTCAGCAAAATCAGCATACAAGAGACAGATCTCAATTTACTAAAAGCCATCTATGACAAACCCATAGCCAACATAATACTGAATGGGGGAAACATTGAAAGTGCCTATTTTTATACCAAAACCATGGTATAAAAATTTGAAAGTTCCTATTTTTATACCAGTACCATGTGGTTTTGATGACTGTGGCCTAACAGTATAGTTTGAAATCGGGTAGTGTGATGCCTCCAGATTCATTCTTTTTGCTTAGTCTTGCTTTGGCTGTGTGGGCTCTTTTTGTTCCATATGAATTTTAGAATTGTTTTTACTAATTCTGTGCAGAATGATGGTGGTATTTTGATGAGGATTGCACTGAATCTGTAGATTGCTTTTGGCAATATGGTCATTTTCACAATATTGATTCTACCCATCCATGAGCATGAGATATGTTTCCATTTGTTTGTATCATCTATGATTTCTTCCAGCAGTGTTTTGTAGTTTCCTTGTAGAGGTCTTTCGATTTTCCTTGGTTAGGTATATGCCTAAGTATTTCATCTTATTTTATTTTTTGCAGCTATTATAAAAGGGGTTGAATTCTTGATTTGATTCTCCACTTGGTTGCTGTTGGTGTATAGAAGAGCTATTGATTTGCATAAATTAATTTTGTATTTGGAAACTTTGCTAATTTTTTTTGTCAGTTCTAGGAGCTTTCTAGAAGAGTCTTTAGGGTTTTCAAGGTAAATGAGCATATCATCAACAAACAGTGACAGTTTGACTTCCTCATTACTGATTTGGATGCCTTTATTTATTTCTCTTGTCTGATCTGGCCAGAACTTCCAGTACTGTGTCGAAGAGGAGTGGTAAGCGTAGGCATCCTTGTCTAGATCTAGTTCTCAGAGGAAATGCTTTAAACTTTTCCTCATTCTTTATTATGTTGGCTGTGGGTTTATCATAGATGGCTTTAGTACATTGAGATATGTCCCTTGTATGCCAATTTTGCTGAGAGTTTTAATCATAAAGCGATGCTGGATTTTGTTGAATGCTTTTTCTGCATCTATTGAGATTATCGTGTGATTTTTGTTTTTAATTCTATTTATGTGGTGTATCACATTTATTGACTTGGCATATGTTAAACCATCCCTGTACCCCTGGTATGAAACACACTTTATCATAGTGGGTTATCTTTTTGATATATTATTGGATTCAGTTAACTAGTATTTTCTTAAGGATTATAGCATCTAAGTTCATCAAGTATATAGGTCTTTAATGTTCTTTTTTGGTTATGTCCTTTCCTTGTTTTGGTATTACGGTGAAGCTGGCTTCATAGAATGAATTAAGGAGTGTTCTTTCTTTCTCTATCTTGTGGAATAGTATCAAAAGGATTGATACCAACTCTTCTTTGAATGTCTGGTAGAATTCTGCTGTGAATCCATCTGGTCCCAAACATTTTTTTGTTGGTAATTTTAAAATTACTGTTTCAGTCTCACTGCTTGTTATTGGTCTGTTCAGGGTATCTAATTCTTCCTGACCTAAGCTAGGAGGGTGGGATTTTTCCAGGAATTTATCCATCTCTTCTAGGTTTTCTAGTTTATGTGCATAGATCTTTTGTATTTCAGTGTTGTCAGTTGTAATATCTCCTGTTGCATTTCTTAGTGAGTGGATTTTCTCTCTTCTCTTGGTTAATCTTGATAACGTTCTATCAATTTTGTTTACCTTTTCAAAAAGTCAGCTTTTTGTTTTATTTATCTTTTGTGGTTTTTTGTTGTTGTTTCATTTCATTTAGTTCAGCTCAGATCTTGGTTATGTCCTTTCTTCTGCTGGATTTGGGCTTGGTTTGTTCTTATTTCTCTAGTTCCTCGAGGTGTCACCTCAGAATGGCAGTTTGTGTGCTCTTTCAGACTTTCTGATGTAGGTGTTTAGGGCTATGAACTTTCCTCTTATCACTGCCTTTGCTGTATCCCACAGATTTTGATAGGTTGTACCATTATTGTCATTCAGTTCAAAGAATTTTTAAATTTGCATCTTGATTTCATTTTGACCCCATTGTCATTCAGGAGGTTATTTAATTTTTGTGTATTTGCATGTTTTTGAAGATTCCTTTTAGAATTAAATCATTTGGTCTATCCTGGAGAGAGTTCCATGTGCTGTCAAATAGAATGTGTATTCTGCAGTTGTTGGATGAAATGTCCTGTTTATGTCTGTTAAGTCCCTTTGTTCAAAGGTATAGTTTAAATTTATTTTTTCTTTGTTGACTTTCTGTCTTGATGATCTGTCTAGTGCTGTCAGTGAGGTATTGACGTCCCCCACTATTATGTGTTGCTGTCTATCTCATTTCTTAATTCTATTAGTAATTGTTTTCTAAATTTGAGAGCTCTAGTGTTAGGTGCATATATGTTTAGGATTGTGATATTTTCTTTTTGGACAAGGCCTTTTACTATTACATAGTGTACAAAGGAAACCGTCAATCAATGAGATGTGCTGACCACAAAGGAAGGAAGAGGTGCATTACATTGCTCTAATGCCTTACACCATTCGCTCTTCATTGGAGTTAGCTGTGGCTCAGGATTAAGCACTAACCAAAGTCTGGCATAGTTACCAGCACTGGATGTGAAAAGATCAGATCAGCCATATGAGGGATGGAAGGAGTGATTAGTGTATCCCAAGGGAAGGACAAGTTTAGAAAAGCTTAGAGAATGTTTGTTTAGATCTTGTCATGCACAGAAGACATACCAACACTCTCTAAAGTTTTGATTTAAAGGCATTCACTGAATTAGATGAGGTCAAAAGAAACAGGTGATAAAGTAGAGATCTCCCAAGGTGAGACCTGGGAACCAGAGTTGACCTCTGAACTCCCTGAGGCAGGCAAGGTGCCACAGTAGCACATGATTTACATCTGCTGACTTAGTGCTGATGCTGTCAGTATTTGGACTTAGGAGCTTACATTTAACTGTCTTTCATATTGTCCCTTTTGCTTCTATTCATCCTGTAATTGAAGGTAATGATAATGATTTGACAGAATTGCATTTTTATTTCTTTATATTCTTGTAGGTTTGTATACCCTGTTCGTAATTTTAGTGGCTCCACAAGAAATCCTATGTTAGCCAGGAGCACAACCTGTTATGTTAGTCATTTCATTGAACAGTTCCCAAAATAAAATAAGTAGAAGACTTTCTTCCACCACCATGTCAGTAAACACCTTACTGATCAAAAACTAGCTGTCAATTTTTTTCTCTCTAAATCAGAAGAAAGTCTTGCCATACTTTCTCACCAAGAAGTGAACCCTCCTTTGTTTATTGCACCTAAGTTTTGTCTTCTGCAAAGTCAGTAATCGTTTAAGGCAATCTGGACAATTTGTACTTATCACAACTTGAAACACGATTCTTAAGTGACTAACAGCAGAATTAAAGGCTTTCCAGTTTCTCTAAGGTGTTAGCAATCTTAGTGATCCTGACTTTCTGTTTTAATACCATAAACAAATCATGAAAGTACTGTCTACTGATTAAGTGGCCTCATGATTAAATACATATTTTATCTTGTACCTAATAGCAGGATGAGAGAGGGAGAGTTCAAATAAGGAATAGAATGAGCCAGAAGGATGGATGGCATATTTATTTGCATAAAATAGGAATACATTTTTACTGCTGTTTATAGAAAACATGTTCGTTGGCACAAGCTTCACAAAGACGAGCAGGAACTGAATCCCACAGAATGAAGTTTAAAGTAAATAGTGGATAGATACCTAAAAATTTCTCCAGGACTCAAAGCAGTTTGGTGGTTAAATGCCAAACAGGCATTGTAGTTAAAGTTATGCTTGTTAAAAGAATATGTTCCATTCTCTAATATTTGGATACAAAATTAATTCTAGAAGAGTCTGCCTGGGGAAATTTTGTATTTTTTTACTACCACTCAAATATAGATACTGAATATGAAATGTATTCAACACTCATTTTGTGTCCTGAGGTTTTATATATTTATCAAAATGTGGTTCTTTTTTTCTTACGTCATTTTGTTTTCTAGGTTTAGAACTTATCTTTTTATGAAACTTTTAAATGTAAACAATAATTCTTACATCAATATGTGTTGTCATGTTGTATTAGCAAATATTTTAAGACTTTTTAAAGATCAGCTTTTCTTTGTGAGCTGAGAAGTCTGTTATTTTCTAATTAGCTGGGAGCCCGGGATTGGTTACCTCATCGAGAGACTAGATACAATTACACACACACACAAACCTATACAACTAGAAAATATAAAATCTATGGGTATATTTAGCTATTACATTTTTAAAAACATATGAATCATGTATGTAGGATATGGTACCATGCAGTGATTAGGAGAACAGGCATGAGGTCAGTGTGACTGAATTTTCTGACCTTGAGGAAGTGACTGAATCTCTCTGAGACTCAGTTTCCTCCTGTGTAAATGGAGATGCTAATCTCTCCTATTTAGATTTGATGTGAGAGTGAAGTTAGATAATGGATGTGAAATACATACGTATAGAAATTTGGATATAAGCAAGCCTCGTGAAATGTCGTCTCCTGGTTTTTGGGAGGCAGGGCAATTGTACCTTGTTTCGGTTGTCAGCTTGATACAGAAACTTGTGAGTGGCCTAGTGAGCCAGATGCTGGGTTGGCAGGTGGAGATGCAGGTGGTGGCTCTGAGAAGACACACACAGAACTGCCTGTGTTCCCGCAGCAATTAAACTGTGATTGCGACCTGCAGGTGACTATTCATGCTGTACTTTCTGGTTGTCTGTTAAACACGCCTGTGAAAATCAGTTGTAAATCTTAAAAATCTCTACAAAGTATACATGTATTCCTCCTTATATTTCTTTCTTTCTATCTTTTTTGTTTGTTTGTTTTTTTGAGACAGAGTCTCACTTTCTCACCTGCCTCAGCCTCTCATATAGCTGGGATTACAAGTGTGTGCCACCACAACCAGCTAATTTTTTTTTGTATGTTTTCAGTAGAGATGGGGTTTCACCATGTTGACCAGGCTGGTCTCAAACTCCTAACCTCAGGTGACCCACCTGGCTTGGCCTCCCAGAATGCTGAGATTATAGGCTTGAGCCACTGCACCTGGCCCTTGCTTATATTTCTATAGCACTCTGTACTTTCTGCTGAAGTCATGTACTTTTATGTAAGACTATGAACTTTGGAGGCCTCAGACCATGTTTAGTGTGAATCTGCACACCCCCACTGTTCAATCCTTCCCAAGAAGCAAGCATTGTGCTTTCAGAGTAGGTAGGCACTCACTTGACTTATACTCATATTTCCTGAAGCCACAGACCGTGATATTACCTGTTTCCTAATAAAGATGAATACTTAAATGAGCATCACCCATTGTCTTGGGTTTCTATGCTTCTTTTGTTTTCACTTTTTACCTTCTAGACAAAGGTAATTTCCAAAGATAAAGTCACCTTGCTGGGTGAAGTGATGAGTAAGTGGACATTCACAGATGCATTGGCACAGAGCCTTGTATCCAGATACAGCTCATAAATGTCATTTGCTGTTGTTATCATCATGGGCCTCTGAAATAGACATTTGAAGTATTTCTCCTAATGGTGGAAAATTTAATGTGCATCCAAGTATTAAAGCTAAAAAACACACAAAACCCTGTTAGACATTGTAAGTTGTTTTCTTGTTATCAAAACTCTTCCTCAATGCTACTAAACATAAGAGAAATAGAAGTGAAACGTTTCTGACAATAAAAAGTTCAATATTATAATAAGAAAAAAATCTCAGGTTTCTTAAAGCATGTAAAAATTGTATTACATTTCTTTTGTCTGTTCTTTACTGGGAATGTTAATGAACTCTAATTTCTTACGTAAGTGTGTGTAGAGGAAAAATTAAACATTTTTAAATTTTAAAAATTAAAGACAAATTTAAGTATTTTGTCCTGACCCATAAAACATTGACCATATGCTGGGGACAAGCTTAAATTTAGGGCCTGACGATGCATGCTCCCTGGCTCTGTGACTGGTGCTGTGTGCTCTTGATCATGTTACTTGTTTCTCCCTGTGCCTCAGTGTCTCCATCTGTAAAATGGTGTAGTAATACTACCTCATAGATATATTGTGAAATTTAAGTGAGTTGATACATGTGTATTTACTATACAGCCAGATACACAAAGGATAGATACCAAGAGAGATGACTCCCCACTTCTAAAGGTGAAGATTTAAATTATTTCCTTTTTTCCTAAGCACCGAACTTGCAGTTAGTCACTTCCTTATCCCGTGCATAGCTGAGGCTTCTGGGTTCCTTGTCTATGATGTCTGCTTGCTCATTGCCCTGTTAACATCAACGGACTCATGATAGTTTGGGATTCAAGTCCTACTCTGAATCTCAGTTTTCTCATCCATTAAATAGGGAAAGTAATAATGCCTGATTCATGGGGCTGCTGAGTATTTCAAAAGAACTAACGGGGGCCTGGTGTGGTGGCTCACACTTGTATTCCCAGGGTGGGCAGATCACTTGAGATCAGGAGTTCAAGACCAGCCTGGCCAATATGGTGAAACCCCATCTCTACTAAAAATACAAAAAGTTAGTTGGGCATGGTGACACGCACCTGTAGTCCCAGCTACTCAGGAAACTGAGGCAGGAGAATCACTTGAACACAGGAGCGGGATGCTGCAGTGAGAGGAGATGGCACCACTGCATTCCAGCCTGGGCAACAGAGCAAGACTCTGTCTTAAAAAAAAAAAGAAAAGAAAAAGAAAAAAGGAACTAATGGGCAAGTACACATCATAGTGTTTGGCACACGGCAGGCATGTAATAGGTAACATCAGGACCACCTATACTTTGTTATTCCTTTGGATGGAAAACAGTCCCTGGTACTGCAAAAGTCTTTCGAGGAAAGGAGTGTAATCCTAACAATAACTCATTAAAGTATTTTTGAAAAGAATACTTGATAAGGAAAACCCGCATCTACTTCTGCTGTTTCAGACATTGCTACAAGTGGTTGGTGTGGTCTCTGTGGCTGTGGCAGTGATTCCTTGGATCGCAATACCCTTGGTTCCCCTTGGAATCGTTTTCATTTTTCTTCGGCGATATTTTTTGGAAACGTCAAGGGACGTGAAGCGCCTGGAATCTACAAGTGAGTGCAGAAACTCGGGTTGGTATAGACCAGCTAGGTAGCTTCCATTTAGGCCATGATTACAGAGACCCCCTGAAATTTGGCAGACTCTGTCTTCCAGAATTTCTCTAACATTAGGTAACGAATGTATTGGCCATCATGAATCATTGTGTCCCTTAGAGCATGTGGAATTGATAGCATGCAACATGCAACTTTGCAATCTGGAACAAGGAAGGAGTGAAGGACATATCAGGAATAATATTCTACAGGAATGTCAGCACCATGAAGGCAGGGACTATTTGTTCTTGTTTATGAGATACTTCCTTACACAAAGCCGACATTTAATTAAACATTTTTCTTAGAAATAAAAATTTGATCATGGTGGAACTAATATAGAAGGAAAATAATTAGGATATTTTTCTTTCCCTGAAGATGCTAAAAATGACAAGGAAATGAGAAGTTTGCAGAAAGGAAAAGAGGTGTCAGAAGCAATATATTTGGTAAATTTATGACTTTTGCAAACTCACAAAACAGCTAGTAAGTTGCAGATGTAAACGTTTTGAAAAGATAAGCATCGTTGTTTTCAGTTTTCCCAGTACAAATGTCACAGTGTTCAGACCGTTCCCCCGTAGATGGACACTGAAAATAATCCCCTTAGATCACAAGGAGAGATATAAGTTTAGAAAACATATAGTCTGTTGCTCTATTCAATTTCCTAGTTTTGGAATCATGGGGAAGACATTTTATGATTAATCACTCTATTCCTCAAGTAATCGCAGAGATGAAATTCATCTCATTATGCATGCACAAATTAACATATTTCATCATTGTTAAAACGAAAACTCATAAGGAGAGTAGAATTGCTCTACTTTTTTATAAAAGGTATAAGGATGATAGCCAAAAAGTAAAAAAGGAAGATATTTGTGTCAGAAAAGCTCCACTGTGTATATTAACTGCAAATAAATGCCAACTCCGCTCTCTGGAAGCCACACCTAGAAGAGAAACATTGAGTCCCATCATTTCAGTATCTACTGAGTGGGAAATAGAAGTTTATCAGGACAAAGCAGTATTTTGTTGTGACATATATACGTTTCTCTTTTAACAATGAACTCTTGTATTTTTTGTTTTTTTGAAATGGAGTCTCGCTGTCACCCAGGCTGGAGTGCAATATCACGATCTTGGTCTCTGCAACGTCTGCCTACCAGGTTCAAGCGTTTCTCATGCCTCAGCCTCCTGAGTGACTGAGATTACAGATATACACCACTGTACCCAGCTATTTTTGTATTATTAGTAGAGACGGGGTTTCACCAAGTTGGCCAGGCTGGTCTTGAAACCCTGACCGCCTCAGCCTGCCAAGGTGCTGGAATTACAGGCATGTGCCACTGCACCTGACCAACAGTGAATTCTTAAGAGGCATTTATCCTAAGTGTCTGCATAAAGTAGAGTGGGTGACAGTCCATAAAAGTTGTAGAAAAACTTTCAGTCATCAAGAAAACCAGCTGAACTACCATGAGATCTCATCTTATGAGGTGGTTTAATGGGGCTGGCTGAGCAGTGGAGTCCACATGTGAGTAACACTTGGCCCATAGGACTTTCTAGGGAAGGCAGAGTATAAATGCTAGTGTTGCTGGGAGACCTTCCTTGTGAAGATCACTGGCCCTAGCTAGTGACGTGTGGACAGCAAAGCTCTGCAGGCATTTTATGGTTTGGGCCTGCTCATGAAATGAAGTTATATGACAGTCTTATCTTCATGGAGTCTGTGGTATGCTGAAGGAAGCATCTGTTCCAGAAGGAACATCTTGACACAGGTGTCTGTCTGTGTCAAGGGCCACATCCGATCCACGTGGATGTGGAGAAAAGGGGACTTAGGAAGGCTTTTTTGGAGACAGTGTAGGATTTTCTCTCTTGAATTTCAGCATGTACACTAAAGCTTGAAAACATTTTCATGGGCAAGTTTGGACAACTTTATCATGGCCCCTGAGGCATATTTGGGTGTCCCTGCACCCCGGTTGGCTGTGACAGTGAGTTACATGTGCATGTTTCTTTCTCCATGCCGTCAGCTCACCAACTGTGGTGACCAGTTGGTTGGAACTGTTTATTGTTATCCATCTGGGGCGGTGGGTCTCTGCCATGAATCACAATTCCACTGTTTCTTCTAAGCAGCAGTGGATCATGTTTTTTGAGACCGCTGCTAAAGTCACTGGCTAAAAGCAGGATTCCCGATTGCCATGGCAGGAAGGCATAACCCAGCTTCATCTTGTGCTCTCAAAGATTTTCAAAGCCTGAGTTGGACTGCCTCACCACCTCTGGAACCATAGTTGGCATTTAAGGAATCTTAATAACAAATCTGCAGTTGGTCATAATGATTTTTTATTTTTGCAAAAGTGACCATAGCAACAGTCAGTCATAGAGAAGTGCATAAAAACCAGAATGGCATTTGGTTGCATTTCTCTAGCCACCTCCACTCATTTGGCAATGCCAGGAATGTGAAGCCATATCCAATTTCTGTCTGTAAAGAAACTGTGATGCACTAGCAGTGTCTGCCATGAGTGTGAACCCCTGTGCCCCATGATTTTAGATCGTAAGATCCTTGAGTGTGCTCATCCTAGATTCCCAGGGGCTTTGCTCAATGCAAGGTGATTAATAAGTGCCACAGGAATGGGAAAGGCTATTGGATATTAGCCAAGTAAGATTTGGGGGTTTTTCAATTGTGAGCTACAAAGCCTGAAGAAAGATGCCTTCAGGATGCATGAGAATGTTTAACTCTGATTATTTTTTCTCTGAGACCTGTGGCTCAGATTAAAAGCACAGCCTTGGAAATAAAACAGATATGAGTCCGATGCCCAAGTCTACCATTTGCATACTTGCATGGCTTACTTTCCTTAATCTTGGGCAGTGTTTTTGTTTGTTTGTTTTTTGGTTTTTTGTTTTTTTTTTTGAGACGGAGTCTCACTCTGTCAACTAGGCCGGAGTACAGTGGCATGATCTTGGCTCACTGCAATCTCTGCCTCCTGGGTTCAAGCAATTCTCTTGTCTCAGTCTCTTGAGTAGCTGGAACTACAGGCACATGCCATTATACCTGGCTAATTTTTGTATTTTTAGCAGAGACAGCGTTTCACCATATTGGTCAGGCTGGTCTCAAACTCCTGACCTCAGATGATCTGCCTGCCTCGGCCTCCCAAAGTGCTGGGATTACAGGTGTGAGCTACCACGCCCAACCTTGGGCAGTGTTCTTAATGCCTTGATTCTGTTTTTCCCTCTATCAAGGATATAATACTTTCCCTGTTGGGTTCTTATGAGGCTTGCTTGAGACTGCTTGGAAGGGACACTAGAACCTTGAACATACAGGGACTACCAGAGGCATTAGAGCCTTGATAATTAAAAACATAATAACCCTCAGAAGGTCCCACACAGCGTCAGTACCCTGCAGCAAGAAATCCTATCTCAAAAGAAACCAAAAAGCCAGTTGCAGTGGCTCATGCCTGTAATCCTAGCACTTTGGGAGGCCAAGGCAGGCAGATCAACTGAGCTTAGGAGTTCAAGACCAGCCTGGCCAAGATGGTGAAACCCCATCTCTACTAAAAATACAAAAATCATCCAAGCATGGTAGTGGGTTCCTATAATCCTAGCTACTTGGGAGGCTGAGGCAGGAGAATTGTTTGAACCCGGGGTGTGGGGAGGAGATTGCAGTGAGCTGAGATTGCACCACTTTACTCCAGCCTGGGACAAAGCGCCAAACTTTGTGTTAAAAACAAAAAACAAAAAACAAAAAACAACACCACCACCCAAAAACACAGTGACCCAAGGAGGAGTAGCTGAGCAGTGATCCTCATGGGCTATCCAGTTCCCAAAGAAAAAAGAAGTCACACAAAAGAGTATTCACCTCTTAAAATTTTGTAGAGATGATGAACCCACTGAGACCACAGCAGATTCTGAAAAAGGCAATGGCACATTCCGTAGAGACCTCCAGAGATCAGGATGACCTTTCAACGGGGCAGTCCTAAAAACATCCATCAGGTTCCCGGAGCCAGTGTTAAGACCATTCAGAGACATCTTGGCTGGGCAGGTTCCTTGGACATGGCACAAGGGCACTGAAGCACCCAGTTCCCTGGAGATCATAAAGGACTCTTCTAGTGTTAGTGGGCACAGAAGATTCCCCAGGATGAAGGGAAGTGACAGTCTGTTCAGCTTACTTCTTGAGTACCTGTCCTGTGCCAGGTACCGTCCAGTTACCGGGATGCAATGGCTATAGCCAGCCCTTGAGACATTAACAATTTAAGGTGGGGACAGACACATAGATGACTAATTCAGTGTGGTGAGATCTCTCCACAGAATTGTTTTTAAAAATGCTACTGGGTCAAAAATCAGAGAAATATCATTTCTGCCCAAAGAGATGTCAGGGAAGAATACGGAGAGGAGGAGGACCTGGAAGGCTGAATTAGGAATGAAAGAATTATAACTAGATTTGAATATGGTCAAAGATAGGACGTTCATTTCCAGGCCCCTTTTGTGAGGTGTGGTTTGAGCAGAAGGTTGAGATTGCAGTGTCAGGGTCCCCTCAGGCTGTTGGGAGCATTTATTTCTCCTCGAATCACGAAGCCTCCTAGGAATCTTGCATGTGCTGATTGGTGGATGCGTGATGATGCAGCTTGGGAGGCCACTGGTTTCCTTGCATCCAGACTCACTGAGTGTTTTCTCTATCTCTGTTTCCCCAGCCCGGAGTCCGGTGTTTTCCCACTTATCATCTTCTCTCCAGGGGCTCTGGACCATTCGGGCATACAAAGCAGAAGAGAGGTGTCAGGAACTGTTTGATGCACACCAGGATTTACATTCAGGTCTGTCCATTTCAGGAATTGGTTTCAGAGGACAGGATCTGATTTCTCTGGCTTAACCTCCTTGTGTGGATGAACTTGTTGGCCGGCACCTCAGAGCTCAGCCCCACATCCTGCTTTTTGCACATCTTCCTCTCCTTCTCCATCCCCTTCTTCTGGGCTTGGACTCCTCTCAGAATCCCCTCTGCATATCCCTTCTTTGTAGCCCCTGACTGTCTTATGGGGTCCTTCTCTCACCATGCATGGCCTGTGACTCGGTCAGCAAACATTTTCTGCAAAAAGGCTTCCTAGTAAATCTTTTAGGCATTGTGTGCCACTATTGTCTCTGTTGCGATTAATCACCTTTGTGTTGTAGCACAAAAGCAGACATAAGTATGCTGGCAAATGGCTGTGACGGTGTTTCAGTAAAACTTTATTTACAAAAATACGTGCTGGCTCACATACTACAGTTTGCTGAAAAATCATTGAAGATTTTTTCGATTCGGAAATTTCAGAATTTCCACCAAATCTACAAAATTCTGGTCCATTATTCCAAGCTTTATTTCATCTTGCTGATGAAATGGCACTTTAAAAACCACATGCAAAACGGAAAAAAGAAGTAACAAACAAACGAAAAAGCACATGCAAATCCTGGTAGTGAGGTCATTTTGAGATAGCCCCTAAGCGATAGCTAGTGCGTATAGCCTTTTTGGTAAGTATGGAAGGTGAAATAAATTGGGAGCTACACTCCGCTATTGGAGAACTGTAACAATCAACCATGTGCATGGGTGGACTTCCCATGAGATGCCCTTAGGAGACTGTTTTTCTCAGTTCTTTATTAGGTTCATATTTCTGGGTTTCATATTCACATGCATTTCACTCAAAGCCACTGTACTATTTTGTATGTGTATCATATATTGCCTGTATCACTTAGCTTTCTGGAATCTGTAGGTTCCTCGGGTGTGCAGCTTTGCTGTCCTACTCCATGGGAAAATCTGTAGCTCAGCTAAGCAGAACACACACTCGCGTTCAATGCAGTTAATACGGTTCTTCTCCTTCTTCATCATGCTTATTACCGTTCTCAAATTCAGAGGCTTGGTTCTTGTTTTTGACAACGTCCCGCTGGCTTGCCGTCCGTCTGGATGCCATCTGTGCCATGTTTGTCATCGTCGTTGCCTTTGGGTCCCTGATTCTGGCAAAAAGTAAGTACAGATGTGAATAACTATGAATGGTATGATTACAATTCATAGCTGTGTTTACAGTTATTAAATTAAACTCTTGCCACCTTGTCTAATCCTGCATACTGTTTGGTCCTAATGAAGTGGATTAAATCATTTACAGGGTGTCAGGTTGGATAGGATTCAGCAGTGTGACTCATTTAAGGGAGTCATTTGGGTCTTGATGGGTTTCTTTTATCTTTCTTTGAATGGGTTGAGGTATGTACAATTGACATTCTAAACATTTCTGTTAGTGTCTGGTAGGTGAAGAGACAACCAATTTATTCTGAAGCATTTTGTCCCACTTAGGGTGTTAGCTTTCTGACTACTTGTTGCTATTGATTGTGGTTGCCTGGTGCATGAGGTTGAGAAAAATTCTCAGCAGGAAAGAGTATCATCTTCACTGCCACATGGGTACCAGACAAGTATAGCATGAGTTCACCATCCCAGTAACAACGTGCATGACAGTACTTAATGGAACAAGGAGAGTAGTATTTTAGTCTCAAAAGCATTGACACTTACAACCTATTGCTTTGTTGTTTTTAGTGGTTTCCAGCTGTGGTTGAATTGCACATAGAAAGTGGGCTCTGAAATGATGGGCTCTGAAACCATAATAATGAATGTCTGAATAATGACACTATTTCTTGCATACAGAATACTGTTAAGCAAATGTATGTTGATCCTGTTGAAATTCATAAAATCATCTAATAAACTTTCTGAATATACAGTGTTGTTTACCCCATTGTATCTTGATCTCAAGCAACAAATGGTAAAATTGTAGCTATTAATGTCATTATGTGCAAATTGTTTTAACATTACTGGTAAGGGGCAGAAGGAGCCAGGCTTAAGCTTCAAGTGAGATTGACTTTATTCTCTTCTTCCTCCTGACATAGCTCTGGATGCCGGGCAGGTTGGCTTGGCGCTGTCCTATGCCCTCACGCTCATGGGGATGTTTCAGTGGTGTGTTCGACAAAGTGCCGAAGTTGAGAATATGGTAATGTTTATCTTCACGTTCTCTGCCTTTTCAAGTCTCCTTGCCATTAAATGGCATAAAAGCTATTCTTATGTGAAATATTGAAACTGTTATTTTTACATCTTTGCTAACAGAGGTTTTTAAGATCCTTCCTCCATCTGTTTAATGTTAATGTAAAATAAAATATATACATCTTTTTCTGAGTCTCATGGTTGCTATGTCAGCAGGTTTTATATTCATCACAAGCTTTTTCAGATGTAATAAATGTCTCTGTAGGAGGGAGGTTCTGAAATTCTGGAGAGGATATATGCTAATTTCTTAGAAGCCTGTTTATTTTTGTTTCTTAATGGGTAATTCTTCATTCCTGGTAAAAGAAGATTGCAATATTTTGAGGTTGTTTATGTTTAATTAATAGGTCCTCCTCTCCCAGTTCTAGCTTTATTCTCTTATGTGATGAACAGAAGGAAGGTCTTGGGTTTGATGGCGTGCCTTCTTGGTACAGCAAGCACCCTCTTGGAGTGTGTTAGTCAAAGGGTATTAGTTTATGGTGGTATAGGTGGCTTTAATCAGTGTTTTAAATAATTGCATCTTCTCCTAAAGGGAGAAAAGCAATGAACATAAAATCTTTCCATTATTCTCATAGAGTAAAATTTGAGTAATTATTACAGTGAGGTTTCATGATCATCCAGTTTAACGAATCTATATCAGGTAACCCTTCTATAGCAGAAGATTTTTTTTTCTTGCTGCAGGGGACAGAGTTTCACTCTTGTCACCCAACCTGGAGTGCAATGGCATGATATTGGCTCACTGCAACCTCTGCCTCTCGGGTTTAAGTGATCCTCCTCCCTCAGCCTCCCAAGTAGCTGGAATTACAGACACCCACCACCACACCTGGCTACTATTTGTATTTTTAGTAGAAATGGAGTTTCACCATGTTGGCCAGGCTGGTGTCAAACTCCTGACCTTTGGTGATCCACTCACCTCAGCCTCAGAGTGTTGAGTTTACAGGCATGAACCACCGTGCCTGGTCAGCAAGAGATTCTTGACTGGTAGATGTAAGTATTCTTTTCCTTTACAAAATTTCCTTGCCTTTAATACAGATGTGAAAAGTGGGTAGATGAAATCTGAGCATTAATTTCTCTCATTATTTCAACCTAATGTTGAAGGAAGTGGCTGTAAGTGAAGGTGTTACACAATCATGAACCAAGTTTGTAAGTCATCACCATCCTCATTGGTCTCCTGCTTCTCCCCTTAACCAACCATGTGTAAAAGAACATTTCATTGACAGTCTCTTAACATCATAAATGACACCCTCCATTCTTAACCCATGGGGATGTTATATTTCTTTCAGATGATCTCAGTAGAAAGGGTGATTGAATACACAGACCTTGAAAAAGAAGCACCTTGGGAATACCAGAAACGCCCACCACCAGCCTGGCCCCATGAAGGAGTGATCATCTTTGACAATGTTAACTTCATGTACAGTCTAGATGGGCCTCTGGTGCTGAAGCACCTGACAGCACTCATTAAATCACGAGAAAAGGTTGGTTTCAAGCATCTTGCCTCATCTAAATTTCAGAAGATTTAGTGCTACGTCTGCTTGTTGGCTTCCTTGTGGATGTGTGAAGGAGATCAGTGATACATAGGTTAACCTATCTTGGAAACTGACCATGAAATGTGGATCCCAACATTGTTTCTTCATGCTGTGAACTGTTTCAATGTGGTTGATGGGTCTCAGGGCCTTAGGGCTGGAGCTTAAGGTGACCCAGGATACACTATTTGACATCTAATTACTCACGCATTTTTCTAGGAAGTCAACTCTGGCTTTTGGTCACAACACTCCCATGTCTAATTCTGTCGATTTTTACTTTGTTGTGTTTCTCAAGTCCTTCTCTTCCTCTCCATTGCTGAGCTCTGGTCCAGCCTTTCTCCTCCTTCATCCTTTGACCCTATATTAGTCTGTTTTCATGCTGCTGATAAACATATACCTGATACTGGGCAATTTACAGAAAAACGAGAGGTTTAATGGACTTAAAGTTCCACATGGAACGGGAGGCCTCACAATCATGGTGGCAGGCAAGGAGGGGCAAGTCACATCTTACATGGATGGCAGCAGGCAAAGAGAGAGCTTGTACAGTAAAACTTCCCCTTGTAAAACCATCAGATCTCATGATACTTATTCACTTTCTCAAGAACAGCACAGGAAAGACCTGCCCCCATGATTCAATTACTTCCCACCAGGTCCCTCCACAACATGTGGGAATTTAAAATGAGATTTGGGTGGGGACACAGCCAACTATATCGGGCCCTTTCCTTAGTCTTTCTTGCCTTCCTTTAACCCGTGCTTTGCTTTCCCTCCCCTTCTCTCTCACTGCAAACTCTTTCTTTCTGAAACAGTTTGATCACAGATCTGATCCTTACATGGCTAGCTCCTGGCCAGGGTAACTGCTGCTGCAACCTTAATGAGCTCCAGGCCCATCCTGACAGGAGCTGTGTGGCTCTCAGCCCCCAGGGAAGACCTAGATCCTATGACCCCATCAGTGCTCAGAAATCAGAGCCCCAAGCTGGAGGCAGTAAAGGCACCAGAGACTCACTCATAAGTCACTGAAAGGAAAGCAAGGAGGGGATTGGGAGGCTATGTGGAGGTTTGTGAGCTGGTTCTGCAGGCATCTAAGTCCACCAGTAATGTCCCTTTCACATGTGGCCTAGGGCCCATGGCCAGGACTAAGACAGCCTCTTGACAGAATTAAACCAGAACAAACAAGACAGTAGGAATCTCTTCCCCTTCCCACCCCTCTCGTTACAATTCCAGACAGATAAGGATGGTGCTATAAGATTCCACTTACATGTGGGTACATGGAGGAATTAGCCATGGAGACAGAAAGTAGGATGGTGGGTTGCAGGGGTGGAGGAGTGGGCATTAGCGTTTAACTGGTACAGAGTTTCAGTTTCACAAGAAGAACAGAGTTTTAGAGGTGGATGATGGTGTTGGTTGCCCATCACCATGAATGTATTTAATGCAGTAGAACTGTATATTTTAAAGTGGTTACAATAAGCAATTTATGTTATTTTACTACAACTTTAAAAGTACATTAAGTGCTTTTTGTGTATCTTACTACAATTTTTTGTTAAAGAAGACAGCACAATAGCATGATGTATAATTCTGGTTCAGCATCTCACAGTACCCTGAGTCTTACAGTCAGGGAGCATTTTATATTCACCTCTGCACCCCTAGAAAATGGCATGCTGCAGGGCATATGGTGGGTGCCTGTGAGAGTGAGAGATATGAACATCCAAAGAAATCAGTAACAAAACACACATGACAGCTCCTGCAAACAACCCATTCCCTGGGCATCAGTGTTAGACACTTTCAGAACTGCTCTTTTCAGCTCTTCCCACCACAGACCTATTTAATGGACAGTCATAAATTTTTCATTGTGCCATGAAAAATAAATATGCAGCTTCATGGCCAGATGATACCCAGGAAACCAGCAAATGCTGATTCCTCATTACCTACCCCATGTCCTTGTGGGTATGAAGAAGGAAGACCACTCTGCAGACAACATCAGCTGTAGCTCTTGCTGAAAGCAAGGTTTTTCAGATTCTGTTCCTGATGGCATCAGGGGAATGTTTGCTTCCTCTCAGACACTGTGTTTATCAGGTCCTCCATAGTCATCATCATTCAGTTAGTTTGGTCACATTGTAAATTTCCCTTGAAGCTGTATAATATGAATTATCTACAAATCTCTGTTGTACAAGTTAGAAAACAACCTATATCTCCACACTGATATTGTTTCATCTTAAACCCCACCCCCCTACATCATAGGATTACCTGAGATCTAAAATGTAGGAGGGTACCAAGACTAGCTCAGCCATAGAGACCCCCACCCAGGTGGCACTGAGTGAATTCAGAACCAGACACCCAGATAGAACAGCAAAGTGGGACTATCCAAGGGGCCAGCAGCCTTCCAAGCTGAGAGCCTCAGAGGGCTGACAGCATTCCAGGCTGAAGGCCCTGAGCAGACTCTGACCCACACAGCTATTCTCTCTGAACAGGTGATGATTATTAACAAACATGTTTGGTATTTTCTTATAACACAAAAATATACCAAGTAGGCATCTGGTGCCCACTTACCACTGATCACAGACAAACTAAAAAGTATTCCTCACAAGGGAACTATGGGGGGCAGGGTCAGATGTCCCACACTTAAAGAACTGTTTTAACCGGTGTATGATATTTATATATTGCCTTGCCACTTTAGAATGCCCCAAATAGTTTTCTACTTGGTGGGCACATCTAGGTTTTCCTTGCCTCTATTCTTAGCAAACACTCAGCATTTCTCAGCAATCATACACTCAGCATTTCTCAACAGGTGGGTAAATTGAATTTGAAGGCTGTATTAGAGCTACAACCACTTGGCTTTTGGTTTTTTTTTAAGACCGAGTCTTGTTGTGTCATCCAGGCTGAAGTGCAGTGGCGCAATCTCGGCTCACTCAGCCTCCTTGGTTCAAGTGATTCTCCTGCCTCAGCCTCCCAAGTAGCTTGGGGTTTCACCGTGTTGGCTAGGCTGGTCTCGAACTCCTGGCCTCAAGCGATCCACCTGCCTTGACCTCCCAAAGTGCTGAGATTACAGGCTTGAGCCACCGCACCCAGCCCCACTTGGCTTTGATTTGTGTCCTGGTTCACTCACAGTGTCACCTTTAGCTCTATTTGTGTATTCAGAGATGGCATCCAGGCAACATTGTGGTGAATTGTTGCACTTTGCCTGTGTATATTCAGGGTTCATCTTCTCCACACCTGCCGGCAGCCCCAGGATCTCAGGTAGTGCCTTTCGCTGTTGGATCTGATGGAGAGAGACATTTTTTCCGGCAGGGATGTGTCCACACAGCAGAAACAGGGCTTCATTCTCTTTCAATTGCTTCATCTGCTCAGATTCCTGGATGTTATAATAAATAGGAAAAAGTAATAGGCACTAAGCAGGTTTCTAATTCATGGAAGAAATAGCAAGTAAGAAAGAATGAACCAAAATGAGGTATATACCACCCTAGGATTCCTGGTTAGATTTCAAACACTGCTGCATTTTTTATTTAGATGATTTTGTGGTTGATTTAATCATTTTAGAGGGTACTGGGCCATTTTAAAGCATTTTTCAGGTCTAGAGGTAGATTGATTTTGGTTTGTTATTTTTTTTCCCTTGCTCAGAGCTATTACTTGGATAATACATTTTTACAGATGTGTATTAGACCTTGCTATAATGTGCAAAAATATTAGTTTCTTATATTTTCTCCTGTTTTACATTAATGTTTGCTGAGAAACCCCTCCCCTCACAGCCAGATTGTCCCACTTCCCCTGCCTGCTTGCTCATCTTGTGGGCCGGGATCAGCATCACCTGCCTCTGCTGGGAACACGTTAGAAATGCAGACTGTCAGGCCCACCCCACCCTTTTGATTAAAATTGCATTGGCACAAGAACCAGCTCCACCCCTTTCCCCTGCAGTAAAGCCATCGCTCCCCAGTAAACAACTTCTGATAATCTGAGATTTCCAAGAAACTTCTTTTGACAACTTGAAGTTGAGCTCACGGATTGCCCCAGCCCCTCTTACAAGGAAACGTGAGCCTCTGGATAGTCCCTGGCCACATACAACCCTACAGATTTTTTGTTTTTACTTTTCTACAAATCGTGAGTTTACATTACGGTTTAATTCTGTGTGATTCCACATTTCTGCATTCCTTTGCACCTTTCTAGACATCTCTGTCTCTATCACACTTTTCACCCCACACTACACCCTTTCCTGAATAGCAGTCTCTGTCCTCATACCCACTCAGCACAGCAATGTATTTGAATTCCTTTCACTACTGATGAGATCAAAATTAGTCTCACTGCCCCAAACAGTACACTAGGTCTGTCTGTGTACACCTTCCTAGGTGCCCCATGCCCAACGTAGCTAGAGGTCTCTCTCCCAGCCTCTGCTGTGGGTGCCACTTCTTCCTGTCAACAGCTGTAACTCGCCCTAATACAGCCACCCTCTTGGCTCAAAGTTGTCAGTTTCTTGTTCCAGCCACCTTCTGATATTCACCCATGTCCATGGTGTCACCCATACCATGCATTAAATGTGTGACAATAGGACCGGTATAGCAGGCCAGTGCCTTTAACCACAACCACACTTCTCCCCGCTGTCTCCCTTCTAGCTGGACCAAGGGAATACAGAGCCAGGCCATCCAAGTGATAGGGAGGCCGTCAGCAGAGTGGGCAAGAGGCAGGCAGACCTGGGTTTCAGTCCCATTATGCCATCTAGGGGCTCAGTTATTTCAGAAAAATGCAAATGATAGGGCCTAATGCAACTGATAGGGTCTAACCATTCAAGTTGTATAACTTAAACAAGACAAGAGGCGGAAAACACCTAGCTAATGTACCTGAGCAATATGGCAATAGTGTTCCCATAAGCCTTTCAAGCCTGAGTTAAATGTTCGACTCTGGGGGATTTCTGGTTTTTGCAGGACACCACAGGTGATACAAATAATACAAAGCTAATTCTAATATAGGTCCTGCCCACAGCACTTATCACCTAGTAGAAGAAACAAAGTAGTGTATAAATGGCTGCTCTGTAAGACAGAAGGAGTTCACAGATTTTATGGCTGTTTAGAAAAGGTGTATGACAGCCATTAAGTGTGGGGAAATGCACGAGGGGTCAGGTGGAGGATTTTAATGCAATTATGCATTTGAAACAGACTTTGTAAAATGGTTAGGATTTCAGCAGGTCGAAATTCATGTGAAAGGCGCGATGGCATATGCCAAGGCACGATGCTGTGATTCGATGTGAATGAAGCATTCGGCACCTGTGAGTGTACAGGGACAGGAACCACTAGGTGAATAACACACGTGCACGCTTAATCTTCACAGCTATCCTGCAAACTCAAGCCAGTCATGGAGCTAAGGATGGAAAGGTTAGTTGGGACCATTCTGTAGAGGTTTCCCAGTGTGGAGTGCCAGGCAGAGAGCTATACTTCAGAAGTTGAATCTGAAAAGTGAGTGCACAGGGAAGACGCTGGAGGCCTGAAGCCAATAGATCTCGGGTACTGCTAGCAAGATGTGATGGGGCAAGTGATTCCACTTTGTAGAATCAAACTAATGTTAATTAGACAAAGTTGTAACTCCCTGGTTAGTGAATCTGCAGGGATACCGGTGGGCGTGGAAGTCGGTACTGTGTTTCTGGGGGTAGTTTGGCATGACTTAACAGCCCCCTTGAGAGTGTTCATACCTGTTCCTCAGCAGTTCCACATCTAAGAACTTATTTTAAGGAACTAATTAAGGTTGTTTGCAAAGGTATAGCTTCAAGGATTTTTAACATGGTATTATTTACAATAGCAAAATATGGAGCCTTAACATCCACAAATAGGGGATTTGTTGAATAAATAATCATATATACTGTCATATTATGTGGCCACTAAAGTAAATACTTTTATTAAGTCATAAATGAAAGTAGATTAGAATAATCTGTTTATATTCTCATTTTGTTTAAATATATGAGATTATATCTTTAGGAATACAGATAACTCACACTCAAGTTCAGAAAGAAAAAGCATTAACGTATAACAAGGATTCTGTCAGATTGCTGGGGTTGTGGCTAGGATTTATTTATTTTTCAAATTCACTTGCACTGGTTATAACTAGCAAAAGGGTTTGTTTTGTTTTTCAAATGTTAATGCAGCTTTGCACTCAGGTAATGGCTGCAGAAATTAAAATGAGGATATTGAGTCAAACAGAACAAGTAATATCTTTAGGGTATGGAGTTGGGGAAAGCTGGGAGGTGGGTGTTTTGAGCCTGTGAACTTGGGGAAGAATTTACTAAATTAAAATGGAGGAGTCAGAAGCAGCAGCTGTTCTGAGTGGGGTACTGGGTATTGATCATGTTGAGTTTTATATCTGAAGAGAGATCCAAATCTAATGTTTGGCCAAAGAGACCGCTCTTGGCCCAGTTGGGAAAACAAAAAGGGGATATTGTAACACAATTAAAATAACACAAATTAAAAAATACATTCTTTGGTGTTATGAATGTAAACTTACTGATATTAGTGATATTCTCCATTGGATTTGGTAAAACCCATTGGTGACTTGTGAAAGACTTGGAGACAGTAATTTTGATGACTTTGAAAAGAGAAATAACCAGAGCTAGGTTTTCTTTTGTTGCCTTCTCCTGATTATATCCTCACCTGAGTTTCGAGTGCCTAGTCTTACGGTCGTAGGCAGCCCTCAGTGTCCCCTGCCTTTGAGGGGCCCATCCTGGCCATCTACCAATAATAGCCTACAGACGTCCAGGTTTGCACAGATGGCTCAGTTTCCCACAGAGCTGATAACATGAGTGTCGACACATTCTCACAAACACAGCATTTGTCTATGTCTAGATATGTGCTGATTTACACATGAGGACACCCAGAGATACTTAGAAACACATATAAGCCACACTCACACACACACCAGGATGTACCTATATGCAGAAAATGGCCCACCTATAAAGTGTAAGCTAGGATTTACCATAAGGTAGAAAGAAAATGACTACGAAGGTAGTAAAATTAGCTAAAGTCACTTTTTAAACATTTACATTTTATAATTTTGTACACTTATCTCTTTAAAGATAAAATTCCTTGTGGAAATGGCATTATAGACTTTACAGATATGGAGGTGTTCAAATGAGGTAAATGTAACATTCCCAACACATACTCAGTGCTCAGTAAGTTTGCTTCCTCTCTGCTTAAAGCAGTGAGTTTTGAAATTTATTAAATTAATTGACAAATGATTGAAGGCATCTCTTGTGGCCTTTGTTGACTCCAGATTCCTAAATAAGGAGGATGTCATTTCTTGGGAAGTTCCCTCCAGGAAATTTGCGGTTGGGCAAGGTCATTGGCACAGAGGCCAGTTTCTGCATACAGATTTATATGCACACTTGTGAAAGCCAGTTTTTACAATATAGTATAGCCCCCACGTTTTTACCTGCATTTTGTTGATTCTTTGATGGTATTGGCAGTGCCCTTCATTTCTCTCTATCTTGCTTTAATAGAGGAGTGATACTTGACACAAATGTTTCTCAAGGGGCAAATTGTAAGTATTAATTAGTTTGTAAAATGCCTTTTGAACTGCTCAGATGAAAGGCCTTACGTAAGCAGCAAATGTTATTTGTGTTGTTGTTGATCTCATTATGTGTTTTTTGGCTACTAGTTATTACTGTCTTTTAAGACACTACAATCTTCACTTTAGAATTTTAAAACATTTCCGTTTGAGACAAAATATAGCCAGATAATATTTGGAAGTTTCTCTACCAAAGAATATGTCATCTTAAATGACAGGACTCTGAAAAATGAATACTCGTTTATGTCATTTCTGACACCTCTGTCTTGAATTAATATCCCTGTGAAATTATTTCAGAAAGTCAAGTTACTCAGATCCCGCAAGTAAAGCTAATTTAAAAGTTGCCTTTTCATGGGCCGCTTAGGAGACTGTTGACTTTTCAATGCCAGTAAACAGATTCTGTTATTTTTAACTCTTTTTTTAGAACAGTGGATCCCAACCAGGGGCAGTTTTGCCCCAGGGGACATTTGTCAGTGACATTTTTGGTGGTATCTTGGGAGTGTGCTCCTGGCATCTATGCGGTAGGGTCCAGGGATGCTAGTAAATCCCCCATAATGCCCAGGCCAGCCCCCAAAAAGAAGTATCCAGCTCAGAAGGTCATCAGTGCTGAGGTTGGCAGACTCTTAGACTACACTCCATGTAGCATGTCCTTAATTCTTCTTCCAAAACCAGAAGTTTTCTCCTACTTTTGCTTTATCTTGTGATTTTTTTTTTTAATCCTGTCTCCTGGATCTCTCTGTAGGTTGGCATTGTGGGAAGAACTGGAGCTGGAAAAAGTTCCCTCATCTCGGCCCTTTTTAGATTGTCAGAACCCGAAGGTAAAATTTGGATTGATAAGATCTTGACAACTGAAATTGGACTTCACGATTTAAGGAAGAAAATGTCAATTATACCTCAGGTATGCAAGTCATAGCGTCCTTGCCTGCTCCTGTTAGAAGAGCAACTATGTTTAATTGCTTTTACTTTTATTGCTTTTTTTTAATTGGATGAAAGGGTTGTTGTTGTTGTTGTTTTCACCTAATAGTGCATGTTTTGAAGAGCAGATATTTTCAACAGATGTTTTCATCAGATATCCGGCTTTGTTTGTTTCTGTGTATGTGTGTGTGTGTTTGATACTTAATAATAACTTACCCAGATAGATTTCTGTGCTCAGATGCCACAGTTTTATCCACTGATGACCACATAATTCTAAGGACAAAATGATGCATGGTTTGTTTAGCACTGGAAAGGTTTCTAAGGGGAGACATGGATTTTAAGTGTTTTAATGTTGGATTTGTGCTGTAGGAACTAAAGCTACCTTCTCAAAGGTGATTACCTCCATGAAGAGCTTTCTGTGAAAGTGTGGGCTGTGAGAATTGCAAAGCTTATAGTTGCTTTGCTGTGACTTTTAGAATTTAGCTCTTGGTGAATGATTTTAACCAGGGAGTTGTTACAGAATAGCAAGGAAGAACATGAGCGAAGGAATTCCGTCTCTCTGCACTCCAGCTTTGTCTTTCTTAGGATCACAGTCGTGAGGGTGTGTGGCGTTCTTCACACAGACCCAGTATGTGTAGAGGATTAAACTGGCCATGCCTTCTTGGGCTCTGATTCTATTGTCTTTTCTTCTCCTTAACAGAATTATGACTCTCAAGGAGTGTCCTAGAGGTTGGATTATCTGTGCAATGAGAGCTCCTGTCATTGCATTGGTTCATATTTAACATAAATTCAGGAAGTATCCATTGAGTAATTACTGTGCTCCAGGTGTATAGGCATAAGCAGGATAGACCTTGTCCCCCCACCGGCATGGGGTCTGCAGCTGTGGGGCCTCATGGCTTCCATCAGGCTTACAGTTCCCTCCCGCCCCTCACTTTAACACTCCTGCACATTCAACTCCAGACATGGCTGGGGTTTTGTTTGTTTGTTTTTAATGTGGGATTTTTAAACCACTCTACAGTCATTGAGGGGACCTGAGGAGCACACCCCCCACACACACACTCACACTCACACATTCTTGAGAAGAGAAACATACAGAGGAGACAAGAGCAAAACCCAGGCAGAAATGTGCTTTCTGGGCATGTGGATATAAACAACTGTTAAAGGCCCATTTATTGGGAAGCATAGAGAACATGAAGGGAAGGAGAATGTGATTTTTATCTTACAGCAAGTACAGTTATGGCTACCCGAGCACTGACCTCTAAAACAACGGGAATCACTCTTAAGGAATTTTGAGGATGTGAAGAAATTGGAACCCTTGTGCACTGTTGGTGGGAATGTGAAATGGTGCAGCCACTTTGGAAAACGGTATAGAGTTTTCCAAAGAGAGCTAACATGTGACCCAGCAGTTCCACTTCCTGAAAGAATTGAAAGCAGGATCTCAGGTTTTTGTACATCCATGATCATCACAGTACCCAAAAGGTGGAAATAGCTCTATTGTCCATCACCAGATGAGTGGATGAACAGAATGTGGTCTGTCTATACAATGGGAAATTATTAAGCTTCAAAATGGAAGGAAATTTCGACATAGCCTATAATGCAGATATACCCTAAAGACATTATGCTCAGTGAAAATAAGCCAGTTATGAAGGACAGACACTAGCTGGTTCCCCTAGTATGAGGTGCCTAGACTAGTCAATTTCACAGAGACACAGTGTAGAAGGATGGTCACTGGGGGCTGAGGGAAGGTGGGGGACAGGAAATTACAGTATCTCACATAGGACTTCAGTCTTGTAAGATGAAAAGCGTCTTGTGAATGAATGGATGGTGGTGATGGCTACAGCACAGTATAAATGTCCTTCAGGTCACTGAAATGTTTACTTTGAAACAATGAAAGTGGTAAATTTTATATTATGTGTGTTTTACCACAATTTTTTTTTTTAATTTAAAGGATAAAAAGTATCCCTTTCAGGATCAAATAGGAAGAAATGTTTAGCATATTAGATTCCCTCTGGCTATCACAAGCATGACTTCATGCTTACAGTAGAAAATGAGAGCATACATTCTCGAATTTTGTATTTTGGTTCTGTCCATCTCAAAAATGGGCCAAATGCAGTTTACTTAGCAGAGATAATGGGCATGTCTGTGAAGTACTTTTATATCCTTGGATGAAAGGATCTAGCAACTTGCCCTGCATTTACTTTGAGTGCTTCTTAATAAGAAATAGTTGTGTGCTTGTGTACATAAAAGAACTCTAAATAAAGAAGTAACATTAGATGATTCTTGGCTCTGCCAGTAATGTTTTGGAAGCACATCTGAGCAAAGACTAAATATACCTTGACATCACCAGGTTTTGGTTCAGTTCCATAAGTTTCCACCCTACTTTTGAGCAAATGTGCTATGTATATAGTCCAGGGAGCATGCTTACCAAACACTACTAAGCTCTGTATCCATGTAGATGCTGATCTCCAAGCATTGTAAACATAGAACCTTTCTTCTTTAACTTTGTGTGGCTTTGTCTCCAAGGCTCAATGTTGGTTGAAAAAGAAACGTAGTCTAGAGCGACTATGCAATGCTTAATGCGACCCAGGAAATCATTCAGCAGACTGCTTGGGACAGAATCTTTCAGAGCATCTCCTAAGTGTCAGCACAACCCACACTTTTATTCCAGCACTGCCTGATACCGGTGTGACCTCAATGAAGTCACTTAGCCTCCAAGCTTCAGTTTCCTCATCCTTAAACCAGGCGTAGTAATTACTAACTCACAGATTGGTTGTGAAGATTTTACTGGATGAGAACATGTTTGTGGCCCTCGTCCGGGTTCTGAGGAATGCTCAATAAATAGTAGCTGTTTCTCATTAAGGATTGGGGCGCAGGCCTTGAGGGTATTACTGCTACTCACTATTCTAGAAGGACTTGGCTCGTTAACTTCTATTTTTGTGATCCTTTGTGAATTTCTTGAACCAAATTGTTTATGTAAATTTAAATAGTGAAGCAGCAACAAACACAGAAAAATGATGTGCACAATAAAAGCCTAAGAGAGAAATCTAATGTTTTTCCCACAGGGGCAAAAGGTGAGGCTATCACTTTGTTTTCTGGGTTCCCCCAACCCTGGTCTTAGCAGCATTCCTGACTGCTCTCAGTACCCCACTAATGCTTTGCGTTTCTGGAGCAGGCAGCTGACACTGGTTCTTAGCCCTGTGTGAGAGCAGGGGCTGTCCCCCTTAGCTCTAGTGTTTTAGTGATCGTTGTGTCCCAGACAAGTTACACAAGTAGTGGGAATTCCTAATGTTTGCAGGACCTTAGCATGGTTCGCTTCTTTCCTTGCCATCTCCCACTTTGTCCTCACAGCAATTCTGTGTCATCCTTATCTGACACATTTTCAAACTGAGGCACAGATTGCTGAACCACTTAGCAAGTAAACAGCAGAGCCAGGATTCAAATGGAATGTAGGGCGAATTCCAACACCAGATCCTGAGTTCCTAAACCCTCCCCTAGGGACTTTAAACTCACATTGGCCAGCACGATCCCCGATCAGAACTCTGCTTTGCAACATGATTTCCTGTGGGCTTGTGCGGGTGCACACACACACACACACACACACACACAGAAACAAAAACCTCTCAACATGGTATTACTCCATGCTTCTGCGCCCTGATATTTTTTATCACACACATTCTATTCTGGTTAATATAAAAGATATAATGATGGTCTCGAGCCACAAAACTGATTTCATGATCCATTGGTTGCACCTGCAATTTGAAGAGCACTGTACCTCACTGTCCTTCCCTGCTTGGCTGGGCTCCTGCTGCCTGGCAGCACCGTGCAAGGAGCCCCATGACAGAGTGATTGTCACTGCAGCCGGATGGCATATGTCAAGTTGGCCCCATTCTCCAGAAATGAACTGAGGCTCAGGGAAATTAATAACTTACCTGGAGACGTACAGCTAATAAGTAGTAGAATCAGAACTAAAAACTATCCAACTCAACTTATTTTTTCAGTAAATGTTTGTTGGATAGCATGATGTCTCATCAGACATTTTACTCAGTGTTTTTCTTTTCTTTTTTTTTTTTTCTTTTTTGGAGACGGAGTTTCGCTCTGTCACCAGGCTGGAGTGCAGTGGCATGATCCCAGCTCACTGTAATCTCCACCTCCTGGATTCAAACTATTATTCTGCCTCAGCCTCCCCAGTAACTGGGATTACAGGCATACACCATCACACCCAGCTACTTTTTGTATTTAAAGTAGAGATGGGATTTCACCATGTTGGCCAGGATGGTCTTGATCTCCTGACCTCGTGATCTGCCCACCTCAGCTTCCCAAAGTACTCATTTTTTTCTATCTACCCAACTTACAGAAGGTTTCCAGAAACCATAACCAAAGAGTGCAAATATAGAGCAGAGTCAAAAGGTATCTTTTCTTTGAGCTTTGTCTGTCATTTGGATGGTTAGGTGATTTTGAAAGACTGAATTGTGGTTTATTTTTATTTTTATTTTTTCCAAAACCTTAAGTGACACTAAGCACTAAAAGAAAATTATTTTGGAAACAGAGTATATTCACTTATGTGTCATGGGCTAGTGAGCGTCAGAAGATACTCCAAACCTTGCCTTGTGGGAGCTCAGAGCCCTTCGTCTTACCTCACTGGCTGCAGAGAGTGGAGAAGGCCAGAGACTTGAGGTTACATGAAGGTTACTGGTTGGCAGTGCAGAAAGCATAAACCCCTCTTCCTCAAAAATGAGTGGAAGGCCAAATTGCTTGTGTCACCACACCCTGATGTGGGGAATCTAGGAAGTTTGGAGCAAACACAGCAAAAGCAGAACCAAGTGCTGTTTCTCTGAACGGCCACATTTGAGCGAGTCTGGCCTGCATGGCTTCCTGGGGTTGTGTGGAGCACGAGTTTCTGTGTTCTCTCTCTTCCTGGCTCATCCCTTTCATTTATGGTTCAGGATCCTCTGTCACTCTTGACCACACCATGAGCAACCCAGATTGGTGGTTGGGAGTCAGCAGCAAGGACCTGGGAAGGAACTGGGGCACAGAGATGGTGACAGACACAGTTAGGGGCCAGTCCTGGAGTCATTTTAAGAAACAAATACTGGCCAGGTGCTGTGGCTCATGCCTGTAATCCCAGCACATTGGTAGGGCAGATCACAAGGTCAGGAGTTCTAGACCATGCTGGCCAATATTGTGAAACACCGTCTATACTGAAAATACAAAAATTAGCCGGGCATGGTGGTGGGTGCCTGTAGTCCCAGCTACTCTAGAGGCTGAGGCAGGAGAATTGCTTGAACCCGGGAAGCAGAGGTTGCAGTGAGCTGAGATGGCACCACTGCACTGCAGCCTGGGTGACAGAGCAAGACTCCATCTGAAAATAAACAAACAAATACTGAAAATACTGAATTTTTAAGTACCCCTCAATTGGTATTCAGAATTTCAGGAAGAAGCAAACAGTGAAAGTATTTCCTAAATAATTTTCTTAAACAGAATAGTTAGCTGAAATGTATGCTTCCTTTGTGTTTATAACACAAGGTAGTTAAGTGCATTTCCCAAAGAGAACACCACGGTGGTACTGTAACTCAGAGAAGAGTTGGCTTAACTGAAGGATCTGGAAAAATGGATTTCAAAATGTTTTTTGGTTGGATTCTTTACTCCTAGAGCCTTCCAGTTCTATTGGCACAAAGACATGTTTTCAACTAAAGAGTCACTCCATGCAAATTCAACATTTATGATCGCACCCTAAGGGTTGGCATACATCAACAGCTATAAGCTTTGCTAAGATTAAGCCGATTCATTTTTTGTATTTGATGGACTTTTTTTTTTGTTTTTAAATCAGAGCAAAAGCTAGATACTTTTTAAGCAGCGCACTGCTCAGACTTCTGCTCTCTTGATATTTCTACTCCTGAATTTCCTTCAGTAGGTTGAAAAGGTTAACCAGAGTGTGTCTCTTTAAGACTTCTTTTTCATTACCTGGTTTTCTTTCCTTTTTTTTTTTTCTTTTTGAAAACAAAACTCAAAGGGAAAAAGGGGTAGGTATGCAGTTACTGGTAAAGAAATACAATTGGATTCTGGCCTAATGCAGTCAGTCCTTTGTTTCTGCACACTGAAGTCTTCATTAAAACCATGGAACTGCTCCCTGGAGCTGGTGACCTTTTTGTATCTAAAGAAGACTTTACACGACTTAAATTCTTTTTCCTTTGTTGGTGAACAATGTTCTTTTCTTCTGTAAATGGATGATGATCAGTTCATTCAGAGGCTACAGGATTTTAAAAAAATAATAGGAAACCAAGATTTAAAGTGACTTCAGGTGATTCCCTCTTTCTTGGCACAGGGGGACTTTAATCAGCATCTTCAGGATTTGAAATTCACATGTAGCTCTGAGCTAACCAGGCAACAGCAGTGTGGCCAGCTACTGTGCAGTGTATATTTTAAGAGAGGAAAGTTACCTGGTTTGGGACAAGATTAGGGTAAAGTATTGTGCTTTGCCCTGCTGTTTTGTAACTCCCCAGGCAGTTTTTGTCTTGGTACCAGGTCGTTTTAAGTGTCTGAAGGTTAGTGGATAGAGTTTCTTTTGAGATAATGAGAGGCTTGTCTTCCAGAAGTTTATACGAAAGGTCTAGGAAGACTGCAATTTTCAGTCTTGCAGTACTGCTGAGGGATTATCAATTTACTGCATGAAATGCTTTGATTCAGAGTGGCCATTTTTAGGTCACATAATTTTTTTGTCGTCATGATCATCATTGTTGCTGTTTTGAGACAGAGTCTTGCTCTGTCGCTCAGGTGAGCACAGTGGCGCAATCTCGGCTCACTGCAACCTCCGCCTCCTAGGTTCAAGCGATTTCCCTGTCTCAGACTTAGCTGGGATTACAGGAACACCCCACCCTGCCTGGCTAATTTTTGTATTTTTAGTAGAGATGGGGTTTCGCCATGTTGATCAGGCTGGTCTTGAACTCCTACCTCAGGTGATCCACCTGCCTGGGCCTCCCAAAGTGCTGGGATTATAGGCGTGAGCCACCACATCCAGCCTGGTCACATGTTTACTATCAACTTGTCTTATGTTAGTAATGAGGACAAAATTTTACTACTCAGTACGGCACAAGGATTTTTAAAAAGTATGAACTTTAAACCCTAATGAGAAACAGGTTTGATTTAGGGCTTCATTTAAAATAATATCTCGAACAGAGCATTGGTTTCGCTAACTATGGAGGTTAAAATATAACTCGTATTAAGTGACATTTTAAAATATGTACCATCAAAAAATATGTACTTAGGCTAATAAATCTTGTATATTTTACATGAAGATCTTATGTCCTACCATAAATCCCTACTCTGAAATGTTCTGCCTGCAAAGTTTTACAACATTTATTTATAAGATTAGTTTATTTACTTCATTACATGGAGGAGGGTGCTTTAAATAATAATATCTATCAGAAATGATAATTAATTTGACTTTTATCTGCTCTTGCAGTATGTGACTACTATGAGCACTTTTATTACCTTTTGAAGATAATATGACGGTTTCTTATTTGGCAAGTAGATGAAAGTAGAATGAGTAGAAACCAAAATGAACACCGTGTGTAGAACACACTGGCAGATTAAAACACATTGTTAACAAATTACCTGCTGGTTTTAAGGAAAAATATAGGTTCAATCAGTTAATGTTTCATTAAATCATTCTCATTCAGCAAGTTTTGAATGAAATTTTACTCATTACGAAATACATATTTGGCATGTCATAACAGAGAAATATTTACTAAACCTTTTTCTTCTGTGTAATGCTGCCAAATAAACATAAATAATTGCTTAATATTTTTCTTTAAAATGACAGTGTGGATTTAAATAGAAACGCTTATGGCAGAGGGTATTGCTTAAACTCAAATTTAGGCTTTTTTAACCAAGAAAAGCTAACATGGATGGTTGGTGATAATAACAGAGCCTCCACAGGTCCTGCAGAGTATCTGAGGTCAGGGCTTAGAGCTCAGACGAAAGCAGCTACAGACATTGTTGGCTCAAATCGAGAAATCAAGGTCCTGTGAAGAATCACACTTCAGTCCTTACCCCGGTCTTTGGAGGGATTCATCCGTTTCAAGGGGTTTTCCTTCTAAAGGAAAGACAGTAAGGAAGGTGACAGGCAGGGGGCCCTGGATAATGGAGGACAGGATGACTGACTTGAAGTGTACACTCCTACGCCTGTTCTTTTGAGCCTCCAAAACTACTATTCCGAAACGTGCTAATACTCAACAGAGGCAGAATGATCAGTCTTTAAAATGCAAAAAAAGCCGGGCGTGGTGGCTCACGCCTGTAATCCCAGCACTTTGGGAGGCGGAGGCTGGTGGATCACAAGGTCAAGAGATCGAGACCATCCTGGTCAACATGGTGAAGCCCTGTCTCTACTAAAAATAGAAAAAATTAGCTGGGCATGATGGCACGTGCCTGTAATTCCAGCTACTCAGGAGACTGAGGCAGGAGAATTGCCTGAACCCAGGAGATGGAGGTTGCAGTGAGCCGAGATTGCGCCATTGCACTCCAGCCTGGGTAACAAGAATGAAACTCCGTCTAAAAAAAAAAAATTGTTCATAGATTAGCTTAGGTATCATCTTTCTAGAGCATACCATGAAAACCTAGGCAGACACTCAGTCAAACCCTAGACCTGGTAATGGGTGTGATTTTTCTCTGGGAGAGGAACCTGAATGAGAAAATGATCAGGTAGCATAGGCTGTCCTAGACAAGGTAATAGACGTGTTAATATAAGCAAAGAACTGCGTCTCACAGCTCTAAATGGGCCCAAAGCCCATTTCTTAACCCATTCCCCTCTTAGCCTTTTTATCTCCTCAAACACATATCTTCAAAGAGTCTCGGGTTTTGGCCACTGAATGGAATTGTACCCTCAGTGTAGGGCCTTGCGGGGAGGAGGAGGAGCATCAAAGAGAGAAAGAAAGGATAAGTTGCAGCCACCCCTCTCCTGGTCACATGGTTTCTGTCAACTTCATTTAAAGGAGGAGAAATTACTTAGCTAGTTGGAGTCTTACAGTTGATAATTACAAAGAGTAAGTCAAGCTTTTATCTTTTAATCTGAAATAACCAGAATGATGGTTATTCCCCTCACAAGAAATTCTCACCATTGTGTAGATGGTTGTTCAGGTCTTGGTCTTCAACTGGGTACTTTTAAGAAAGGCCTTACATATGACTCTCGACATTTTTCGTTTCCATTTTGTAATTTGGAAACATCCTGTGACCAGTGACTTTTTGGTGCTTTTAGGGGGATATTGGCCACTTTATCAGCTTTGTACAAACCAAGTGACTATTTTACCATCTTTTCCATTTTTGTATTTTGCTGAGGACTTATGTTTTTGGTGGTACCCTGTCTGCCTTCTACATCCATTTCTTTCTCACCAGCCTAAAACAGAGATAATAGGGAAAGGGATGAGAACCTCCCTATCATTCTTCTTCATGGCTGGAGAAAAAAGAAGTCTGCTTCTTCATCTCTCTTCTCTGGCTTTTGAGAAGCGAGGAGGAACAGTCCAGCCCCAAGGCCAGGGGAGATTTGAGGCCAGTGGTTCCCGTGGAAGAGTCTCACCTTCTCATGTTCCCACATCTGTGCATCTCCTTGTTCTGGCCCCATCCTTGAAAGCAGTTGATTGTGCTCCTATATCCTTATGGCCTGGCTTATTAGAGCCTTCCAGAAGAAAACTTTTTTTTTTTTAAAGATGGAGTCTTGCTCTGTTGCCCAGACTGGAGTGCAATGGTGCGATCTTGGCTTACTGCAACCTCCACCTTCCAGGTTCAAGAGATTCTCCTGCCTCAGCCTCCCAAATAGCTGGGACTACTGGCACCTGCTACCACACCCAGCTACCAGAAGAAAACTTTCACACAGCCTACATAAGCTTATGTGCAAGATTCTCTCTTGAAACCCAGGAAGAGGCTGATATTCCAAGAGTGATTTAATTGTGGGCTCCTCTTGAAGCGGATGAATAGGAACAGCTATTTAAATTGATGTAATTTTATTATGACCTCCTTCATAATGGGTTTCAGGTTCCCCTGTTCTTGTAGTTAATAATGAGCTTCTGTGAGCCAGGTAACCTCGATACACAGATGAGATAATGTGGGGATTCACTGATGCAAAATCAGAGGCAATCCCTTCATAAGTAGAGGTGCCTCTGGCCCCAGTAGTTTAGATCTCCTTTGGACTAAAAAAAAGGGATGTCCCATTCTGACATTGGCAAGATTCTTCTTTTCTTTTTAAGACAGAGTTTCACTCTTGTTGCCCAGTCTGGAGTACAATGGTGCAATCTCGGCTCACTGCAACCTCCGTCTCCCAGGTTCAAGCAGTTCACCTGCCTCAGCCTCCCAAGTAGCTGGGATTACAGGCATGTACGACCATGCCCAGCTAATTTTTGTACTTTTAGTAGAGACAGGGTTTCTCCATGTTGGTCAGGCTGGTCTTGAACTCCTGACCTCAAGTGATCACCTGTCTTGGCCTCCCAAAATGCTGGAATTATAGGCATGAGACACCGCACATGGTGAGAGGTTTTAATCCTGGAAAACTGTTTTACCAATGGAGAAAATAATCCTAATTTATTCTTTAGTGCAAATCGGAAAATACTTTATAATTTTGCTTTGAAGCACAAACTTTAATCATGCCGTTAGTATTTTCCAGCATTACATGATTGATAATTAATTTCTATAGCTCTCTTGATGTAGACTTCCTCAAATAATTATACTCTTGTATTTCATGTTAAGCTAATATTACCAGGAAAGCAGTTTTAAACATCAGGCCTGTCTTTTTCATTTTCTTCTCAAGATAGCACATTGCAGCAGTTCTGTTAGTGTTCAGTGGTCTGGAAGGTATTTTGGAGCATGCTTTGTCCAGTAGAAAATTAATAGATTTGTTGTTTTGTAAACAGGCATTTGTAATGCTATAATGATTATCATGAGTTTTATTTTGTTAGATCTTTATTCTATTGTTGATGTTAGCATTGGACTAAAATGAATAAAATAAAATGTTAGCAATGGAATAAAATTGACTGTTTTGGGCACTTAGGAACCTGTTTTGTTCACTGGAACAATGAGGAAAAACTTGGATCCCTTTGATGAGCACACAGATGAAGAACTATGGAATGCCTTACAAGAGGTAATTGATAAAATGTAATTATCTTTAATTTGTTAGCCTCAGTATGTATATATGTACTTTTAAAGCACTGAAGGAAATCAAGGGGAGCTTAGTGGTTTAACTCACTTTGTTCACCACCCAGGAGATCATTGAGGATGTGGATATGCTGAAATGTGTATACTGATAATGATGAAAAACAAAAAGTCCCTTGTTCTCATTTTAATTTTCTTCCTATAGTCTGAAACAGTTTTGTGTTATTTTGTCTTCAGCAATGCATTAAACTAGAAGTTGTATTTATGAGTTGAGATTCTATTAGTGTCTAAGGTACTCTGCACCATTTATGTTACTGCTTTGTTCTTAGGGAACATCTAGTTAAGGGAAGACCATAGTAGTTTTTCATTAACTAAAAAATAAATGAGATCATCCTTATGAAATGCTTTGAAGTATTATAAGAAAGTGTTTATAAAGGTAAATTATACAGTTGGAATGGGATAATAATTATATTGGCCAACATGTAGTTTTAATGCAGGTAACAGAACCCTGTAGCCTTTGCTATGTTTTTATACTAATACGTTGATTTCTAGAGGATTTTCTGTTATTTTTGTGGTTCCCATTGGGCCACTTCTTGAAATCTTCTCACCTTTGCATGAAAAGGACTTTGGCGCTGTTGGTTTGTATATTTTATGTGTTTAGCCTAGTTCTACAAATTAGTGCCAGTCTACTTAATGGCAGAAACCATATCATAAAACTGGTTCTCCCTCATAGGGCCTAAATCAGTCTTTTGCTTTTAAAAAGAAAGCATTTAAGGCCAGACATGGTGGTTCACACCTATAATCCCAGCACTTTGGGAGTCCAAGGTGGGTGGATCACCTGAAGTCAGGAGTTTGAGACCAGGCTGACCAATATGGTGGAACCACATTTCTACTAAAAATACAGCAATTAGCCAGATGTGATGGTGTGCACCTGTAGTCCCAGCTACTCAGGAGGCTGAGACAGGAGAATTGCTTGAACCTGGGAGGGGGTGGTTGCAGTGAGCTGAGATCGCACGACTGCACTCCAGCCTGGGTAACAGAGCAAGACTCCGTCTCAAAAATAAATAAATAAATGCAAATTAAAATTTTAAAAAGTAAGCATTTAACAAGTATATATTAACATGTCTGATCTCTTCATTTCAAAGAAGTGTGGCTTTTTTTTTTTTTTTTAAGTACAAATCCCAGCCTGGACAACATAGTGGACTTTGTCTCTACTAGAAATAAAAATTTAAAACAAAATAACCATATGTGGTGGCATTCACCTGTAGTCCCAGCTACTGAGGGAGTTGAGGCAGGAGGATCTTGTGAGCCCTGGAGGTTGAGGCTGCAGTGTGCCGTGATTGCACAACTGCACTCCAGCCTGGGTGACAGAGATTAATTTCTCTCCATTGTTAATTGTTGTTGATTTGAGTTGGTGCATTTGTCATTGTTGCCCTTCCAGGGATGGCTCTGAAATCTTTAATTTATAGATGGGTTTTGACTGTGAGCAAGTAGACTTGGAGGCCTGACAGTTTCCTGCCAGTAATCCTTGTTTCTGAAGGCATGTCGTTGCCGAGTCCTTACACATCCACCCTGCTTTCCAGCAACTGTGGGGATTTTCTTTTTCTAAATTAGGTCAATTACTTCACCTCCTGATACCTGATAAGCAGTTGACCTCTGATTTCATTTAAGTTTGTGAATCTCTGTACAGTGAAATTCTAGGAGAAAAGAGGTGGGTACATTTAACTGTCAGACATAAAGAAAGATAAGGCAAGCCCCTACTCCTAAACTCTCAGGAGGAATTTATTAGTGAAATTGTGACACATCCTAAAATAACAAGAATTACTTATAAAGTATTTTTCTATTTGCTTCAGACCTTGAGATGTCTTGTCACAGATTTTCTTGGTAAAATTACTTTTTAGAAACACATTTCTCTATGAACAGTGAAGAAATGTTAATTGGGAGACGATCCTATCAAAAACCATCATGGAACTTGGCTATAACTCATACTTATTTCATTTGTTATGGCCAAAATTAAAATAAAATTTAGGAGCTTCTCAAGAATTCTAGAAATGATGAGGTGGAAGAAGTGGTAGGTCCCCACAGAAGTGAGAAATCATCCCATCATTGTCTTTCTCTGGGAATTAGTTCTTTCTGACATTGTAGGTTTCTCTGTGAATGATTTGGAAGAGTTTCTAAAAATTAGAGTACAACACTGTATTTTCATTGTAATTCCAGCTGTTTTTAATCATTCCTGAAACCTGACCTAAGAAAGTCACCAGAGCATTCACATTGCTTGTTTGCGGGTAATGAGAGAGACTGGAGGAACGTGTTTCTTTTCCCTTTGGTTTTTCTGAGCTTTCCAAATGTCCTTCTGGCTGCTTTTATTCTTTTATCTTCTGGATGGTTGGGGAAAAAGCTGAGCACTCCTACTGGATGAAGCATTGTGGGTTTTTCACAGCAAATTTCATAATTACAAGTTGATGGAGGCTGGGGTCATTCTGATAGGTCAGGGATTCTTCCCCTGGGGTCCATGGAGTCTGAGGGTCTTCTCGTAGAGAATTCTGAACCTCACTTCCTAGTGATTGTAAGCATGAAGTTATGTGTGTGTTTACCTTGACAGATGTCACGCAGGGGATTCACACGGTGACTCCGGTGCCATTCAAGTTCTTCTGGACTTCCCTGTCACATTCTGTCTCTCTGCTGGCTCTGTGGCTTTCATCTTTCATTGATACCCAATTCAGAATAGGATAACTCATCCTCCTCTTCAGAAGGAAACCTGGTGTTATTTGGAAACTCCCTTTAAAGTAGACAAAAAATATAGTCACTGGGTTTATAAATGAGGCCAAATTGGAAATGGGAACCCAAACTCATAGGGTTGGCTTGAGATTAATTAGGATAGAGCTATCGGTTTCTTCCTCTTTAACAATGTCTTATAAAAGGTAAAGATGTCTTTTATTTCTTTGAAGTTTTTTTTTATTTCTTTCTCCTCATTCTCCCTTGGAAAGGGTAATACCAGAGACACAGAGGAAGATCTGGCATTTGGAGGGAGACAGTCCTATGGATGTGGTCATGTCATCTTGGTTATTTTTATTTGTATTTATTTATGTTTTTTTAGACAGAGTCTTGCTCTGTCACCCAGACTGGAGTGCAGTGGCCCAATCTCAGCTCACTGCAAACTCCTCCTCCCAGGTTCAAGCAATTCTTCTTCCTCAGCCTCCCGAGTAGCTGGGATTACCCACCTTGCCTGGCTAATTTTGTATTTTTAGTAGAGACAGAGTTTCACCACATTGGCCAGGCTGGTCTCAAATTCCTGACCTCAAGTGATCTAGTGATCTTCCTGTCTGGGACTCCCAAAGTGCTGGAATTACAGGCATGAGCCACCACACCCAGCCAGTTTTTTTTTTTTTTTTCTAATGCTGAAAGTTATCGTAAATACTGAAAAATAGTCAGCTGTGAATGGAAGAAAATTTACTAGAATTAGTGCCAGTTTGGACACCTAACAGCAACTCTATAAATAAAACACAAGTAATGATGAAAGATTGAAGTCGTTTATGAGAAAAAAGCCAAAAGATCACAGTAGGTACAACTAAGAAAATTTTCTGTTCATTAAAAAATGACTTTAATACCACGATCTGCAATTAACACTAGGTTATATCATGTTGGAATGGTGGAGAATCATCTAACCATGTTCAGCATTGATAGAATTGCTACTAGAATACAAGAATGTCTGGTGTTCGGGACACCATGAGGCAGAAATCCGCACATCAGCAGTGTCCTTCTCCTTTGGGCCTTGTCTTCTCCATTTTTCCTGGGCCAGGAATAATCCAGAAAGGGTTCCTGCTCACTTCATTCACCTTTGGCTCTGCTCTTGTTAAAGCTTGTTCCCATCTGTTGAGTTGCTGTTTATCACATTTCAGTCTCTGGCATCAGAGACTTCCTATATGAAAAGTCAGAAAGTTCAAAAAAACATGGAAACAGAAGCTGACATCCATGTGAGTCTTGAGGCTTTGAAAACATTTATGATGATAGAAATGGGCTGTCTTAGAAAGTTCAGTTCATTATTTTCACTTTTCCTATAGTTTCCTGTGTTTTCCAAGCTTAAAAATAATGTGATGTACTCTGTTTGAGATGTGTAATTTCAAGTAGTATGATTTGATCTTGTTTTCCTGAAATTACAACCTTTTTAAAATGTAGAAAACATTAAGTTTTTGTATTTTAAAATATAACATTATGTTATCTTGGAGCCAATTAATTTTTTTTTATCTCTGAGCCAATTAATTTTATAAGGACTATAGCTCATTTACAATGACGTTTAGTAAGAAAATTGTATTGTATGTAAACTCTATTTCTGTGTGGATTTATTTTCTAATTCATAAGAATAGACATGTCACACAAAATGAGGTGTCCTTGTGACTTTTTACATTCAGCAGATGTATAAAGCTGTAAGGAGGTTTTTACACAGGCACTGTAGACTCTGGAGCTATCGCAGTCATCAAGAGAGATAAAGTCCCTACCCTCTTAGACCACAAATTCTTGTATGGATGATAGAAAATAAGAAAATGTATATGTAATGGAATATTAGGCACTGGTAAATGCAGCGAAGAAAAACACAGCAGTGCATGAAGAGGAGAAGCTGACCGCATCATTAAGAATGGGTAGTATTGGGCCGGGCGCGGTGGCTCAAGCCTGTAATCCCAGCACTTTGGGAGGCCGAGGCGGGTGGATCACGAGGTCAAGAGATCGAGACCATCCTGGTCAACATGGTGAAACCCCGTCTCTACTAAAAATACAAAACATTAGCTGGGCGTGGTGGTGTATGCCTTTAATCCCGGCTACTCAGGAGGCTGAGGCAGGAGAATTGCCTGAACCCAGGAGGCGGAGATTGCAGTGAGCTGGGTAACAAGAGCGAAACTCCGTCTCAAAAAAAAAAAAAAAAAAGGGCAGTATTTCATTGTTCAGAAAGTAGCAAAATAAACAAAAGAAAAGGAATAGACAGTATGTATAGATCTCTTATTTTGTATCAAGCACTGTTGTAAATGCTACACATACTGACTCATTTTATACTCCAACAATGTTAGGAGATAAGCATCCTCATAATAATCTCAGCATGGTCTTATTTACAAGTAGCTTAGGAAGCTAAGATAGAGAAAGTTCAGGAACTTGCCCAGTTGGCAGAGCCAGGCAGGACTCACACCCAGGCTGTGAGTCTTCAAGACTCCATTTTTTAAAAATTTCCAAATCACAGAACAGTCAAATGAATAGTATTATGAACATACACACATCCTTCTCCAAGATTCACCATTTGTTAATACAGTATCTTGCCACTTTTGCTTCCTGTCTTATAGCCCTTGTCAGTAAGTTGCAGACATGTCCATGAAGTTGCAGTTCGTCCTTAAATAGGTGTATGTACCTCCTAAGAACAAGGACGTTCAACTGTATAACATAATACAGTTATTTACCTCACTGAAGAAATGGGAGAGCAATGTAATAGCATTGTCTAATATATTACCAGTGTCCCCAGTTGTCACTCTTAGTCACTGTGTTCCACTGCTTCCATTGTCTTTTTCTCAGTGCTAATACTTACCAGAACTTGAATGTCTGTTAACACTACCGAGGACCTTCACATTCATATCATTCTTTTTGTTTGTTTCTTTTAATTGAGACAGAATCTCTCTCTGTCATTCAGGCTAGAGTGCAGTGGCACGATCTTGGCTCACTGCAACCTCTGCCTCCCAGGTTCAAGTCATTCTCCTGCCTCAGCCTCCTAATGGGATTACAAGCGCCCACCACCATGCCCAGCTAATTTTTTTTTTTATTATTAGTAGAGACAGGTTTCACCATGTTGGCCAGGCTGGTCTCGAACTCCTGACTTCAGATGATCCACCTGCCTCAGCCTCCCAAAGTGCTGGGATTACAGGTGTGAGCCACCCTGCTCAGCCACACATTCATATCATTCTCATAGCCATCCCTGATTCAATCACGATGACACTGTTTTCTGGGAATTGTGTTCATTGTTCTTCACCTCTGAACCCTATTCTTCTTCCAGTCAATGTGGATACCCTGAAAGAGGGTCAAAAGCCAGAGAGTGATGGGATGGCACCTTAGTCAAGGGCAAGTGTGAGATTATTTCTTCAAAGTCATCCTTGTAATGGAGAGGGCTTGACCAAGCTGACGCAGTCCATCCTATAATTTTCAGGGCACCATTTTGCACCAAGAGCCAAATACTGCGCTTTGGATTTTGTTTAATTTTCTACCTTGCATGCTAATGCCAAATATCAATACCATATTTAATCTTAACTCAGAATGCCTGCTTCTTGGAGTTAGACTTCCATCGTGAGTACAACTCAAGATCCCATGCATAGAAGTGTCCTTCCATATTTACCCTTGGCTTTTTGTGGTTTGGCACTGTAATTCTGTACACCTGCTTATTGGCCATCACTCATCAATCTGCTTGCTGATCTCTTAATTGGAGGTGTGTTGACCGTTTGTTCTTCAATGTCACCTGAGTCTGGCTCTTGTTCTATAAAATTTCTCCAAAACAAACATCAGTGAGCCAAACCACCACCTAATGTAGTATCAGATCTACTCAGTATAGTGTCAGATCATCTTATAGCTACAACCTTATAAAGATACATTAATATCAACATCATCTATCCCCATCATCTGGGCAAGATGTATCCTGTTTTTCCATAGTTTTTATTCACGGCAAAACATTTGTTAGACTGAAGAAAATGCACTGACCAGCTCTAGCAATAGGGGCTTACACTTGGGAAAGGACCAGCCCGAGAATAACCTCCTGATTTCCTAACAAATGAGGCATGGTCTCCCATTGTTTGCATTTGTATTTTTTTTTCCCCAGTTGATTAAAAAACCTTCCAAAATGGTATCGTGCCTATAAAATTATATCTTTGGAGGACTATCCTTCCTGCAGTAATTTTCTTTTTAAATTTTCACTTGAGTTATACTCACTCCTCTCCAAAATGTACTTTGGGAAACGACCCAACTAGAAAGATCCTTTCACCTTTCCTTCAGGCTCTATATTGGGAGCAAGAGCTTCATTTTTTGAGAAACTTCCTTCCCTCCCTGGAAGAGGGGTTGTTGGTGGCTGTCTTGTTGGTTGTTGGTAAGGAAGTTCAGGTGCTAGGGGACACTGATAGGATTTTTTTCTGCCAGCTCTATGGAGGCCTAATTTACGTACCAGAAAATGCTCCCCTTAGAAGTGATTCAGTAGGGCCGGGCCCGGTGGCTCAAGCCTGTAATCCCAGCACTTTGGGAGGCCGAGGCGGATCACGAGGTCAAGAGATCGAGACCATTGTGAAACCCCGTCTCTACTAAAAATACAAAAAATTAGCTGGGCACAGTGGCGCGTGCCTGTAATCCCAGCTACTCAGGAGGCTGAGGCAGGAGAATTGCCTGAACCCAGGAGGCGGTGAGCCGAGATCGTGCCATTGCACTCCAGCCTGGGTAACAAGAGCAAAACTCCGTCTTAAAAAAAAAGAAATGATTCAGTGACTTTGGTAAATTTGTTGAGTTGTGCAGTCACTGCAGGAATCCAGTTTTTAAACATCTGTTACCCCAATAAATTTCCATGTGTCCATCCATTCACAGTTAATCCTCCAGCCCTTTGGCAACCATCATTCTTTTTATCTCTAAATTTCGGTAATCTTTCAACTAAAAATTACGAAAGGATTTTAAAAAATCTTTCTGTATTTTACCTACAGAATAATTTTACTTATCATACTGTGTTTTTCTTAATGAAGTTGGCCCAGGCAGTGTTAACACATGACCCAGCATGAACAGACTGTGCTCACTGATGGTGACAAAGGAGCACCTTGGGTCCCATTGTTTGTTCTCTTAAGTCAGAATATTTCTGTTTTGTGTTGACTCTACCATCTTTCTCATTGAATATTAACTAGAGGTAATTCTCGGCCTCATGTGGGTGTCCATGTAAGTTATATCTTTCAAGAGAAGGAAACTGAAAGCTCTAATGTCTGTGAGGCTCAACTACTTCCATAGCAGCTTGAATGATAACTCATTCTTTGTACATCTACAGGTACAGCTTAAAGAAACCATTGAAGATCTTCCTGGCAAAATGGATACTGAATTAGCAGAATCAGGATCCAATTTTAGTGTTGGACAAAGACAACTGGTGTGCCTTGCCAGGGCAATTCTCAGGAAAAATAAGATATTGATTATTGATGAAGCGACGGCAAATGTGGATCCAAGGTACAAAGCCGAGGTCCATGTCACCTTGAGCCCACATTTTTAGTGTGTAAATGGGAAACACGGGATGATTCTGAGAAATATTTCTAAGTGCTCTGTTTGCCGCAGAGATAACATTTTAACATGGATGGTTCATTCTGAAAAAACAGAGGAAGAAACCCCAACATGCTTTCCAGTGTCAGTGATATTACTTAGTATCCCAGGAGAGCTGAGATTCCTAAATTCCACTCCTGATACTCAGTTTTAAGCAAGTTGGAGGGAAGATATTTTTCATTGTTTTATGAAAATTAGTAAATTACTACATAGACTTTTTTTTTTTTTTTTTTTTTTTTTAAGACGGAGTCTCTGTTGCCCAGGCTGGAATACAGTGGCGTGACCTAGGCTTACTGCAACCTCTGCCTCCTGGAAAGCTCCCTGGGTAGCTCCTCCAACCTCAGCTTCCTGAGTAGCTGAGACTACAGGCGTGTGCCACCATGCCCAGCTAATTTTTGTATTTTCAGTAGGGACAGGGTTTCACCATGTTGGCCAGGATGGTCTTGATCTCCTGACCTCGTGATCCACCCGCCTCGGTCTCCCAAAGTGCTAGGATTATAGTCATGAGCCACTGCACCCGGCCTGTGTAGACTTTGTATACTTGTTTTTAAAGAGTAAGATTGCCCTAAAACATGTTAACATGATTTTTAAAACCTTGAATATATATGATCTTTAAAAAAAAATAACTCTGTTGTGTAGTAGACCTTTTTAAGTCTTAAGTCTACTTTTTGCGTCTTTACTGAATTAAACTTCTTTAATTGCAGAACTGATGAGTTAATACAAAAAAAAATCCGGGAGAAGTTTGCCCACTGCACCGTGCTAACCATCGCACACAGATTGAACACCATTATTGACAGCGACAAGATAATGGTGAGTCCTTCACCTGCGGAAATTCAGTTGCTCCCAATTATGTTCACTTTTTCAGTTTATTCCCTCCTTGTAAAACTTGATAGAAACCCCTCGTCAGTTAATTTTCTGTTAATTTTGGCTCTCATTCCCAACAGTAATTCATATGCTTAACTACACCCTCAGCGCTACTAGCAATATATCCATTGTATCTCTTTGCATATGATTATGTTGAAAGTTTACCATGAAAATATTTCAAATCTAAGATTCAGCTTGTGATGCTAACTTTCGTATTACTAAGTAGTGTCAAATAGAAGATCACTGTCACAGTTGTTTCAGCATGCTCGATTCCCTTAATGAGAGATTTACGTTTTCATATACTGTGAAGGGCTTGTTGGGTAAGGTTGCAGAACTCAGCTGTTGGGACGTTCACAAGATGTGTGTCACAGGGGAAGAGATGAGAAGATCCGTCACAAATTATTTTCAGAGAGGGCCTAGCCGGAAAAACAAATGACTGCAACGGAAAGGATTTAACATGGAAATGTGTTTCATAGGTATTGGAGGGCTTAGAAAATGAAGGGAAACAGTGATCATTTTAGCAAGCAAGGCCAGGAGCGGTGGCTCACACCTGTAATTCCAGCATTTTGGAGGGCCGAGGAGGGCAGATCACTTGAAATCGGGAGTTCGAGACCAGCCAGGCCAACGTGGTGAAACCCCATCTCTACTAGTAATACAAAAATTAGCTGAATGTGGTGGCAGCCACCTGTAATCCCAACTACTTGGGAGGCTGAGACAGGAGAATCGCTTCAACCTGGGAGGCAGAGGGTGCAGTGAGCTGAGATCACGCTACTGTACTCCAGCCTGGGCAACAGAGCAAGACTCTATCTCAAAAAAAAAAAAAAATTTTTTTTAAGAAGCAGCTGGTACAGATCTTCCAGAAGAGAGGCCCGAAAGAGTTCATGCTCAGACCTCCTAAGAGGGGCCCCTGGCAGCTGCCAGTCTTGTCAGTGAGAGCTCCATGAGGCAGGTTCCCGGTGTGCTAAGAGGAGGTGGAGCCTGGAGGCTGGGATGGTGCTGGCAGGAGTAGAAGAAACCAGGAAGGAAGACCGTTTGCTTGCATCCCGCTGCATCTAGTGTCTGCTACTGACCAGAACCTCTAAACTGACTGCCCCAGCATCATAGATCAGAGTGTGGGAAGGTAGATCTGGGGCTGAGAGACGAGATAATTAACCAGCATGTCCCTTACACAGCAGACCCATGGCTGCACACATGGCAGGCTCCAACCTTTGGTCTCTGAATTTTTTTTTCTTTTTTTTTTTTTGAGACAGAGTTTCACTCTTTTCACCCAGGCTGGAGCGCACCGGTGCCATCTCAGCTCACTGCACCCTTCACCTCCTGGATTCAAGCAATTCTCCTGCCTCAGCCTCCCAAGTAGCTGGTATTACAGGCATGCACCACCTAAGTTTTTGTATTTTTAGTAGAGATGGAGTTTCACCATGTTGGTCAGACTTGTCTATTTATAGCTCCTGACTTCAAGTGTCCACCTGCTTCAGCCTCCCAAAATGCTGGGATTTTAGGCATGAGCCACTGTGCCCGGCCTGGCCTCTGAGTATTTGTCTAGTATCTTCCCTCCAGGTTTGATTGGCTCTTTCTTCCTTAGCCATTATTTCCTTCCTTATTTTATTCCTTCCTTCCTTCTCTCCCTTCTTTTTCTCTTTTTCTCTCTTCCTACTTCCTTGATAACTTGTTTGGAGGTTCTGGCAGAAGAGCGCAGCTACTTGGATACCCTTGGCCGAAGACCAATCCTCCCCTATCAGGGATGATCATCCTCTTAGGTAGATGGTGTAGCTTCTGGAGGGACGCACAAGGAGTTGGTGAGGAAGGAAGAGGACGCCTGCTAGCCAGCCAGGTCAGCCGAATCAACCCTGGTGATCAGTGGGGTGACGGATGTCGCAGCCAGATTGTTCTGACATCCATCTTTTTCTCTCTTTCTACTTCTCTTTCTTCTTCTCTCTCTAGCTCTCTACCCCCATTTCTCTTTCTCCTTTTTCTTTGTGTCTTGCTCATTTTCAGTCTTAGCATTTGGCTTTATACAATGATAAGGGAAACATTTTTCAAAGGAAAAACCTTTGGCTGCAAATAAGCCCAAAGGAATTCATATTAATTTCAGGCTAACCTCTAGCCTTTGGCATTGGGCTGATTTTCTTCTATCGTGTGGATCCTAACCGTTGTCACTGGTGATGCTCAGATTGATGACAGAGGGAAGTAGATTAACAAAGGCCTGCATAGTGTGTGAGAAGCAACGGATAGACTTGACGCCATAATATTGATGGTCCAAGCCTAACAGATTTGTAAATCATCTGTGATATCCACACCTCTTACGCCCAGTGATGCTGGTGCTGTCTCTTTTGACTTCTTGGGCAGTTTCTAGAATATTCTCTTTCACCCTACCTCACATGCATCATCAGATTAGTGACCAGTGGGACATTTGAGAAAATACCACCCTGTCAGCATTGAAGCAATGTCTGTGGCCTTGGATGTGTGCAGGGATGAGCTCTGGTGTGCTACGTAACAGGAGTGGAGGGTTCCAACCTAAAGGCTGGTTTACACTTCAAACACTGGGGCTGGTCTGGACTACAGCATTGCAGTAACAGGCCACTCAAGCTGACTTTTTTTTCTTTGAGACGGAATTTCACTCTCATTGCTCAGGCTGGGGTACAATGGCGTGATCTCAGCTCACCACAGCCTCTGCTTCCTGGGTTCAAGTGATTCTCCTGCCTCAGCCTCCTGAGTAGCTGGGATTACAGGCATGCGCCACCATGCCAGGTTAATTTTGTACTTTTAGTAGAGACGGGGGTCTTCCATGTTGGTCAGGCTGGTCTTGAACTCCCAACCTCAGGTGATCCACCCACCTCGGCCCCGACAAAGTGCTGGGATTACAGGCATGAGCTACCATACCTGGCTTGAGCTGACTTTTGTAAGTGACCATGTGACAGTCCCAAGATAGCAGAACAGTGACTCCTTAGATCCAGAAACATTATTTAGCATTTAGCATCCTTAGGCCTTTGTTTGTCTTCCTGGAGTTGTGTTCTTAAATGGTAAATGGAGAAATCACCTTTTTATGAAGCAGGTCCTCTAAGAACTAGTCATGGTGGAGGACTCCCTCTGCATGGAGGACGGCAGGGATCATCCTCATGCCAACCCCCAGGAATTGGAGTCTAAACAGTTCCACCCACTGCACCCCAGGCTGCACTATTACCAATGCCTGAGTGGAGTGGGACAGAGCACACTTGCATATAGCAGTTACATAAAGCAGGGTTATTCTTACAGATAGACACCAAGAGACAAAAGAAGCACAGAGCTTTGGGAGCTGGTCCCCACAGGTTCAAGGAAGCTGCCCAAGGCAGATGGAGTCTTGACTGCACATGTTCCACTTGCACCACAGCTGAAGGACCCCAAAAGGCAGCCTGCTTCAGGTTACATACCTCAGAGGCAACATGACCTACTGGGGAAAGCTTTGAGGGTCATCCTCCTCCCAGAGGAGAGAAGAGCAAAGCACGAGCTGTCTGGGGCACTTCTTCCTTAGCTGTAGATGTTACATTCCCCAGAAAGGACAGAAAGAAGACCCAGGCTGTTTTAGGCAGTTCCTTCCTATCGCAGGATATTGCATTCCTAGCACAATCTAGAGTTGAGAACTACAAGCAAGAACTTGGGTCAATCCAAAACCGCGTGAGACCTGTCCTGCGCATTCGTCGCTACTTTTTACCTGTCACTTTGTTGTTCTTGTCTCTAGGCATTGTATTTTACAGACTGTTCCAGAAAGCATCCTACTTTCACAGCAAGCAAATGGTGCTCTAATGTTTCCCTGCTTGTTGAAATACTTGGCCAGGCGCTGGATGCGTTAGCAGAAACATGACTACGTTGCCAGCTCAGTTGCGGGCCTGTTCAAAACAAAATCTTTGCTCCTAAATGTATCATAGAGACTTCTTGTTGGGATTTGGTGTTACAGCATTGATGATAGCTACTCCTTTTCTTATCTAAGGCTTGGAAGTGCTGTCAACTTAGAAGGTCTTATTAGTTAGGGAGATAGCAAGCAAGGACAGAATTTGACAGACAGGTCAATTGGCCACTCCTAAATCCGATCAATCATCATCAGACCACATAAATGTCTAGTTCACAAGCATTTCCTTGACCCATCAGCGCTGTTAACATCATTGAAATGTGCCCATCAGTTTATTGCTTTATATACCAATCCCTCTAGGTAAATTTTGAGAACCTTATTTTTTTTTCTTTCTGGATTAATATCTCTATCTAAACTCTCAACATGGTTCTACAAATCAATTTACAATCAGCCTCTCCCTACCTTTCTAGCCTTTCCCCACTCTGTCCTCTCTCTTCCCTTTATAGTAAAAGCCATGGTCTTTTGGTTACTGTGCTTCAGTTCATCAAATGCAGTATTCTACACCATGCACAATGGTGGCTTATTATGGTGTGAGCAGTGAAGATGGTTCAGTGGATGCATTTGCAGTAAATAGTGTAGTAAAGCAACTGGACTGTGATGGATCGAATGTGGGATTTGAGGGAAGACAGAGGGAGTCAGTGCTGGTTTCTCGGTTTGGGACCTGAATATCTGGATGAATGGGGAAGACCCAGCGGAAGTAAATTTGGAGAAGAGAAAGGCGAGTGTTCTTACTGTGGAGGCTGTGACTGTTGAGATGACCTTGCATTTCAGCATGGACCTTTCCTTCTCACTCCCAACTCCATTAATGCCTCCATCCATGCAGATCTCTGCAGTGATATTGAGAGATCTTCCATTTAGGGCTCCCTGGCCATGGGGTCATCAGTGACACCACAGGAAGTCTTACTAGGAGGTGTACATTTAAGCAAGGAGTCTTATTACAAGCTCTGAGTTCTATGTGACAACTGTTTTCCAATTTTTCTTGATAGGTAGTGGCGGGATTCAGCTTCAGGGAACCCAAGAGACATGCATTCTTTAGCTTTAGAGATTGGGAACTGGCCTCTATGTTCCATCAACCCCTGGCTGAAACCTTCTCCTGTATTCTAGAACTTCTGATCATCAGCCAGCTTTCAACTGAGGGCAACACCATAAATACCATTCTTTCTCAGATCTTTGATTTTGGAGGTGATTTTTCCCCCTAGCTTGCTTTACAGTTACCTTTCTAGAAAACACGTGTTCTGTTCTGTTATTCTGAAAGCTGTGAGGATACAGAGACAAGTGAATCAGCTGCAAAGCCCAGTGCTCCAGAGGGCAGGCTCAGGGAGTGGCTGGGAAGGGACAGATATTAATGGAGGACATAACCAACACTATTGTCATACAGTCGTGTAATTGCAAGTGCTTAAGGTGTAATAATTACACTTCGTTGCATTGGTGAATACTTCTCCACAGACAGATGGATGTGGTTTTGTTTACTGTACGTAAATCAAACAAAAGGCTTGTTGGGAAATAACTGTGACCTAATTAATAGCTTTGTTTATGTGTTGACTCTCCAAAGGGATTTACCCAGTTTTGGTTCATTAAGCGCCATTCATGTGTTAGGCTTCAAATTTTATTTTATGAAGATGTTCTCTCAATGTTAACTTTATTAAACATGGTGTAGTCTTAATGAAAGCTAATTTAATCTTCTTCATTTGCTCAGTTGCCACAAAACAGTAGAGCAAGACAGACAAATTAGAAATCCTCTTTTTTCTGACACATGCCACTATCTCTACATTAAAGACAGCTTCCTCCCTATAGTTTTTGGATTAGCTGGTTTCTTGTGACCTGTTTTCCTTTCAACAGATAGCACAGCCTTTTTCTCCAGTCCCTCCACACTGTCCTTACAATGCTCTGGATTCTCCCTGGTAGCACTGGTGAACGAGGAGTAAGTGAATCTGCCGTTAGAGAATTCTTCGAGAGTGAATTACGGAGAACCAAAACCAAGACTGAGAAATTCAGATTGTCGCTCTTTTCTTTGTAGGCAATCTTTTGGGTTTATAATGTGTATCTTTCTTTCTAAATGCAAATCTCTTTTTAGTAGAGTTTTCTCAGAGAAAACAAACTAAAACTTGTACTAACAGACCCAGCTGGAGAAACATAAAGCTAACTTGAGTTTTATTTAAATTCTATGTTTCACCTTCATGGAAGTTTTCTTTAAGAAGCCGACAATGGCCACAATGAGAACATTTTAGAAGAGGAAAAATTACTTCTTTAAAAATATGCTGAGAGATTTAATTAAAGTGTTCATGGAGGCAAAGAACTAATGTGAGTTAAGATAGAAAGCACAAACTAGTGCTGGGAGTGGTGGCTCATGCCTGTAATCCCAGCACTTTGGAAGGCCAAGGTGGGCAGATCACCTGAGGTCAGGAGTTCGAGACCAGCCTGGCCAGCATAGTGAAACCCCATCTCTACTAAAAATACAGAAAAATTATCCAGGTGTGGTGGCATGTACTGTAATCCCAGCTATCTGGGAGGCTGAGGCAGGAGAATTGCCTGAACCCAGGAGGCGGAGGTTGCAGTGAGCCAAGATCACACCACTGCACTCCAACCTGGGTGACAGAGTGAGATCCATCTCAAAAAAAAAAAAAGCGCAAACTGGGAGAAGAAATACATGCAATGGCAGAGCTTTAGGGAAGTGGCTGAGTGGGTCATCGGGACCTACCTTTCATCTTCCACAGTGGGAAGAATCATTTTCTGTTTCAAGACCTACAGGATTTTGAGTAATCTTTGCCACATGCCATAGTATCTTATCCTAGAGAAGAGTCACAGGCACCCATTTTACCAGTGAGGAAATGAATCTCCAACATCAGATGACTCTCCGTACACCTCTTCGTCATGGCAGCCCAGAGCCGACCTCTGAAATGGGAATCCTCCCATCCTCATTCTGCTTGTTGCTAAGCGTGTTTCTCTTTGTTGCTTGCTGCCATAGTGAAAGCTGTTCCAAGCTTTTCTTTTCCTATGATCATGCTTTATCCTTCATGCTGTCCTGCCCCTCTCCTATTCCTGAGGCCACCACCCCACTATCAGCAGTGGCATCCTGACAATTAAATGGATTAAATTGTTTTGCAGTTGGTTCATTTAATTTTTATATCTAGGACAGCTACCTGGAGTATCTGCAGATATGCAGGCTTGATAAACACATCTTCCTTGAGCTTATGTAACTGAGTAACTGACTAATGTATTCCAATATAATGTGTTTTTCCTTGACCTTCTGGAGAACAGCAAGTGATTTGAGGTTTGCATTGCTGAAGAGATCCTGGGGCTGTGGGACCAGTATCAGTGAGTGGCTTAGTTTATGGTTTTACTTGAGTAGAGGAAAGGTGAGGACTGAGCAGGAGGTTTCAGAACTGTTTTCATATAGATATGAAAGACACGAAGATACAAATTCAAGATTATACCCCTTTTTCTGTACAAAAAGAAAATTCAGGGTTGCTTTATTTTGTTGTAAAAGATCTAGAATCTTTGGTCAAATCAGTAAATATAGATTTAATTGCTTAATCTGAAATCTGAAATCTGAAATGCTCCTAAATCTGAAACTTTTTGAGCTTTGATTTGAAGCTCATAGGAGATGCTCATGGGGCATTTCAGATTTTCGATGTTCGGATTAGGTATGCTGAATCTGTAAGTATGTATAATTCAAACATCGTGAAATTCAAAAGTATCCGATATCTGAAACACTTCTGGTCCCAAGCATTTCCCAAGTATACTCAACATGTATTAAGGCTAAGCAGGTCAAGTTCTATTCTTAGCATTTCTTTCCATGTGCATCCTAACTTGGCCCATGGAGTATCTGATTGTCCCTTCTTTTCTCTTTTCCAATATTTAATTTATGAGTCAAGTCTCCACCCTCATTCCTGCTCTGTTGCCTTTCACTTTTCTCTCTCTCATCTATCGCCATCAACTTGAGGCGTGTGGTCCTCCAAGGCTATAGCCTGAATCCTGGCATCCCTATATCTCCTTCCTGATCTGCGTCCCAGGGCCAGCTAGACTCTTTCTCTGCTTGACCTCACTCTGTGGTCTTTACCAGACTGCACCATTGGTCAGCCACTCAATCGTGCCCTGAATTTCACTTCTTTTGTATATAATTTTTAGCCAGTGTGCATGGGGTGCCTGCTCACACGTCACGTGCAATGCCAGGCCTTGGAGATGCAACAGTGAACAAGAGAAATCGCATAACCCTGCCCTTGAGGAAGTGATAGGTAGGCCTTCAGACCTCTGGGTTCATGTCATTCCTTGCATCGGGAATGACCACCGTCCTCCCATCCTTCACCTCCACCTCCGTTTCTGCGTGTCCAAATCTCTCCATTCCTCAAGCCCAGTTTGGTATTCTATCCTCCCTGAAGCTCCTCCTCAAAAGTGTTGGCCAGAATTGACCTCTCTGCTGCTGCTAAACTCCTGCTTGTTTTGCCTTTTTTCTGAAATTATAGTGACTTGAGTATTTTCTTCTGTTTGTTGAGTGTAGGCTTCTGAAAGCAGGGGCTGGGACTTACCCATCTTTGCCTCTTCCACAGCCTCTGGCATAATGACATGAATGCAGTAAGTATGCAATAAATGTGTGTGGAATAAATTTAGGAATTCATGAAAGTTCACTTCCATTTTCCACCAGTACGTTCTGGCCAAGTGTCACTTGCTCATTATTAATCCTGAAACTTTAATGAAATTCATTTTCTTGGGGTGGGTACAGTGGTTTATGCCTGTAATCCCAGCACTTTGGGAAGCCAAGGTGGGAGGATCGCTTAGAGCTCAGGAGTTCAAGACTAGCCTGGGCAACATGGCGAAACCCCATTTCTACAATTAGCCAGGTGTTGGTGGTGTGCACCTGTAGCCCCAGCTATTCAGGAGCCTGAGGCTGGAGAATCGGTTGAGCCCAGGAGGTGGAGGTTGCAGTGGGCCGAGATCATGCCACTGCACTCTAAGACTGGGTGACAGAGTGAGACTCTGTCTCAAAAAAGAAAAAAAAAATTATCTTCTTTTTCTGTGAGTGTATAGCAGGCACATAGTAAAGAATTTTGAGTTCTGGGTTTAATAGGACTCAAATTGCAGTGGGAAGTGAATAGGTGAATTTTTTATGCTTATAGGCATATTTTTCTTAAAATATACAAAGTTATTGTCCAAATAAAAAGATATCTTAGAAAATTAACTGTTTACAGTTCTCATTGCCAATATTTTACTTCTGAAAACAAATAAACTGAAAGTAAATAATAGTGTATCTCTGGGAACTCACATGAAGAGGAAAGAAGACAGGTTTATACCTGGGTTCAGATCCCAGCTCTGCCATCATCTGACTTACGCAGCCTAGGTCAAGCTGTTTAACTTATTTATACTTTCATGTTTATCTCTGGCTCTCAGCATCTTGATAGACTGTTTCTTGCTCATCTTTGAAACTCCCATTCCTGAGACAGTATTTTGGAAATAGATATTCATTTGATATTAGATGAATGGATGGAAGGAAGGAAATTATCTACCTGATCCATTCTATTTGGGGAGTTTTCAGTGGTGATTGTAAAAGCAGAGAATGTTCAATCCATTTGATTTTCCTTTTCAAGTTCAAAAACTGATACTTTCGATATGGGGTGCTTTCACCGCTTTTATGGTAGCCGTACTCTTTGTTAGGTTATATTTACCTGCCAAGGCATGCCATGTCTCAAACCTTGTGAGTTCATCTGCAGCTATGATACTCCAGTTCATTTTAAGATACTACATTTTGGGTTTATTTTTTATTTGTTTTTGTTCTTGTCTTTGAGACAGAGTCTTGCTCTGTCGCCTAGGCTGGAATGCAGTGGCTTGATCTCGGCTCACTGCAACCTCTGCCTCTGGTTCAAGTGATTCTCATGCCTCAGCCTCTCAAGTAGCTGGGACTACAGTTGCACACCACCATGCCCAGCTAACTTTTGTATTTTTAGTAGAGATGGGGTTTTGCCATGTTGGCCAGGCTGGTTTCGAACTTGTGGCCTCAAGTGATCTTCCTGCCTTGGCCTCTGAAGTACTAGGATTATAGGCATGAGTTACCATGCCTGGCCTATATTTTGTTTTAATGTCTATCAAAACACCATTAAAGAAATCAGTTTTATTTTGTATTTTTTAACTGTGAAATCTTGTAGAAGTTAAAAATTTACGTTATGATAAATTGTTAGAGTCATGGTTCTATCACCCCTAAACTCAAAAACTCTCCTAACAAATGCAGTTGCTAAGTTGTTGATATTTACAAGGCTTAAAGTATTTTGACCAACATGATCTTTCTGTTATTTTTATTTAATAATAATAATGCTTTTTGAGAATATTGTTTATTTTTTCTGGCTCTGCCTTTTTAGATTCCGATCAATTTTGAGAACTACTAGTCTCAGTATCATTGTGTTTTCAGACAATAAGAGAGAATTGAAAAGATTTACTATTCACTCAAATGTGAATAAATTTAGTAGGAATTTGGACAAGGACCAAATATTGGTAGGACTTCCTTTCCATTAAACATGATGTAAAGTCTTTACAGAGAACTCTCTATCAACGCTAGGAGAATAACATTTAAAGGTTTACTTGTTGCTTTTGCAGACTAAAACTTCACCATTTTAGAAAGTAATTCGATTCACTTGTTTATTTAGCCTTTAGCATTAGAGAGGCCTGTATTTTTAAACTGCAGATTTTTTTCCTTTATCCTCAGGAGGAGTGGTTATGCTCTGTAATGCTATGCTTAAGTAAAATTACACATTCGGGGTATCTAAATTGGCATGCCAAATTATAGGACATTTTAATTATTATGTGGATGTGACAGATTCAATTATTCTTGAACTCCTTTGAGAAAGCTGCCCTTAGCAGTGATTTACAGTAGTAAACAAAAGATTAACAAGAAAATGCTCTTTATGAGGCTTAATAAATGTGTCCGATTAAATACCATGGGGCAAAATTAACTGCAATGTCTACAAGTAGAAAAACAACCTGTGTCCTGCTTGGAGGTTCAGTATATTCTCTTAAGATAAATTTACTCTAAATGAAGAACTAAGTGCCACTTAACATCAGAACTCTTTTTCTAGGTGCGTCATTTGGGCCAATTGTTCAGACTCTTTCTTCCCTCTGAAACCATTAACCAAAGCCACTAATAAGTAGAAATGCAGAGTTAAGAGCCCCATCCTCTCTCTTTCAATTTCCAGTGGACATATTAATGAGCAATAAAGCAGCTAAAAGGCAAACAGCTAAAGAAAGAGAAAGAAGCAAAGAAAGGTGATTGGGAGAACAGATATTCAGCCCTCAGCAGTGCAGATTGGGCTGCCCCAAGTGCCATGTGGGCTGTGATCACAGGAATTTGGAGCTCAATTTCTTAATTGCTTCTTTAGTCTTATCCAGAGAGAAAATTGGATTTCTAGAGATTTCTTCTGTGCAGAGAGCAATTATGCTAAAGCTGCTTAGGTAACAGCTTTTCTGGCCAGCCTTTCTCTCTCGGAATAATAAAGTATACGCAGAGCCGATTTCAGAGTGTACCTTCACCTCACCATCCAGGGTTTAGCCCCTCTTAGCAGCTGACGTGTTCTAGGACCTTAAAGAAATTCCAGAGCATTTTCTTCCTTTTGAAACTGGCTCTGCAATTAATTTACTGTCAGGTCTCTGCCATGTGGTTTTTATGCCATTACTCTACCTTTTAGATAAATTGTGTTTGACTTTCTTAAGTCAAGCAGTTTCTCAACTCTGATCATATATTTACCCCTCAATGCTGAGAGTCTGAGAATTAAAAGCACTAAGTAATGATAAGAACCCAAAATGCCTTTGGCAGAATACAGAATGCCACAGGACTGCTGAGAGCCCATAATCATAGTCTAGAACTTACATTTTCTTCCTTTCCTATAACATTATAGTAATAATAAAAGGTCAGGTTAGCCTTTGTTTGCTTCGTAAAACAGGGTAATCACACCATTTAAACACCATCCAGACCTACCACCCAAACAGATTCTCTCCCTCTCCTGCCCCTTTCTGAAATATTGTCTCTGTTATAATATGTTACTGCAAAATATTGTGTTTCAATGGGTTTCTTTCTGCTGATTAACAGGTTTTAGATTCAGGAAGACTGAAAGAATATGATGAGCCATATGTTTTGCTGCAAAATAAAGAGAGCCTATTTTACAAGATGGTGCAACAGCTGGGCAAGGCAGAAGCCGCTGCCCTCACTGAAACAGCAAAACAGGTGAGCGCACTCCGAGGAGTTGTAATTAAAGTTTGTCTCAGTGGCTCCCTCCACACAATTTGGCACCGTGGGTATGGTAACAAGCACTGTGTACCCTTTTCAATTATAAGCCTGCAGAGACAAAGCTTCATGGCTGGGTCTTAACGGCACATCCCAGGCTGAAGTCAGGTCTGCAGAGAGTTGGCAGAAACACACTGGGGGTTGAGTTGTGCACACACGTGTGCATGCAGGTGTGCCCAAGAAGAAGAGAGATATTAGACCGGACTTTCTACACATTTAGACTCTGTGGGTTCAGATTCTCTTAGAAAAAGGCATAGAGCACATTGTGCTCATATTCTGCAGACCCACTGCATTTCATTCTCAGCAGGCAAATGCTGTCGAGGTGCATACAGGAGATTTAAGAGTTTGAGCAAAAAGTGTGGAATGTTGTTCCTTGTTCTAGAAAGATCTACCTAGAAAAATGTGTGGATTGCTTTTGGTTTTTGTCTTATTATTTGTAAAGGAAACTCCTACATAATACTCTGTCACCCTAGGTTTCCCCCTCATTTTTGTTGTTTAGAGTCAGGCCCATGGAGCCCTTTATGCTTCTTCTACCTTCTATAAGATGCAGTTGCCATCAGGACAAATTGGGAATTTATAACATGTGAAAGCTATAAGCCGGTATAGTCCTTGAAGGTTTATACAGCACTAAAGACACACAGGCTACATGATCTCTTTCCAACGATGGTGATGTGGAAGTATCTCATTCTACAGATGCAGTTTGGTTTAAGGACTTAGCCAAATGTCACGCGGTCACAGCCAAATGTCACGTGGTCACCTGTAATTCCTTCTTATAATTCTGTAAGGTGAGAGTTGTATTGATGGAGGGAGGGAAGAAACATCTGTTGCTCTTGGCTTAGGGTGGAATGAAACTTCCAGCAGTACATGGTGGGGCTCCTATCAAACTGTTCATCTCGAGGCATTATAATATGGCTATGATTTTCCTTCTTCATTGTTTTCTATATTTTTCAGTTTTTAACACTGTAGGTACAATAAAATTGCTTGTTTGTATAAAATATTTAAAAAATCTATTATAGACAACAAAATAAGAATATATAGGCCAACTTGGTGAAATCACGTCTCTACTAAAAATACAAAAATTGGCTGGGCGCGGTGGCTCAAGCCTGTAATCCCAGCACTTTGGGAGGCCGTGGTGGGTGGATCATGAGGTCAAGAGATCGAGACCATCCTGGTCAGGTGAAACCCCGTCTCTACTAAAGATACAAAAAATTAGCTGGGCATGGTGGCGCGTGCCTGTAATCCCAGCTACTTGGGAGGCTGAGGCAGGAGAATTGCCTGAACCCAGGAGGTGGAGGTTGCGGTGAGCCGAGATCACGCCATTACACTCCAGCCTGGGTAACGAGCAAAATTCCGTCTCAAAAAAAAAAAAAATACAAAAATTACCTGGGCATGGTGGCATATGTAATCCCAGCTACTCAGGAGGCTGAGGCAGGAGAATCACTTAGACCTGGGAGGCAGAGGTTGCAGTGACCAAGATCACACCACTGTACTCCAGCCTGGCGACAGAGCAAGACACCATCTCAAAAAAAAAGAAAAAGAATATAAGTTCCCGTATCTAACAGTATTTCTGTATTAAAGATTTATCCAAATAAAACCTAGGTTCCCTTCAGTCCCTGTTTCATCTCATTCTCCATAGAAGTGAGGAATTGTCCTTTCCACTGTCTGTAGGATATTTCTTTGAATTTTAATGAATACATTAAACATGCCCCTTGTCATTGACAATATAAACCCAAGAATAGAGCAGAGTAGAGATTTGATTGGCGTGCTGGGCCCTGATGGCCATGATGATGATGAGATGTTACAGATGTGCACTATGTACTTCTCATTATGCCTGTTTAAGAGGCTGAGGCATAGAGAAGACGGGTAATGGCCCACAGTCTCATAGCTAGCAGAATTATCGGCAGAGTCCAGATTCAAGCCTGTCTTTAGGGTCGACAAAATCTGTGTTCTGAATTTTCATAAGAATCACATTGTGTATGAATAAAGAGGGATGCTCTGCTTGGCGCACTGTATTTCTTCTATACCTGAAATTTACAGAATATTTTTATCTTCTAGAGTATCTCCCAGTCAAAGCTTCCCTCATAAAACTCGATCAGTCATTTGGGATTCCCTGAATAATCTATTCACAAAAGAGCCAGGAACCTCAAAAACCCTTTTTGTTCTTCAATACCTCAGGCATTTCACATCAAAGAGATGTGTCCCTATCTATATTATCAAAGTACTCATTTAAAAAATATGTTACGTATTATCAAGGCACGGAGTAATAAGAAATAGGCCAAGAATTTTAGCACGCGCCAGCTAACATGAGCTAATATAGTTCACCTTTGTTTTACAGATGAGGAAACTAAGGCCCCAAGAAATAAGTGGGTCTAGACTAATTTATAGCAGAGACAGAATTAGGAATCTTTTTTATTAATCAATATTTAATGTAAGTATAACATACATGTAGAAAGGAACATTGGTCATAGAATTTAAAATCTTGATTACTGGTTCAGTAATCTTCCATCTAATTCAACAGTATTAATGATAACTTGCGTTTGTGTAGTTCCTTATAATTTATTTTACATTGTTTGCATAGTTCTTGCATGTATGATTCTACTTAATCCTCATAGCAGTCTGTAAGTCTGGCTGTATTGCCGAGGAAGTTGGATTGTGAGTCCTCAGGTGGACACACAGCTAGTCCGTGGAGAACAGAAGGTAGATTGATTGCTGGGAGAGTTGGTCCCTGTAGGTGGTGTTCTGTGTCAAGCCTGAAAACGCTGCACCTTGTCTCATTTGGTATCCAAGATGCAGCTAGTTGCCCAAATTCACACAGTGGCAGCACTTCCTTCCTGGATTTTAGTCCTGCCTAACCACTGGCTCAGATCACCTCTTCAGAAAGACACAAGGAAATACACAGCTTGATTCTCATCCAAGTTGAATATCTTCTTGACATTTCTGCATATACTTGGTCCTCTTAGGAGAGCAAGCTGTCAGAGTGTCAACCTTTTAAATGTGCAAGCATCAAATATCAAGGCATCATTCAGAACTGTAACGCCGTGAGGATTAGTCTAAATCAACAAGCTTTTCGCTCTCACAGATTAGAATTCATTTGTTGGAAAAGAAAACTCAACATCTGGGAAAAGGTACTTCCAAGTCACGTATTCTTGACCACGTAGTTGCTTTCCTGAAAATGCTGGTACAGGCAAAGCTGAGTCTTTCTTTTGACTGACCTTGGCAGATGACTCAGAATGTTCAGAAAGTACTTTTCAGGTACATAAAGCTGAAGGGTGCGCTGGTTTTCTCAGGCTGCCATAGCAAAGTAGGACAGGTGGCTTGACCCACAGCAGTTTATGTTCTCACACTTGTGTGCTAGAGTCTGAGATCTGAGTGTTAGCAGGGTGGCTTTCCTCTGAGATCTCTTTCCTTGGCTTGCAGATGGCTGTGTGTTCACAGGGTCTTTTCTCTGTGTATGTCTGTGTCCTAATCACCTCTTTCTTTTAAGAGCACCAGTCATATTAGATTAGGGCCTACCCTAAAGGCCTCATTTTAACTTAATTACATTTTTTAAGATTTTCCCCAAATAGTCACATTCTGATGTAATAGGGGTTAGGACTTCAACATAGGAATTTAGGGGGATGCAAATCAGCCCATAACACAGGGTATATGTCAATCACTGTCTTCCCTGATGAAGTAGACCTAATTGAGGTTCCCAGTGTATAACAGAGGTGCCACTTTCCATACCCATTAAATCACCAGATACAACTCAAAAGTTATGAAATCCTGGCCGGGTGTGGTAGCTCACACCTGTACTCCCAGCACTTTGGGAAGCCAAGGCTGGAGGATCACTTGAAGTCAGGAGTTCGAGACCAGCCTGGCCAACATGTTGAAACACTGTCTCTACTAAAAATACAAAAATTAGCTGGACATGGTGGCACCTGCTTGTAATCCCTGCTAATCGGAAGGCTGAGGCTGGAGAATCGCTTGAACCGGGAGTTGGAGGTTGCATTGAGCCCAGACCATGTGACTGCACTATAGCCTGGGGGACAGAGCCAGCTCCATCTCAAAAAAAAATGTGTATATATATATACACTATGTATATAGTTATGAAACCCCAACACACATATATATGTGTATGTGTGTATATATATGTATGTATATATGTGTGTGTGTGTGTGTGTGTGTGTGTGTGTATATATATATATATATATATATATATATATATATATATATAGAGAGAGAGAGAGAGAGAGAGAGAGAGAGAGAGAGAGTTTCACTCCTGTTGCCCAGACTGGAGTGCAGTGATGCAATCTCAGCTCACTGCAATCTCCATCTCCTGGTTCAAGTGGTTCTCCTGCCTCAGCCTCCCCAGTAGCTGGGATTACAGGCACTTACCACCACGCCAGGCTAATTTTTTTGTACTTTTAGTAGAGACAGGGTTTCACCATGTTGGCCAGGCTGGTCTCGAACTTCTGACCTCAGATGATCCACCCACCTTGGCCTCCCAAAGTGCTGGGATTACAGGCATGAGCCACTGCAACTGGCCAGTTACTTCATTTTTGATGGCAACCTAGTATTTATAGTTTTTCTACTGTTTACTTTTTATTTTTCCCAATTAACTTCCAATTAAATTAGATATTTTTGTTTTTTTACTGGTGAATGATCTATCAGGTTTTTTTTTTTTTTAACTAGTTCTTTTTTTTTTTGAGACGGAGTTTCACTCTTGTTACCCAGGCTGGAGTGCAATGGCGCGATCTTGGCTCACCGCAACCTCCGCCCCCTGGGTTCAGGCAATTCTCCTGCCTCAGCCTCCTGAGTAGCTAGGATTACAGGCACACACCACCATGCCCAGCTAATTTTTTGTAGTTTTTAGTAGAGACGGGGTTTCACCATGTTGACCAGGATGGTCTCAATCCCCCGACCTCCTGATCCACCCACCGCGGCCTCCCAAAGTGCTGGGATTACAGGCTTGAGCCACCGCACCCAGCCTTAACTAGTTCTTATATTCTGTTTTCCAGTTGATCAATTTTTGCTTTTATCTTTATTACCTTTCTTTTCTGGTTTTTCTTGTTTCTTCTTCTTGAAGGCATTTGTATTCTTTCTTTCTTCCTTAGAATTTTAAGGCTGTGAATTCTCCTGTGCTTTAGGTTTTGATATGTAGTGCTTTTATTCATAGTTTATTTTTTATTTATATATTCTGCAATTTTGGGTTTGATTTCCCCTGGCCCAGAAATTATTGAAGAGGGAAGTTTTTAAAACGTTTTGGTGGTAGGGGTTTATTTTTCTCTTCATTTATTTTCTGTTTTACTCATCAGTTTCATTTTCATTGCTTGTCATCCATATCATTTTTATCCATTCAGAATTTCATTTCTTGTGTCTTACTATAGGTAGTTTTTCTGGATGTTCTTTGGCATTGAAAAGAAGATGTTACCTGTTAAAGGTGTACTACCTTGTTAATTACATTCTTATTAATCCTTATTTATATTGGTCTGTTTCTGTGACTTGGATCTGGAGGTGAATTAGTTTAATACTAGACATATTTCTCTTTGTAGCACCTGTCCTTGTTGTTTTGGTAACTTTGATGCCATGGTTTTCAGTCCACAGATGTTCATAACTTGGGTTTCCATTATGAGTTATATTTCCTGCCATTTTAACATGGCTTTCTTTGATTCATGTAATGATTTTGGTTCTGAATCCATGCTGGTTCAAAACTAGATTGGGTCCCCTGCTTTTACTTTGTTTTCTTTGTCTGATAAATATGGAATTGTCTTGGAATATCCAAAGGTGTGTCTGCTGTGTATGACGTGGTTAGGTTTTACTCTGAGATTTAATCTTAGCCTTTGTTTTTAATAGATGATTTTAGTGCATTTACATTTATTGAGATTGTAAGTATGTCTTATCTTAGTTCTGTCATTTTATGCTTTCAGTTTTAATATTCATTTTCTTTTTACCATTTGATTTGTAGTAGGTAATTTTTGTTTCTTTGCTTATTGCTCTGTATGTGTTCCTTTTGTTTCCTGTAAATGCTATTTCTTTATTGACTCCCCATTATAAACAATGAGAGTGTAAATACACTTCTCTCTCCACCCTACCATCAAATTTTAGCTTAGTTTTTCTTCTGTTTGCCTTCAAACCTCAAATATACTTAAGCCTTTGTTATTTGACTTTAAATAATACTTTCTTCATCTCTTATTAGCTAAAGTTTATCTTTCAGTACTTTTTAACCTCAGTCTGTAACCCATTAGTGGTGCTGTAGAATCCATTTAGTACATCATGACTAGCCTGTCTTAAGATATCAAATAGAAAAGAATGGAATGGAAGAAAAGTAACAATGTATCTTTCATAGTAATGGTAATATTTTTAAATGCTTTTCAGTATAGATACAGATATAGACAGTGGATGTGTGCCAAGTCCCAGTGTATAGTGAAATGTGCCACCCATTATTGTGCGTGGCAGTGCTCTATACCATCTTAAAGGGAAGGGTTCCTTGGAGCTTAGGATCCCTGACTTAGTGCATGTCTGAAATCTTTGTTACCTCTCTGATTTAAATTTGGTGGTTATGCCATGCACATGTTTACTCATGTGACAAACCAGCACATGTATCCTGGAACTTAACTTTTTAAAAATAAAATTTTTTTTTAAAGTGGTGGTTATAAAATTGTTGGATCATACCTTCTTTCACTTAGTATGATGCAGCCTTTGCTCTAAGGTCTTCTAGTGTTGTCTGTTTATATGGAGACGTCTGTGGCCATGTTTGACATAACTCGGCCTTTTTTCTTTTTCTGTTTTGAGGCAGGGTCTTGTTCTATTGCCCAGGCTGGAGTGCAGTGGCACAATCATAGCTCACTGGAGCCTCAACTTTCCAGGACCAAACAATGCTCCCTTCTCAGCCTCCCTTAAAGCTGGAACTATAGACACACATCACCATGTGGAGCTAAATTTTTTTTTTTCCTCCCATAGAGACGAGGTCTCACTATGTCACCCACACTGGTTCTTTTTTTTTTAAGATTGAGTTTCACTGTTGTTGCCCAAGCTGGAGTGCAATGGCACAATCTTGGCTCACCTCAACCTCTGCCTACCTGGCTTCAAGTGATTCTCCTGCCTCAGCCTCCCCAGTAGCTGGAATTACAGACATGCACCATCACGCCTGGTTAATTTTGTATTTTTAGTAGAGACAAGGGTCTCCATGTTGGTCAGGCGGGTCTCGAACTCGCAACCTCAGGTGATCCACCCATCCCAGCCTCCCAAAGTGTTGGGATTACAGATGAGTGCCACTATGCCCAGCCAAGTCTCTTTTTTTTGCATGCTAAAAGGGTCATCAGTTTTCCTAGGACATAATTGTGTAGTCTTCCAGACTTTTGATTCAAATTTTCTTTTGTTTCTGGAAGTTTAATTGAATTATATCCTTGAATTTTTTTATTTGATTTTTAAAATTCTCTTCTTTACAAGTATCTATCATGTATATGTTTTATGTCCTTTATCTGTTTTATAAAGCTGTTTATTCCTTAATCCTTTTTAGTCATTAATTTTTAGTTATTTTGTTTGCTTGCTCAGTCCTGTTCTGTGCCTCATACAGTTTTTTCCCTGTTGGCTAATCTTCGTGCTGCCTTCAGTAGAACTGCCATTTGTGGGGTTTTTTTCCTTTTTTTTTTTTTTTTTGAGACAGAGTCTCCTATATTACCCAAGCTGGAGTACAGTGGTGTGCACTCAGCTCACTGCACCCTCCACCTCCCAGGTTCAAGCAATTCTCATGCTTCACCCTCCCAAGTAGCTGGGATTACAAGTATGCACCACCATGCCCAGCTAATTCTTATATTTTTAGTAGAGACAAGGCTTCATTGTGTTGGCCAGGCTGACCTCAAACTTCTGGCTTCAAATAATTTTCCCTTCTCAGCCTCCCAGATTGCTGGGATTGCAGGTGTAAGCCACTACACCCAGTCCATTTCTTTGATATTTTCACTTTTCTCTTCCGCTTCACTTTTGACCACCGTCAACTCATGTTTCAGCATCTTCTGTTGCTCTGCCATGTTTTTCCATATCTCTGTTATGCACAGCCTGATCATTCTGCTTCATTTTCTTTGAATGCATCATATTCATAAATTTTATGTGATTAACATCTGTCATGTGTTTATCTTATTCCTTTTCTTACTTATTTGTATATTTTCAGACCCTGTACTACTTGTCAAATTCTTCTTCTTATTATTATTATTCCTACTGCTCACCTGTGAATAAAACCAACTCTTCCTAGACCAGATAGTTGCAGGATAGTTGTGGCTAGGGCTTTGTTTCTGGCTAATGGGAATTTTCTGTGCTTAATATAGAAATACTTTATGACCCAGAGAGGGGGTGTGTGTGTGTGTGTGTGTGTGTGTGTGTGTGTGTGTGAAGTTGAGAATGCATGCTTTGCTTTTCTTTCTCCTTAGCTTACAGAATTGGGCAATTGCAATCTCTCTTCTCCCAGGACCTCACCCATGTACATAGGTCAGTCAAAGATGTTTCTATATGATTCTTTATTGACATACCTTAGAGTTCCTCCCATTAATTGGGGAAGTTTACTCCCCTATGACTGTCAAGGCCTGCTCTTCATAGAGATATTCTCTGCCTTGCCAGAGTCCCATTGGATCCAGTTGCATATGGCAGCCCTTGATGATATTTTACCATTCAGGCTCTCCTGATTTCACAAAGATTTAGCTTATTTTTTATGAATCAATATCTGTGATGTTCAGAGTGATTTCTGAAAGGAAAAGAAGAGAGAAAATTCATTACTCCATTATCCTAAAAGCAGAAGTCCTTTCTAAGTCTCCATAACTCTTTAACTTTGACAATATACGTGCCATTCATGGACACCAAATTAGACCAGCTATACAAATGATAAACTTGAGGCCTTGAGAGTTACTATGATTGAATTAGGGCCAGAGACATCAGTAAGAATGAACTGACAGGGTCTTGAGCCAGCATTCAACACATCAGTTGGTGTCTCAGGAATGCAATGCCTATCAAAGCCCAGTTGCTCTCCATTGTCCTCGCTGGGGAGCTTGTATTGCTCTGTTGATTTTAGTAAAATCTAGTTCTGTTATGGGGGCCTGGTTGATGAGCTAGAGTTTAAATACTGAACTTAGTTTCAACCTACATTAGAGGAACTATAATGGAGCAAACTCAAGAAAAGAAGGAAAAGGGGGACAAGGTGTTCCATACTCACTGGCCTGATGCTCTTCTTGCCCCAAACATGAATGGCATTGTCTCCTTTAGCCTTCACAGTCCTTCTCATCTGCTGTTACACCTTTTTGACGCATGAAAACACTGAAATAAAAGAAGCTGAGTAACTTTTTTTGTTTTTGTTTTTGAGACAGGGTCTCATTTTGTCACCCAGGCTAGAGTGCAGTGGCACAATCTTGGCTCACTGCAGTCTCCGCCTCCCAGGTTCAAGTGATTCTCCTGCCTCGGGCTCCCGAGTAGCTGGGACTACAGATGGCGCACCACCATGCCTGGCTAATTTTTGTATTTTTAGTAGAGATGGGGTTTCACCGTGTTGGCCAGGCTGGTCTCGAACTCCTGACCTCAAGTGATCCACCCGCCTTGGCCTTCCAAAGTGCTGGGATTACAGGCGTGAGCCACCGCACCCAGCCTGAGTAATTTTTCAAAGCCACCAGTTCATAAGTGTTCATACTCTGACTTCTGTGATCTTTCATTTCTACCTTTCTGCCTCCCAGGATACCATATTCACTCAGTTGAAGTTGTCTCAGCCACAGTTTTGGGGTTCTGTAAAGATAAAAGATACACCGGGGGACTCCTTGAAGGCTTTGCCTTCATCCTTCAAGCCGGGCAATACTGCCATGTTCTGCATACTTAGAAGATACTTCTCTGAGCAGCATTCATCATGATACCCAACACTGATGCAGCAGGTTTTCAGCCTGTAGTTTGTAGCCATTAATCAGTTCCTGTGATGTCAGCTATTATCTCATGTTACAGATAAGGCAGCTGGTGGAGAGAGTGGTTAGGTAATTTTTCTATGATCAGCAATGAATCCCAGGAGAGAGCTGGGACTGGACTGGTCCATCCCAGGCATAGCTTACAACAAGAGGGCTTTGCTAAAAGTTGTTCAATAATCTCAACTCCCCTCATCACCTGCACTGTAAAAAAAAATATATATATATATATTTATCTCACCTGTGTGGTTATCCATAGTGTGTTATAAAACCTGGTAGTGGAAGAGAAAACGAAAGGTCAAATCAAAGATTATATGCACAAGAAGTATGTTTTTAACGAAGTTGTTCAAACCGTGAAGCTAAGACCATTTGGGTTTAAAATGGCAAATAACATTTTCTTTATAAAAAATTAAATCAGAGGGTTACCCAGCAGGAGCCAGCCTATTTGGAGAAGGCTGTCAAGCAGTATAAGCTGATGTGAATGTCTGTTTGTTCTTTTGGCTGGTTTTGGTTTCACTAAGGAATAGCTTTTTCGGAGTACATTAATCTATAACCACACAAAATATGGCTAACTTTAAAAGTGGGAGAGGGAGATATGAAATTATCCCCCCAAAAGTCTTATTTTTGAACACTTGCATTATAATGGAAATAGCCTCAGATTTCATCTGGTGGCATCTCAGCATTATTGGACAATTTATATTCTCCTTAAGTGGCATTTTAATATATAGTGTTTTATATGTAATGACGTTTCTGGAGTAAGGAGTATGCAAGCCGTGAAAGAGATAGAAGGTACACTTAACATGCAGGCAGGTGTCTCAGCACTTTCTTTTTTGTGTGTGAAGCCTGTTATCTTCAGCGATAACTTTGCTGATAGCACCCACAAATATATTCAGAGCCAGGTTTTATAAAATAGATCCAGAATCGTATGACTAAAAGACCCAGCTGACACGTGTCAGCCTCAGATCGTTGCTACATTTTCTGTTTTAAAGACTCAAACAAAACTTTTCACATTCTTCTTTGGGGGAAAAAAATTACATTTGAAGTCCTTTTTCACCCAAACACATTTTGAGATAAGAGCTCACAAGTCTCGACATTATTTCATTTTGTGATGCGCATCTGTCAAGGAACCAAGATACGATACAGCTACTAAAAACTGTTGATTGTGGAACAGAGAAACTTGACAGCATTTCATTTCCTTTATGTTCTGATTATACATTTATCAGAAAACCTGTATCTCTTCTAGTTCAGCTAGAAATTGTTAGAATTCAGGAACTCAAAGGCTTGGCAAAGAGCTGTCCTATTATTTGGTATCATCTTACATTTTAGAGAAGTTGCTTGGTTGAGTCATTGTTAAAGCTTTTGCTTCTCTTTTCATTATTGTGGACCACTCTCCACAGACCCCATTTCTATAGGCTCTATAACTGCTTTGCCGCACAAATTAAATGCCGGGATGTTTCATACATATACGCCAGCATTTCAATGCTTGTCCATCAGAGTTCATAAAATACAGGGATTACAACTTGATATTAACATCCAAATCTATTGTGCTCATTTTATGTGTGAAAATGAGAAACCCTCATGCAGACGCTAGATTTCCCAGCCTCTTTGTCACCCTGTTTTTAATTTATCTCTACGTTTCGAGTCAGTAAAATGACTCTGCTTGTCTATTTACTACAGAGATAAAGCATATCTAGGAATCAGAGTGATCAGAACTCAAATGCATCTACAGGTTGTTTGGCATTCAGCCCAGCCCTGCTGAGGGTTTTAGTGGGGCTAATTCCTCTGTACAGTGTATTCATGCCTGGTCTTAAATTGTGCCTCAGTGAGGGATATGATTTGCTTCCCATGAAGAAGTGGACACAGAAGTGCGTTGTTTTAGGGAAGAGGACTTTAAAATTTTGAAACATTCTTTTTATGCTTGCTTTTTTTTTTCAGGTATACTTCAAAAGAAATTATCCACATATCGGTCACACTGACCATATGGTCACAAACACTTCCAGTGGACAGCCCTCGACCTTAGCTATTTTTGAGACTGCACTATGAATCCAACCAAGATGTCAAGTGTGTTCCAAAAGCGTTTTCTGCTAGTTTTTGGACTATGTAAACTATATTGTACTTTTTTTTACTTCAGCAGCAAAATATTTATACATACAAGATGTTCGTTTGAATTCTTCTCCTTACTTATCCAGTGATCTCCAGCTCTAACAAAATGTTTATTATTATTTAAATGTCAACCGTTGTTTTTTAAAATCCAAATCAGAGGTGTAGGCCACCAGTTAAATGCTGTCTATCAGGTTTTGTGCCTTAAGAGACTACAGAGTCAAAGCTCATTTTTAAAGGAGTAGGACATAGTTGTCACAGGTTTTTATTGTTGTTGTTGTTTTTACTGCCCCCAAAATTACATGTTAATTCCCAGTTATATCAGGGATTTTATTTACTTGAAGACTGTGAAGTTGCCATTTTGTCTCATTGTTTTCTTGGACGTAACTATGATCCATTATTTCCCCTGAAGACTTCTTGTTAGAAAATAGTACAGTTAAAACCAATAGGAACAACCAAAACAAGTTTGCAACATTTTAGTAGAATGTTGTCCTCAAAAGAAAAAAAATGGATATATGGTTAAAGGATAGAAGGACAATATTTTATCATATGCTCTGAAAGAGAAGGAAGAGAAAATACTACTTTCTCAAAATGGAAGTCCTTAAAGGTGTTTTGTTACTGAAGGACACAAGCGTGACCATTATTAGAGTTGCATGACTTGGACATGGGAACTTGCAGTTTTAGACTCAGCAACGTGACATGTCCTAAGAAGGCCAAACCTCTAGCTGACATTCCTGAAATACATGGCATTATTCTTTTTTGCATTGCTCGTTTGTGGAAGGCTAACCCTCTGTTGACTGTAAGCCTTTTGGGTTAGGCTTTATTGAAATCCTTCCTAAATTGCATGAACAGGCTTTGCTAACGTGATGAGACAAACTGAGAATTGTTGCAAGCATTGACTCTTAATTCTGCAGTGCATTCTCAGGATGTGTCCAGGGGTTCACTTTCATGAGCCTGTTCAGGTTAGTTTACTTCTGATCACTAATAGCATTGTCATTTGCCCTTTCTGTTGATTGAATCAGCAAACCACAATACTTCCTGGGACCTGTTGTACATTGTTTGAACTATGAGCCTTTAATTTTTCTGGATGGTGGTGACTGTGATGTGCTGAGTTCAGTTTACTAAAGGTTTTACTATCATGGTTTGACGTGAATTCTCATGACCTCTCAGTATAAGGCGTTACCCCCCTGAAATTGCATATATGTGTATAGACATGCACACATGTGCATTTATGTGTATACATATGTGTGCCCTTCATATAGCAAATATTTTGATTCATCAGCAGAGAGAAACAGATGTTTCATTAAGTGAAGCCTTAAAAAGCACACACACAGCTAACTACCAAAATGCATTGACTGTAGCGACTGTTCAACTCCTAGTACTTAGAAATGTGTGGTTAATGGTCTGTCCAATAAACCACACACAGTAAATGTTGATTAATAGTCATGGTTCGTATTTTTAGGTGACCAAAATGACAGCAGTGATCATATGAGGTTTGTTAAAACGTTAGCTATATTTGAAATGTCTATATGTTTATTTGGTCTTTTGAGGTTAAAGACAGTCATATAAATGACCTGTTTTGCTTTAATGTTATCATAGAATTTTTTAATAGAACCAAATTCAATTGAAATAAATGATGGTTTTCATCTCCATTCAGAGATCTGTATTTCTGTGCTTTGAGGGATTCCTGACTCTTGTTCTTGCTGATGAAAGCCAGTGAGTTCTCCTGAGATTGAAAAATATGGGATCAAAGGATACCTTCTATCATCAACCGGTTCTCTTGGTGAATTAAGTGTACCAAATATTCTAAGGGGGAGATTTCAGTGGGTTTCAGACAGGTTGAAGCAGTTGCTATTTTAAGCAAGTCCATTTGCACCCTTCCAGGAAGAAAGAGTATTAGCTTATATCTCAGACTTGAACAATATTAAATGGTTGATGTTTTTGTTTTAGTTTTTTAAGGTGATTTTGTCCAAAACTAACAAGTTACATCTATTGCTGTTACACTTAAATCACTATTAAATAATGATTCTCAAAGTGTGGTCCCTGGACCAGCAGCATAGTGCATCACCTGGGAACTCATTAGAAATGCACGCTTTTGTGCCTCCCCCCAGATCTACTGAATCAGAGACTCTGGTGGTGGGGACCAGTAATGTGTGTTTTAACAAGCCCTAAGGGTGATTTTTTAAGGGCCATGCTAATCCTCTCTGTATCATTCCAATTTTAGTATATGTGCTGCCGAAGCGAGCACCCTAAGGGTGATGCAGGCTGAAGTCTGAGAACGAGCACCGTAAGCTATAAAGAACTCTTAAAACTCATTAAGAAAAACAGAAAGCCCAATTAGAGAAATGGACAAGAGATTTGAATGGTTATTTCACAAAAGAGAATATCCAAATGGCCAATAACTGGAAAAGTGCTCACTCTTTATTAGTTACCAGGGAAATGCAAATTAAAACCACTCTGAGTTACCACTAGACACCCACTGGGATGTCTAAAATGTAAAAGACTGAGAACCAAGTGCCAATGAAGCAACAGGAATCCTCATGTACTGCTGTGTACGTATATTGAAAAACCATCTTTGGAAAACAGTTTGACAGCATTTACTCAAACCGCACACCCTATGATCCATTTGTGCCACTCCAGATGTGTACATATGTGCACCAAGACGTGTTGTCAAGGATGTTCCTAGAAACATAATTCCTAATAGCCCAAACTGAAGATAATTCAAATACTCATCAACAGCAGACGGAAAACAAATCATGAGGTGTTAAAATACTCTACAGCAATGAACGCAATTGAACTACATGAAGAACTCATGAGTTTCACAGACATAATATTTATTCCAAAGAAGCCCAACCCAAAAGAATGTTTATGATCCCATTTATATAAAATGCACAAACATTACAACTGAACAAAGGAGTGCAACATCAGAACAGTTAATAACTTTGGGGAAATGGAAGGTGTTGGTAACTGGGGGAAATACAAGAAATACACACGAATCTTCTAGGATACTTAAAATGTTTCTGTTTGTTTGGCTGGGTGGTGATTAGATTGTTATTCATTGAACACTTTCATGTGTCATACTTCACAATTGAGTTAACTTTTTAAAAAGTTATTCTTGGCCTTGTGTTTCCTTTAGAATCTCAGATTCAGTGCCTCAGCCTTCTAAAAGAGAATAATTTACGTGAGAAATTATTTCTGATGAGTTCTTAAAATAAGAGCCTCTGTGAGTGTTGTCTTTTGTGGCCTGTCGCAGCTGATGCATTTGATGGTTTTGGTACCTGAGAAGCCAAAGTCTCTATTTTTTGTAACCAATTAATAAACCTCAACTTACTCTTCAATTTTAGGATAAGTACAAAAATAAGGAACTCTGAGGTTTTTCTGGATTCTATTTTTTAACCACTTTATTGAAGTATGACAGGCATACAGAAATTATGCATATTTCATGTATATGCCTTGTGCTTGGAGATAAGTATCACCTATAAAACCATCACCACATTCTATGTCATAAACATATCCATCACCTCAAAGTTTCCACCTGCTCATTTTCTATTTTTTAATCTGTATTAGATGGGATGAGGTACATAAATAAAATAACTTCAGGGAATTGGTCTCGGCAAAGATGTATGGCTAAGACTTCAAGGACAGGCAACTTAAATAGACAAATGGGACTCTATTAAACTGAAAAGCTTCTGCACAGCAAAGGAAGCAATCAACAGAGTGAAGAGACAGCCTGTTGAATGGGAGAAAATATTTGCAAAGTATTCATCCAACAAGGGACTAACATCTAGAATATACAAGGAACTGCAACAACTCAACAGTAAAAACCCACATAATTCCATTAAAAAGCAGGGAAAGGGCATGAATAGACATTTCTCAAAAGAAGACATACAAATGTCCAACAAATAAATGAAAAATGCTCAACATCACTAATCACCCAGGAAATGCAAATCAAAGCCACAATGAGATATCACCTTTCCCCAGTTAGAAGGGCCATTATTAGAATGAGATAATAACGGATCCTAGTGACAATGCAGAAAAGAGGGAACTTTGATATACTGTTAGTGGGAATGTAACTTAATAGAATCCTATGGAAAACAGTATGGAGATTTTTTTTTTTTTTGAGACGGAGCTTCTGTCTCCCGGGCTGTAGTGCAGTGGCATGATCTTGGCTCACTACAATGTCCATCTCCCAGGTTCAAGTGATTCTCCTGCCTCAGCTCCGGAGTAGCTGGGATTATAGGCGTCAAGCTAATTTTCGTATTTTTAGTAGAGATGGTGTTTTACCATGTTGACCAAGCTGATCTCGAGCTCCTGACCTCAGGTGATTTGCCTGCCTTGGCCTCCCAGAGTGCTGGAATTTAATGTGTGAGCCACCATGCCTGGCCTAATATAGAGATTTCTAAAAAGAAAACACCTAAAAATAGATGTACCTTACAGCCGGATGTGGTGGCTCACGCCTGTAATCTGAGCACTTTGGGAGGCCAAAGCAGGAGGGTCACCTGAGGTCAGGAGTTCAAGACCAGCCTGGCCAATATGGTGAAACTCCATCCCTACTAAAAATACAAAAGTTAGCCATGCCTGTAATCCCAGGTACCTGGGAGGCTGAGGCAGGAAAACCACTTGAACCCAGGAGACAGAGGCTGCAGTGAGCCGAGATCAGGCCACTGCATTCCAGCATGGGTAGCAGAGTGAGACTCCGTATCAAAAGTTAAAGAAAAAATTGATGTATCATACAAATCAGCAACCCTGCTGACTGTATTTATCCAAAGGAAATCAGTGTATCAAAGGGATGCCTGCACTCTTTTGTTTATCATAGCAGTATTCACAATAGCAGAAATACGGCATCAACCTAAGTTTCCATCAACAGATGAAATAATTTTTTGCTGATGGCAGCGGCTCAGACCTGTAATCCCAGCACTTTGTGAGGCCAAGGCAGGCAGATAACCTGAGGTTGGGAATTTGAGACCAGCCTGACCAACAAAGAGAAACCCATCTGTACTAAAAATACAAAATTAGCCAGGTCATACCATAATCTCAGCTACTAGGGAAGGTGAGGCAGGGGAATCGCTTGAATCCGGGAAGCGGAGGTTGCAGTGAACCAATATTGCATCATGGCACTCCAGCCTGGGCAACAAGAGTGAAACTCTGTTGAAAGGAAAAGAGAGAGAGAGAGAGAGAGAGAAAAGGAAGGAAGGGAGGGAGGAAGGGAGAGAGAGAAAGGAAAGGAAGGAAGGGAGGGAGGGGGTGGGAGAGAAAGGAAAGAAAAAAAGGAGGAAAGAGGGAGGGGAGGAAGGAGGGAAAAAAAGAAAGGAAAAAGACCATTTTTAACATTGTATGTATATATATATATATATACACATACATACATACATATATGTACCATGCAATGCTATTCAGCCATTAAAAAAAAAGAATGGAACCATGTCATTTGCAGCAACATGGATGGAACTGGAGGTCATTTTGTTAAGTGAAATAAAGCAGGAACAGAAAGACAAATACCACATGTTCTCTCATACTGGAGCTAAAATATTTGATTTCATGGAAATAAAGACTAGAGTGATAGACACCAGAGGCTGGGAAGGGTGTGTGGGTGAGAGAGGGAGGCTGGTTAATGGGTATGAACAGAAGTAGAAGAAAGAAGTTCTAATGTTTAATAGCAGCCTAGGGTGACTATAGTTAGCAACAATATATTATACATTTCAGAGTAGCTAGAAGAGAGGACTTGAAATGTTACCAGTACATAGAAATGATAAATACTGAAGGTGATAGATACCTTCAAATACCCTGGCTTGAACATTACACATTCTATGCATGTAGCAAATACATGAATCCCATAAATATGTAATTTTAAAAATACATACCATGGACTGGGCACGGTGGCTCACACCTGTAATCCCAGCACTTTGGGAGGCGGAGGTTGGTGGATTACGAGATCAGGAGTTCAAGACTAACCTGGTCCACATGGCAAAACCCCATTTCTACTAAAAATACAAAAAATTAGCTGGGTGTGATGGCGTGCTCCTGTAATCCCAGCTACTCTGGGGCTGAGGTAGGAGAATCTCTTGAACCTGGGAGGCGGAGGTTGCAGTGAACCGAGATCACACCATTGCACTCTAGCCTGGGCAACAGAGCAAGACACCGTCTCAAAAAAAAAAAAAAATATATATATATATATATTTATATATAATATATATATATACACACACACACACACACTCAGAAGAAATAATGCTAAATGCTTTTAGTAACACTAAGTGGTTGGTGTCTTTTGAAGAAACAACTTTAATCAATTCAGTGAGTCAGTGAATTAGATTTATTATTTAGTATTGTTACAATTTAGCGAGTTGAGTTAATGATAATTTGTCAGCTGATTAACTTGTCCTTATGTACTGCAATGAAAATCCGTGTTTTTCTTTCAGAGGGTTTGTGGAGATTTTAGAAGCCTGTCTTCTCAAATCTCAGTATTTGTTTCAAATCCTATTCTCAAAAGATTAATGAGGTTCAGAATCTCATGCCCTGAAGTGTGTTAGATTTTACACCTGAATGAATGTGTAAGTCACTTCCCACAACCAAATCTATTTTAGAGTGTTTTCAAGATGTGCCTTTACCTAGAAAACTGTATGACATTCTGGCCACCACAGCTCAAAATAAGGTCTTTATAATTCCACAAATGTGATTTACATTACTAATGGACTTACTTTACTAAAAGCAAAGAGGAAATCCTTCACCTGGAATGAAGAAAACTAAGAATGTTCAACAATTAAATCCCATCCTAAAATCCATGTCTACAGTCATCCCAACAATTCACCAAATGATCCACTTACCAAATCTTCATTCTTTGAAGATAGAGTAAATGTGTGTCAATAAAATACTTCCATCCTACTTGATAAATATTAATGGACCACATTATTCCCTAAATACAGATTAAAAAACAAATAGTTTTTCTCAAAAACTATAATAAACTCATGGTTTAGTTTCCACAAAATACAGGTGTTTTAATGGACATGTTGATCCTTATCAAATGGAAGTTTTCAACCCAGAGGGTAACTGCATTCACATATAGAGTCCTTGTTTACACTATTTTATACTCTATTTCAGGATTTAGAAATAAGTGTTCTGATTCTGCAGAAGCTGTGTGGGGATTGGGAAGAAATAAGTCTTAGGAGTATAACTAACAATTTTCAAGTAAAAATTCTCCCCAAGCCCTAGAAGCTTCTTTGGTCTGTGCTGCAGTTTGATTGGGATGGAGTTTGGTGTTCCGGGTGTTTATTATAGAGTTATCCTTGGGATTAATCCTTGTGGAATCAAGATGGAAGAAGTAGGATTGGGCAGAGGGAGAAATCAAACTAGAGCTAGCCAAAGAGAGCAGCGGACCCCACTGGGAACCCTGGAGGTAAAATGGTCCATGAGGTTCATCCTGTGTGCCAATGGCCAGGGCTTTCTCCCACCACCTTGATTAGTCATTGCATGTGGGCTGTCTCCAGAAGGGCTGACAGCAGAAAGTTGCCCACCAACTTCCAGTACCTGGGACACGGACGGGAAGGGGGTTATGGGTGGCACCGCAGTATATGTTACAGCTCTGGAGGGAGATTATCAGGGTGCTCAGTAGCAGAAGACTCAGACTCCTGGTGATTGGTATTTAAGTCAAAATTAAATGCCAGCTGACAAGAGATGGCTGATTAAGTGATTGTCTTCAAGAACTTGTGATCTGAAAAAGAAAAGAGAAGGTCCATGTAGGGGAAATATCCTAAAATCAGCAGTGTTCATTTATTCTAGGAAGCGATCTTAAGAGCAGTCTTCAGATTGCTTAACACCTAAGTATGTCTGTAATGCCCCGCGCACCCCTCATTACAGTGAATCATAGATGGGTCCTGTATAGGACCCAGCTTAGAAGGACCCAGCACTTGGTTTAATGCCCTGTTTTCACCATCTAGATGTTCTAGATTTTTAAACAAAGGGCCCTGCTTTTTCATTTTGCACTGGGGCCTGTAAGTTATACATGCTGCCCTGAGTATTTGTGGTTCTACTTCTTCTCTGAACCATGAGCTTCTGAGGACTTGAACCATGCCCTGTTCATTTTAAAATCTGCATCTTCTAGCACAAATGTCTGTCACATCGTGGGTACTCATAAATGTTTGATGAATGGATAATGACTAGGAAGAAGCCTTCCTTTAAACTATAATTCTGAGAGTTTAAGGGGTACCCTGGGGTAGTAGAAAGATCCCTAGTTTTGAGGTCAGTCATATACCTGGCTACCAATTCTGTCTCTGCTACTCCGTAGCAATGTTGGGTGACCAAAGAATATGCTGTCTGATGTGGGACACTTTTGAGAGTGAAAAGAAAGCACTAACCAGCCAAGGTGCCAGGGCAATAAACTGGGACTGTCTTGACAAGTTGGGATACGGTCACCCTACAGTCATGTAGCCTTGGTTACATGCTTGGGTAAGTTTCTGTCTCTATGAACCTCAAGTGCTTCATCTGTAAAATGGATGTAGTTCCTGAACTTGCACAGTTGCTTCGGTTGGGATGATTGGTGGACACAGAGCATCAACAGAACAGAACCCAGAGGATTACAGCCCTTCTGGAGACAGCCCACATGCAATGACTAATCAAGGTGGTGGGAACCTCTTCCGCCGCAAGAGGAGAGTAAGATAAATGAGGATGAAGGTAGGTTTGTACACTGTAGAAGGTGTATTTCAGGAGGTCCTTTTCAGCATGGCCTAGACTGAACTGTTCTTACTTTATATAGAGTTAAAATGAAACAAGCACACACGAGAAGGAGCCCAAGCTCTGCAGACAGCCTTCCTGGGTCCAGATGCTGGCTTCTCTGTGCAGTGGCTGTCTGGGTTTGAACCCAAGTTCTACTACCTGTTAATTGTTGGCCCTTGGGCTGGGAAGGACACTATGCTTCCATTTCTTTTTCTGTAAAATTGAGATTGGGGTACTTTCCTCAGAGGGCTGTTGGGAAGATGAAATATGAAAGATGTACTGTACCACAGTGACACTCAAAGCGTCGTCTGTGGGCTAATACCAGGCCAAGACCTCTTCAGCACCTCAGTCCACAATAAGTACAGGAATTTCAGGAGAGCAGTTAGAAACATTTATAGGCTATTGACTTTGCCAGCGTATCCAAACTCATGACTGGGGGACTTCTTGTGGAGTAGGCAGGGGTTCGTTGAACTTGGATAATGAGGCATGTATGGTGTGAGGGACACATTAGCCACACACAGTAGAACCACTTGTTAGTTTGCAATGGGTTGAAAATTTAAAATAATTAAATAAAACCTATTCTTAACCCCAGATAACTGAGAAGCACCATTTTAGAACAATCCCTGTTGTGCAATTAGCCCTCAATAAACACAATCCCCTTTATTAATCAGGGAAAAATCATGCCATGACTTATGTGTTTAAAATTAGGCTACATAGGCTTTCAAAAATCTCTACTATACCTCAGCAATATTTTTAAATAGCATGAAAAGCTAAAATCCTATTTAATGTTAAATGTAAAATAAAATGCCTGGCTAATTTAATTTTTTAATTTTTTATTGAGACAGAAAATGTTAATTAGATGTGTAAAGTCTAAAAGTATTTTAAAAACAAAATGATGCTATGAATATGTTTATACCAACTCTATTCTTGAATTAACAGCGTGATCTTGATGTTGAAGGCGGTAGCTGGGGACACATCAGGCCGCCTGTAAAAGTGGGGAACGGGCTGATGTACAGGCTGTTGACTTTCCTTTAAAAACAAAGAATGTGGGTTAACTGAGGGTTTGCTTTTTAAATTTTAATGTTCTAAGGAAAATAACCTTATCTTTTCAATACTAAAGCAGCAGTGTGGGTTAAAAGGTGAGTGAAACATGTTTATTTGAATTCAGAACTAAAAATTACAAAAGAATAACATCTCCTGGCCCTGAAAGACCTTGGCTTATACTCCAGGTTTATCCAACTTACCATCTAACTTATCACAGGGGTCAACATTGGGATTATTTGGTTTTTCAAACAGAACTAAGATAAAAACTTAGATAAACTACAAATACTTTACAGAAAGCTTACATTGGAAAGTTGCAGCTAAATTCAGTATTTTGCTCAGCAACCAAGCTCATAAAAGTAGCCAACTCACAATAACCCATAGCAAAGATGGAAGCCTTTGGTATTGCAAAATGACATTTGATCCAAAAGTTACTCACATTTGATTTTGGAGGGCATTACGAGAAATCTTTTGAAAATAAAATTTTGCAGACTACTTAAACAAAGATTGAAATGAGTCATGGCTGGGTGCAGTGGCTCGCGCCTGTAATCCCAGCACTTTGGGAGGCCGAGGCAAGCAAATCACCTGAGATCAGGAGTTTGAGACCAGCCTGGCCAATATGGTGAAACCCCATCTCTACTAAGAATACAAAACTTAGCCAGGTGTGGTAGCACACACCTCTAATCCCAGCTACTACTCCGGAGACTCAGGTGGGAAAATCACTTGAACCCGGGAGGCAGAGGTTGCAGTGAGCCAAGACCATGCCACTATGCTCTAGCCTGGGAGACCGAGAGAGACTCTGTCTCAAAAAAATAAAATAAATAAAATGAGTATGAGACAGAGTTTATATCACATTATTTTCAGTAAAAAGAAGAGTCAACAGAGGATTGGGGTGTTTTGTTTTGTTTTGTTTTGTTTTTCAAAACAAGGTCTCACTCTCTTGTCCAGGCTGGAATGCAGTAGCACAATCATGGCTTACTGCAGCCTCCACCTCCTGGGCTCAAGTGATCCTCCCACCTCTGCCTCCTGAGTAGCTAGGACTACAGGCACATGCTACCATGCCTGACTAATTTTATTTTTAATTTTTTTGTGGAGACAGGGTCTCAGTATGTTGCCCAGCTGATCTCAAACTCCTGGGATCAAGCAATCCTCCCCCTTCAGCCTCCCAAAGTGCTAAGATTACAGGCATGTAACCATGACTGGCCCAGATTGAGGATTTTTAAATTCCATTTTATAACATAATTAATTAAAAATAACCCATGAGTTCATACTGATTCTAATGAGATAGATAGATTAGATAGATGATAGCTATTTGATAGATAGGTAGATATGTAGCTAAGTAGATGGATGGATAGATGGCTAAATAGAAGGGAAAGCTCTTTTAGAATGCCAACTAATAAATGTAGAAAGATTGACAGAAAAAGCACCATGTGGAAGCCATCGTTGTCAGACAAAATTCAGACGAAATTCATCCTTGGCTTCGAAATGAATATATGGCTGAATGTATGGGTGGGAACAATATATTTGCATAGACAGAAAGTATCTTCTTGTATTAATTAAAAAGAGAGGAATTGTATCTTTACAGTGGAAGAATCTGGCAGACATCACCCTAACAAGGTGACCGGAGTTGACATCAATAATGGGACCAGTAGACACCATTGTCTCTTGATGTAAAAGGCAAAGACCATGACACCACTTCTGTGTTATTTCTCCCTGGCCCCACCCAAAAAAGAAAAAAAATGCCAAACCTGGATCAAATCAACAGAAAAGTCCAAATTGAGGGCACTCTATAAAACAACTGGCCTGGG